>NC_081768.1:27877701-28186162 GCF_963082965.1 Carassius carassius | reverse complement strand
CTCTGACCAGACAAAACCAGCAGTTCAATTCCAGGCTGCAGCAAAGTCAGATTGTGCAGAAGAATCATGTGGTCTTGTCCTGGTGGTCATCTGAGACAAGGTCTTTACAGGGGATCTGTAAATGGTAAATGGTGATGGTCATAGGAACATGTTGAGTGTGCACTCTCCTGAAGTCAACAACAATCTCCTACATCTTCTCCGCATTCACAGAGAGATTGTAACCGCACCACCCGGCCAGGCGGCTCACCCGCCTCTTGTAGTTTGTCTCATCTCTGTTGCTAATGATTTGTCATCCGCAAACTTAATGAAGAGGTTGGAGTTGTGTGACGTGTCATGTGTCAGCAGAGTGAAGATGAAGGGGATCAGCACACATCCTTGGGGGGCACCAGTGTTCAGTGTGATGGTGCTGAATGTGTTACTGCTGACCCATACTGCCTGAAACTGTCAGAAAGTCCAACAGCCAGTTGCACAGCGAAGTATTGAGCCCCAGTTGGACCAGTTTGTGAATGAGCTGTTGAGGGATGATTGTGTTGAATGCTGAACTGAAGTCTATGAACAATATTCTGACGTATGAGTCTTTTTTCTCTAGGTGTGTGAGTGCTGAGTGGAAGGCAAAGGTCCAACAGCCAGTTGCACAGCGAAGTATTGAGCCCCAGTTGGACCAGTTTGTGAATGAGCTGTTGAGGGATGATTTTGTTGAATGCTGAACTGAAGTCTATGAACAGCATTCTGACGTATGAGTCTTTTTTCTCTAGGTGTGTGAGTGCGGAGTGGAAGGCTTCATCAGTCGAGAGGTTGGACCGATATGCAAACTGGAAGGGGTCCAGGGAGGGGGGAAGGGCAGAATTATATGGTGCATGACTAACCGTTTAAAGCACTTCATGAGAATGGGAGTAAGTGCAACTGGACTGTAGTCATTGAAGCAGGATGGAGACGGCTTCTTCAGGACTGGAATGATGGTGGTAGCTTTGAAGCATGTGGGGATAACAGCCTGACTTAGTGAGATGTTGAAAATATCTGTGAAGACATCTGTGAGAGAAGACGTCTCTCAGTAAACGCCCAGGAATGTTGTCAGGACCCGGAGCTTTGCATGCGTTGATTTTGCTGAGACGTTGATCTCCTCACCTGGTCACCGGGAGGAGGTAGATTATGGTTGTAATACATCTTATAATAGAATTAATTCTGTAAGAGAGAAATTTACTGCTAGTGTTCAGAAAAAATTCAAGCAGAAGAATGTTTTACCTTGGTTCAATGAGAATTTATGGAAGCTGATGAAGAATAGGGACTCAGCCTCAAAGAAATCTATTAAGACTGGAAGAGACACTGATAGGCTTTGTTACAAAGGTCTGCGAAACAAAGTTATTCGAGAGCTGAGAGTAGCCAAATCACATTATTATCTTCATCTTAATGAATGAGGGTAAAGGTAGTAGTAAGCTAATTTGGAAAAACATAAATACTCTTTTACGAAAGGAGACAAATTATATAGATGTTAAACTTAAAGTTAAGGTAAAGCTAGTTGAAGATGATTGTGCCATTGCTATTTTTTATTTTTTATTTTATTGACTCTGTTAAAGAACTAGGTGATATATTTTCAAGAAGGGAAATAAATATTAGTCCAATTGAGGATGTATGTAAAAGTTTTAATCTAATTAAGACAAATTAAATGCAAGTTAATAAAGTTATTAGCTCATTGAAAAATTCTAAACGTAAAGATGCTCATCATCTGGATACTATGTTTGTTAAAACTCACAAAGGTAGTTTAACCCCAGTCATCACTCATTTAATTAACTTGTCATTTGAAGGTAGTGTTTTTCCTACTGCGTGGAAAAAAGCAATTGTTACTCCTATTTTTAAATCTGGAGACCATTATGAAGTTAGAAACTACAGACCCATAAGCATACTGCCAGTATTCTCAAAGGTTGCAGAGAGGATTGTTTTTGAACAGCTGACCATCCCATCTTAATACCGTTGAGGTTTTGTTTCAGAGTAAATCATTCTACCGAAACAGCTACTTTACATCTAATAGAACAAATAAAATCTAAAGTTGATAAAGGAGGATTTGTTGGGGTTATATTTTTAAATCTACGTAAAGGCTTTTATACGGTTAATCTATAGTTCTCCTTTTTATAAATTGTCTACATTTCAGTTTTCACCTGAAGCTTTAGCATGGGTATCCTCATACTTATCAAATAGAGAACAATGTGTAAAAATTTAAGGGATCAGTACTAGGTCCCTTACTGTTTAGTTTGTATATTAATGATCTTCCGCAACAGTGTGAAGGGATACAATTACAAATGTATGCTAATGATACTGTTGTTTTAACGTATGCGAAAACAGCAGAATCAGCAGCTGAGAAGTTAAAAGCTGTTACAGAAAAGATTACACAGTGACTAGAACAGTCATGTCTTAGCTTAAACATCAGTAAAACAAAACGTTAGATTTCCTGATGTTGATATATGTATTAATGGTGAAAAGATAGAAATAGTAAATGAGTTCAATTATTTTGGTATAATATTGGACTCAAATCTCAGTTTTAAAAACCATGTAAAGAAAATGGTGAGGAATATTAAACATAATATGGCAAACTTTAGACAAATCAGACAATGTCTTTCTTGTGATGTAGCTAAGGCTCTTATGCATGCTACAATTTTTGCTCACATGTCTTACTGTTTGAGATGTTGGGGTCAAGCTGGTGATACTGTTATTAAACATTTAAAATCTATATAAACCGGTATTAAAAATTTAAGAAAAAAAAACCTAACCATTTTCATTCTTGTAGGATCATAGAGAAACATATTTTTTTAAACTTTGATAATTTTAGACTTTATTCAAATTTGTGTATGGTTCCGAAAATCCTAAACGGTCTGGCTCCTTCTGTATTACTTGACTTTATTCATCTTCGTGGTGAAACCTCTGTGAGATCTACCAAACTATCATTTTTGAGTAATTGTCTGGTTCCCTTTCATCGCTTTGCACTTGGTATCATCTTTCACAGTGAAAGCCACTAAACAGTGGAATGCCCTACCAGAGGACATAAAAGGGTGTAAAGCACATGGTCTTTTTAAATTGAAGTTAAAATCTTTTTTTCAAATTGAACCAATTATGTAATCATTGAGTTTGTGGTAATTAAATTGATTGATTTATTTATTATTTATTTATGGCCCTGACAGTATGTGTATGTATTGTATGTGAACCAGAGGTGTCAAGTAACGAAGTACAAATACTTCGTTACCTTACTTAAGTAGAAATTTGGGGTATCTATACTTGAGTAATTATTTTTCAGCTGACTTTTTACTTCTATTTCTTAATTTTTTTGCAAGTATCTGTACTTTCTACTCCTTACATTTTAAAAATAGCTTAGTTACTGCTATTTAATTTCAGCTTGTTTTCATTCCAGCTTGTCATCATTCAAAAAAAAAAAAACCTATAAAGATAAATCGTGCCATCCGGATGGAGTGAATTTGATTGTTGTTTGGAATTTGAAGTATAAACATATACCATTCCGACACCCTATTGGTTTGTACGCGAACCATCACACCTGCACATGACCCAAACCGAATAAGAGGAAGCAGATTTCAGTGCCTTTTAAATGTCTGAGCGATCGATTGAAATGTTTGTCCTGGTTCTCCGAAATGTACACAAGAAGCAGGGGCGTCACTAGGCTTTTTTAGCGGGGCTATAGCTTTTAGGTCCATAAACTGTACACAAATTAACGATCGCCTAGATATTAGTCCATATCGTGATTTGATGTTAGTGCAATGACCTATTTTTGATTAATTCATTCAAAATTTGGCAAATTCCGTGCCATTCCACGTTAAACTGTAAATTCTGTTTTTGTGACTGGATTCCGCGATTCCCTCCGTGATTTCTACATCGCGGAAATCATAGGGCCCTAGTTGTGGTATGCCAGATCTGTCTTGCAATTGACACACACCACGACGTTCTCTTTACGTTTGCCCGCGTCCTCAAATCAAAACACTGCTGACTCCTTGCAGTCATACACAGCACTTGTGTCTCCTTCCGCTTTGTGGGTGACGTAAACGCGTTGTCACATAAAAAAGAAAATTATTGCGAAAGAACCTGACGTGAGATTTAAAATAAATTAAAAGAGGCTTCGAGGCAGAGGAATTTGCCTCGATCATTTTTTGTAATCGAGTTACTCGAGTTACTTGAGGAATCGTTTCAGCCCTATACCTTACCAATTATGTTAATATTATTTCTCGAAAATGTTTGTATTACATTGATTATTATTTTTTTGTTTAATGAAATATTCACCTTGTGATTTATCTTCACATTTCTCAATTGTGCACATACATTAGTTTGTTTCATCATCATTTTCACAACATATTTTATTATTTTACATAGTCAACTTTGCATCAAACATTTTGAAATGAAATAAAGGGCTGTAAAATAATACAACTAATACATGACTAATTTTAATATTTGTTTTATCTGAAGTATTCGTAACAAAATACATGCGCTGCTTATAGACAAAATTATTTGTGCTGCAGATATTTTACAAAACAGATAAACATTGATAAAAACACACATGAATGCAAACAGCGATCTTTTAATTAATGCAAACCTACCAAAATAGCATTACGTTAAATTGTACACAGTTATAAACTGTTATCAAATAAAGTAATAAAATATACATACTTTATCAGAAATATCTGTGTCTTGTTTGACAGTCAGAAACCTTATGATCTTATAGATAACAGTAAGAACAAAATCAGCTTTCCGAAAATGTAAAGTATAGCATATTTGAGTGGTTTGTGTTTGAATGAATAAATCCCTGTGGACTGATTAACCTGATGCTGACGCTGATCCGCATAATCAACAGAAGAATAAAGCAATCTCCACGTTGTATCTTGATGAATTTCCACACAGAGGTACGCAAAAATGTAGGGAAGATGTTTCCTCGTGTCTTTGATATACCACTATTCGCTGTTAAATTTGAAAAACATTAATTATATCCACCTAGCCAAGTTTCGTATGTAAGTTTCCCTTATAGTAAATGCAAGCGTCGCAGGACCGGAAATAACTATGCACACACTTGCGTCACTGAAGCTCACCGGTGCCATCTTGTGCACCTAGCCAATATGCCTGTCTTTTCTTTCTCAGTGTTTTACTGAGATGAAAAAATGAATATCTGAAAATGTTCTCTGTCTAAACTGTGATATAAATATCATTGGTTCACCTCACCTGTAGCACAGTTTCAAATTAAACAAACTAAAATCTGGGGGTGATATTCGACTCCAATTTAAAGGTCCCATTTCTCGTGCTTTTTGAAGCTTTGATTGTGTTTACAGTGTGCAATATAACATGTGTTCATGTTTCACGTGTAAAAAAACACAGTATTTTTCACACAATTCACCTATCTGTATACCGCTGTTTCCACTGTCATAAAAACGGGCTGATGACTTCCTTGTTCTATGAAGTCCCTCCTTCAGAAATACGTAACGAGTTCTGATTGTGCCAGTGGTTCCTGTGTTGTGATTCGACAGCAGCTTAGCGCAGGCTGCCCTCCTGGAAATGCAATTGGGCTAGTTTTGGACTAGTTTTGAGAAGCAAGTGGGCAGGATTTGTTTTGAAAACCTGGCAATCCTGATCTGAACCATAGACAGTAAAAGAATGCACGTGCTGGAGATGTACTTATAATCACAGGAGCGTTTTTACAGATGAGATGCGCATTAAAATCGCATTAGATTTTTTTACACAGCCCTAACATGTAGTTAACAAAGCTAAATAGCGTTGCCCTTTGTGTAATAAGTTACAGAAACTGTTAAACGCACCAACTTAAATAATAAAATACACTTACCGGTTGTGGTCCATAAACAACACCTTCTCCAGACAAAGAGGGAACTGTTCCGTCTTTCAAGAATAATCTTTGTGCGAATCCGGCATTAAACTGATTGAGATTGAGGAAGCTCGCTGTCCTCAGCAACATGTGGATTATAATTTTCGGGAACCGAGTTAAACATAAATTGTAACCATTAATCTCCAAGTAAAGCGTCCCTGGGAAGCCCAAACAAAGGTGATTGGACTCCGAGATGAAAATAACAGCGTTTCGACGACATGGCGATAAACACAAACACAGCTTTTCCTCTTCTCCGTTGGAGCGCAACAAGGCCACGCCCCATTTTTTGTGTATTCATGTGGGCGGAGGTTAGTCAAAAAACTGTTTTGGTGACGTCATTACTGCAGGAACTAGAGGAATGTAGTCCAAACTGGTCGTTTTTTGTAGGCGAATTCTGTTAAAATATCTCGCTTGGCATTGAACTTTGAGCTTTAGAATTTTACAGATATTGTTTATACTCTAACAACAACATTACACACTAACTAAAGTTGTAAACATGGGATCACGAAGAACGGAACCTTTAATATTTGATCCGCATGTTCATAATTCAGTCCACGCATCTTTTTACATATTTAAAAGTATTGCATTTTCCCAATATTTTTAACTTGTATGTTCAAGAATATTTAAAACATTAATCTTATAAAATTATTTATGCCTTTTGAAATTTTGTTGTTTAAATGCATTCATGGCACCACAGCATCATTAAACAGTCTGTGTAAATGCATCTAATTCCACTAATTCCAGCTTCTGTTTCCTCTGCAGTGTAAAGATGGAGCTTGTTGAAAGTATGCGCACTCTAATGTGAACATTAGAATTAGCAAAAATAAATGACTTAACTGACTCCAAAGAGAAGTATGAACACCAATGAAAACAGAGTTGCACTGTCAAAAAGTCTGTGGTATAAATGAGCTTTTTTTTTTTTTTTACTGGAAGCATATGTTGTCCCTTCCATTTATTTTGTTGTCAGAGTTTAACATTTACATGTTAAATTCTCAAAACAGACACCCCCTACAAGGGTCACATTCTGAACTGTCACCTTTTTTTTACCTCTTGTGAGTTTGCAGTTATGAATAAACAATCATAATTAAGTTTGTTTTATCTTTAAATTATTGTATCTGGCCAAAATATTTATAATCCATAATATTGTATCCTCCTCATTCTGATGACACCCATTCATTGCAGAAGAACTGTTGTAAATATGTTGCAAGTGGTGTAAATATAAAATGTGTCATATTTAAGTATTTGTTTACACCATAGTGATTAATCTAAATGGCTGTTTGAAAATACTAATATTGTTTGAAAATATATATTTCCTACTGACATACTACAGCAAAAAGTAGAAATAGTTTCTTAAAACCAATTTTTTATTTTTAGCTGGTGAAAATGATTCTGTTCTGATGTTCTAATAATTTTGGCCACCACTGTACAAGTTATCTTTAAGTTGATGGCATGATGCCCAACTGGATCTTGTGTCACTCTCACCCAACAACGACCACACCAGATCATTTTGGTGGTACTGATAAGTGATAAGCAATTGTACATTACACACGATAGTATTTGTTTTAATTGGTTGGATGCTCCGTGCCATGTTTGCTTAACTCCTTGTTTTGCGTCTGTTGTGCTTGGCCCCTTAATTGCTGCTTGCAGGTCTATTTGATTTGATTTTATTTTTGTTGTTCATATTTTAGTGCTCAGGAGGAGGATGAGGCCTACGAAGAGAACCTTGTCACTCAGGAAGTGGTGGAAGAGCAGCTGTTGCGGCTGGTCACACGGGAAGTCATGGACCTTCTTAGTAAGTTACCTTTATGGATGAGAAGTTTTTCAAGTTTGATAAAAAAAAATGTATATAAAAGAAAAAAAAAACGTTAATATATTTCCAGGTGTGACTTGCATTACAAGAAAATTTCCAGAGCTATCTGCAAACAAAGAGGAAGCAGATGGTGAGTCTCTTTGATGTCTCCTTGTTCTTTTTTGCTGAAGATCGTTCTTCATGACTTTGCATAACGAATGGCAAATATCTCAGCTATGCTTAAAAGCATGGGATCTAAGGTGCAGAACAGTGGTAGCAGTGCCATGGACTGTGTAAAGAAATATTAGCTCATTTATTTTGAGAAGAATCAAATCTAAAGTTTCAAATTGCTTTAATTGGAAAATTCCAAATATAATTAGTTTATACTTCATCAACGGTTCATCCAGCAAACGTTAAAATCTGTATATCTTAACAATGTTTATATTATTTCATGGATAATGAGAATACAAACAGAATGGTTATAAGTTACGAGCTGGTAGCTCAGGATCTGGGCAGTTTAATCCTAGATTTAATCCTAAAATACACCACACAAGACAATACTTCTTTATAAATGAAACAAGAATTTATTGAACTACTCTATTACATGGATCTAAAACCTAATGGACACACACACACATACATACACACATACATACATACACACACAGTTACTGAAGAGAATTGTAAGGGAAACCGGTCAATTTAGCTCAAAGGGAATCATTTAAGATTTTAAAGGGAATTTGAACAGAATCACTGTTTCACGGCTGATCACTGAGGCGCCCTTCGATTCACTGAATGGCCGTATAACATCAAATCTGCGCTGGATATTAATATCCAAAGTATAGTGAAAACACTATCAATTAGCACAGTAACAAGATCGGCAGTTTAAGACATTAACTTGTAAGCACAAAACACAAGATACTTCTCTTTTCAATATAAATAAGGCTTTATTAGATAAATCTAAGACGTATAAACTAATCTAACACATAAACGCACGCACTCACACATTTACACAAGTAGCAGGAAGATCGAAAGTTAGGGAAAGATGACTTTAAGAGAATGGAAATGTGGAATCCCAAGTTTACAGCAATACGTGAAATTGCATCAATCACATCAATGAACAGCCATCAATCACTTAATTAACCCTCGCATTGAGATCCTCAATGAGGTTAAAATTATATTAGATACACCAGTACAAATGTCTGGAGGTAGTACTTGCTTCTCCTGTGTAAAGTTGTTGTTGAAAGGGGGTTTCCCGATGTCGCTGATTGGCTGGAAGTTCAGTAGTCGCTGAAGTGACGTCTTGGGAAGCCCGTGGTTGGGCGTGGCTGAAGATGCGGAGTTGTGTGGGCTGGTTGAAGTTGAACGGGCACTCGAGGTCAGACTCTGAGACACGGCGTTACAAAACTTAACTCAGAACACGAAACTCTCAAACCGAAAAGAAAAGAAGTAAAGTTTGACGAGACTAGGTGGTGTTTCTTCTCATCGTGGCTAAGTAGTAGCAGGCGTGCAGGCCGAAGCACGCTGGCACCACGCTCAAAGAACAATGATGACTAAAAGCATGGCTAGAAGCAAAGCTACAAGCTAAAAGCTCAAAGCTAAAAGCAAACTCTAAAAGCAAACATGACTAATAGCAAAAGCTAAGAAGCAAAGCTAGAAGCTAAAAGCAAAATTTTATGGTGTCCTAAGTATTTAAACTGGCCTGTTGGCCACACCTCAAATGTTGTCTTGACCAATCAGATATTGTATTTGCTCGGGGGTATCATAAATCATATGTTATCTTATCAAGCATGTGGTCCGAATTTTCCCGTTCTTGCAGTGTCTAATTTTGGACATGATTCCTATAACAAGAATATGATACATTTGACAAAAAACTGATGGTCATGACTGTTTCAAGCAAGCAGATTCAAACACATACATACCAAACATGATTAAGCTATCCCATAGTTATTAAAAGACATACACAAATAGGGATTATAAACATGATAGTCAAATATGTGGGTTACATATAAATGAATATGGAGTGAAGCGATGGACTGATATTCATTTATAAGTCTTTTTGAGTTCATTTTGGTCCATATATATGTAGAAAAGTTTCACAGTTTCTGTGCCATTATCTGACAAAGATTTCTGTGGAGACCAGAGGTTCAAAGGCCCCCTTAGGAATTTCAGTCAGGTTCTGCTAGGTAGGGGGGAAGTCAATCCAAGAATCTTGTTTATTACTTTAATGGGTTAACATGTGATGTCGACGTTGCATCTCAATTACTTGCCCCAAATTTGACAATCTCTTCTCCGAATTGAGATTGTCAATAATTGTTCTAGTGGTGTTAATGTTGAAAGCTGTTCTGTGAAAGAGTTGGTTGGTTGGTTATCTTGCTTGGGACTTGTGGCACAGAATGATTTACGACTTCCTGTTGCCTTTCTGAGGAATTCGGCTCGTGTTTCAACCACAGTCCTGATCGACTCTTTAATTTGTCTGATTCGGGTCAGATCCGCTACAGAATGATAATGGATTTGAATGAAGTCCCAGGAGTTATTGGTTAGATCACACCAAGAAATTCACAAAAGCAGAGATGTCTTATCTTTACCGCTTAAGATCAATTTGCACCCATTTCAGCAAGAAATGAAGTTTGTTTGTTTTACTTGCACTTGTGCTGAAAAGCGGAGTTGGAGATTCACTTGTTGCCTCGTCTCAGGGAATCCCCGTGTCTCAGATTGGATGCAGATCTGATGTCTGGATGACGTCTTTAGGGAAAACCCTTTTGGTGATTGGTTGGTTGTCTGATTAAGTAGAACTACGGAGAGTTTCAGATGGTTTCGCTGTTTGCAAGACTTCGAAGATTCTTGGCAGTCACAAAGTTTCAATGGAGTGGTTTTGAGTTCTGGATGGCAAGAACGCTAGTAGCGTTGGAGTAGGTAGTTCAAGTCATGGCGGAGGAGGAAGCGTGCACACTCAACGTACTTACACCCTGAATTAGTTCAAGCATTGGGGTTTTATCCAAGCGGATATGGTCCATCACATGATGCAATCTTCCATTGGGATGCTGTTGCTTAGACATGCGCTGTACTGTTTCTCTTTGTACACAATCCTGTCTTTGTATTAAACATCATGTGACATCATCAACAAAAATACTTCAAAATAAAGTAACAGCTCAGCTGCTGCACATCTCTAAAAGCAAACACAGCAGTTTCATTAATTTACATTTAGTCATTTAGCAGATGATTTTATCTTAAACGACTTACGAATGAGGACAATGGAAGCAAGGAAAATCAACAAAAAAAGCAATGATAGGTGCTATATCAAGTCTCAGTTAGCTTAATGAAGTACACGTAGCAAGGTTTTTTTAATTATATAATACATTTAAAAAAATAAAACAATAGAAAAATAGTGCAAACTAGTGTTAGAGGCCTATTTTGCTTTTTTTTATATGATTTTTTTTAAAGATCATTATTTTGTGTATTTGGTGTAACAGAATATGTTCTTCTTCAAATTCTGTACATTATTGTAGGTCCTCTATGCCCACCTCTCTCAAACGCATTGTTTTCTACAAAGTCCCTCCTTCCAACAAGCGTAGTCTGCACTGATTGGCCATCTGACCCAGTGCATTGTGATTGGCCGAATACCTCAAGTACTCATTGGAAATGTAACGCCCCTTTCCACAATCGTGAGCTTCATCTTTCAAAATAAATGTAAAGACAGTTAATAATGTCCTTGTATTTACCATCAGTTCAACCCCGAAAGGTGGAAGAGAGTTGCATGACAGACAAAGTGATGAAGCTCATATGTGTTTGCAGTACACAAGCCACGGACAGTTAACACAGCTGACTCCACACACACACACATGCACACATACACGATGCCCAAAACTCGGCATTAAACAGTCAATAGCAAATACTAAAACTAATAACAAAACATATTTAAAGTAGCTGATTCAGAAGCGCCAGCTTGTCGTAGCAAAGTCAGAATTACCTCCTCTCCTAGGTTCACGAAATGGTCGTCTATAAAATGTGTTGCTGTTCTGTTCTAAGTAACCTTAAAGCTTCCTATGCATCTACTTTCGGAAGGCCAAATAACGTGCTTTTGCTTTCATCTAGAAACACACAGCACCTCCCTGACATTGCTGCTTCAACACTAACTGTTACTGAAACCAAGCTTTCTTTCTTTGCGTGAACACTTTGGCGGCATTATGCAACTATTTCCACATCTTGACAGACATGTGGGGGGTATGTTTGAATGAGCCGTTTTAGGGGGGCATGGCAGAGTTTAAACTTTGACAGAAAATCTCTTTGGGTTTAAGACTTCAGAATCTTATCTGTGCACAATCAGCTTGTAACACTCCAAAGAGAAAAGAAAACTTGAAATCGCAAAATTGACCCCTTTAATTGTGTATTATCTTGAGATATTGGAAATAGGAAACACAGACCAAAAGTTCTTGATGGTCACTTTGAGGACCCATCGCAGCGTTTAGACATACACACCAGCATGGCAATAGTGTGCACACAATGTGCTTTTTTTACAGCCTTTTAATAGTGTATAAACCCATACACAATGCATTATCGACCCTTGCTGGACAACTATCAATATGCACATACAACACTTCTTCCCGCTTAAATCCAAAAACTGTTTTTTTTACTCCAATCAACAAACTTGAGGGGAAAAACTTTGTTCACGTACAAGAAAATGTTCAATAAAGTGCAATTGGTAACACTTTAGAATAATGGTGAATTAATGTTAGTTATCTACTTTAGTTAACATGATCTAAGCAAGAACAGCATTTATTAGTCTTAGTTGATGTTAATTTCATCATTTACTAATGCATTATTCAAATCAAAAGTTGTGCTTGTTAACATTATTTAATGCACTGTGAATAAGCATGAACTAACAACGAATAACTGTATTTTCATTAATGTTAACAAAGATTAATAAATACAGTAATAAATGTTTTGTTCATTGTTCATGTTAATTAATGAATTAACTTACATAAACTAATGGACCATTATTCTAAAGTGTTACTCTGCAATTTTAAGATTTTGTAAGTTTTTTTTCCAAAGTCCCAATATTATTATTTTTTTTCATCACAAAGTCCTTGTGCTAATAATTTATAAATCACAGAGTCCTTTAAGTGTGTAGTTTCCGCTCTCTTACTGAACGTTGTAGACCCCCAGTAGGTACAATTTCAGGGTTTTTTACTTCCTGCAATTTATGTCACTTCAGGAATGGCAGGAGCACTAGATATCTCGGACAACAGCCTACTGGAACATTCAGTTTTCACATTTTCAAGCTCCATTTTCTCAGGAGTTACACCCAAAGTTGGTATTTTGGAAGTACTGGGTGATTTGGGCACTTGAACATCAGTATCCTGAAACCCAGTATCAGCATCACATAACTGAAAATCCATGCTCAGTTGGTAATCAGTTATCGTTTCTTTTTTTTGTGACTAAATAATTAATTTATATGATATTGCACTATTTAAGCATTCCCGAAAGCTACTGTATAGGTTCTGTAATGTCCTGAATTACTCCATGTTTTATTTTGGTCCATACCCAAAGTTTTGGATATATACAGGATCTCCAATCTGGAAATAAGGAGATTCTACATGTTGATCATGATACTCTTTCTGAACTTTTTTTTTCATTTTCATTTTGCTTGTAAAATCAGGATGTATGTTGTCTAAAGTACAATGCAATTTTTTTTTTCACATCAGCAATTCAGCAGGAGACAGTCTAGTTATAGACTGGGGTGTGATGCGACAATTAAACAGAGCCCTATGTACAGTAGGTGGCCAACCAGAGAATGCTTTTTTACTGCCGCAAGTGCCGCCGCCACCACTGCAGCATCTTCAAAGTTCATTTGCAGCTTTTGACCACTGGGTAGTGCTTTAACTGTAAGTCATCAAACAAATGCATCAAAGCACATTTTCACAAATAACCGTCAGCTTAAACTTTTCAGGTAAAATATTTAATATTAACAGATGAAAATTTAGTAGGCCATCTTATGAAGTTATGTGCATTTATTAGAATGAATTCAAGTAGGATAAATGTCAAGCCTATGAGCCTATGCTTATATTTTCTCTAAGCTACACATTTTTTTATAATTACATGTAAAAAAAAAAAAATTAACTTTGTAATCCATATGCAAAATGTGAATCTCCAATCTTATTTGCAGTTTATAGCTTTTTATAATATTTGTACAATAATATTGAACTTAACCTGTATCTTTATTTATTGCAAAAGAGATTTATTAAAACAAGTTTATGAGAGGCATCCATTTAATATTGATCAAGAACAACAAATAAGCAAAGATTTGAAGCAACTTTTGCCTATAGATCATTTTAAAACGTCAAATTGCCTTCAATTTATGGGTTATAACTGCAGCTGTCTTGGTTGTAGACTTGTGAAGATTTATTTTGTAATGCAAATCCCATACTGTAACCTAAAAGAAATGAGCACTATTACTATTCATATTCTAGTGTTTGTGCTGAAAATATCAGTAATTCTCAGGCATTACAGGGAGGCGCCCTTGCGATCTCTTAAATTGTTTTCTGATAAATAACATAAAATTGGGATGCCTCACATACAGTCGTGGCCAAAAGTTTTGAGAATTACATAAATATTAGTTTTCAAAAAGTTTGCTGTTAAACTGCTTTTAGATCTTTGTTTCAGTTGTTTCTATGATGTACTTAAATATAATTACAAGCACTTCATACGTTTCAAAGGCTTTTATCGACAATTACATGACATTTATGCAAAGAGTCAGTATTTGCAGTGTTGGCCCTTCTTTTTCAGGACCTCTGCAATTGGACTGGGCATGCTCTCAATCAACTTCTAGGCCAAATCCTGACTGACAGTAACCCATTCTTTCATAATCACTTCTTGGAGTTTGTCAGAATTAGTGGGTTTTTGTTTGTCCACCCGCCTCTTGAGGATTGACCACAAGTTCTCAATGGGATTAAGATCTGGGGAGTTTCCAGGCCATGGACCCAAAATTTCAACATTCTGGTCCCCGAGCCACATAGTTATCACTTTTGCCTTATGGCACAGTGCTCCATCGTGCTGGAAAATGCATTGTTCTTCACCAAACTGTTGTTGGATTGTTGGAAGAAGTTGCTGTTGGAGGGTGTTTTGGTACCATTCTTTATTCATGGCTGTGTTTTTGGGCAGAATTCTTGGGCAGGATAAGAAGCAACCCCACGCATGAAACAGGACTGATGGTAGCGCTCACCTTTTCTTCTCCGGACAAGCCTTTTTCCAGATGCCCCAAACAATCGGAAAGGGGCTTCATCGGAGAATATGACTTTGCCCCAGTCCTCAGCAGTCCATTCACTATACTTTCTGCAGATCAATATGTCCCTGATGTTTTTTTTTGGAGAGAAGTGGCTTCTTTGCTGCCCTTCTTGACACCAGGCCATCTTCCAATAACGTGGTAGTTTTGTCACCTCAATGCCTTAAATTTTATGTGAGCAGCTATTGGTAGCCAGTGCAAATTGATAAACAGAGGTGTGACGTGCATTACTTTCGGCTCATTAAAAATGTATATTGCTGCGGCATTCTGGGTTAATTGTAAAGGTTTTATAGAACTGGCTTGCGGACCTGATTGAATGAAAGTGTGTTTTTGAATGAAACTAGTGAGTCAGTGATTCATGATACCATACCCATTTATAACAGCCACTTGCTTCATTACTGAATGAATCAGCCATTCGAAATCAGTTGAATAAATTATTCTGTGATAAAATCAGTGACTTGCCACCACCTGCTTGCAAATGTATTTACTATAGTTAACTTATTTGACTAATCCTACTTCTTATTATATTGTTTTAAATAGAAATTTTAAAATGCTTATAAACATTTTTTTATTTGACAGATGAAAATTATGCCATTACAGAGGTAAAAAGAAAATACTACTTGTAAGTCACTTTGAGTCAAATGTCACCTCATATTAGGAAGGCAAATTTTTATCAGAATTTTTATTATTGATGAGAAGGTGCTACTAATTTTTTATTTTTGGAGAACAACCGCTCCTAAAAATGAAAGTAAGCATAGAGCCCTGTGTAACAGTATATTAGATACGTGCATGAGGTCTTAGAGACAGCAGCCTAAATAAACCTGCTGCTGTCTTTCATTAAACAGTGAAGGCTAACCAGTGTTATTTTATAGTTGACATTAGTCTTTGCAACTTTACAAATCTTCTTTATGTACCAAGAGCTAATAATCCTAATACTCACCCTACACACTTTGAAGCCTTTTCTTGAAATTAATGGACTTTTGTAATGGACTACAATTTATGAAACAATGCTTTCTACCAGACAGAATTCTATCTTTTTAACGTTTCACTGTTATACGGTAGGGGGGTGCTATTATGCATCTTCTGAAAAAGTACAGAATCTCTGTATCAAAATAGACAAAGAATAAGTAGAAAAAAATACAAAAATTTTAAGTAGATGCGTAAAATAATGCGATCAACAAGCATCAAGCATTAAGCAACATATAAGTCAAAACTTACATTAATGAAATGTGATAAAAGAAAATGTCAACCCAGGCAGTAGTATAGGACTGTGCATCTTTTGGAAGTATCGATGGAAACAATCTGTTCTATCTATGTTTTGATGGAAGTTCTGAATCTAATCTGTATGTAGTTTTTGATAAAAACATGATTTTTCTCAGCTTTTCTGTTCTGTAGATTATTAAAAGTTTATTAATGTTATAAATATTTATATATATATATATATATATATATAGCATTAATATATTTTATATATATATAAACAAAGAAAAAACAAAGGAAAGCATAGCCAAGAAGGCAGTACCCAAACTCAAGGAACATGAAAACATTCTTTCTCATGTTTGCCTCCCAATTGAGGACAGCTGCAGGACTCTTGTTGCAGTGTTTATCTTAACTATAAACTTTTATCCCAGTTCTTCTGTGATTTATTTGTAGGAATAAATCACAGGAATAACGATTACAAAAACTTTGTGAAGACGTTTCAAATACATGCAAGTACAGATTTAAATGTTACAGTGGGAAGGTGTACTGTCAAATGTTAAATAGATAAAGCTGCATCCTTGTCATTTTGGAACAAGATTGCTTGGGTAATTAAATCTGTTCACGATCTGGCTAATTTAATATCCAAAACAAAAAAGCAGATATGTTTATTGGAATGAACCCGTAAGGTAAGCAGTAATCTTCAAAGACATCTGGGGCTTTTGGCAAAACAAATTTAATTAAATTAGGGTCTTAAGCTCCCAGTGCCCCCCTCACAATGCCACTGACTCAGACCACCTCCTGGAGTTGTCTTAGTTTTAATACATTGATCCGCTCCGTGTGACAGCTGTGCTCCATTTCATACTTTGTACTACTTCTTTTTTTTTTTTTTTTTTAAGTTTAATTCGTTTTTTTTTTTTTTTTTTTCTGTTTAGGAGATGAGGAAATGGTGTCAATGGACTCCTCACAGGGAATTCAAATGCATACAGCTTCAGATGAGCTCTCAGAATTGGGCAAGTGCCTTCTCCAGAGTGAGGTAAACATTTATTTGTGCTCTCCATTAGTTTGCTGCAATACTTGGGCTCTGTGAATGGAGTAAAATGTTTTACACCCACTTTTTTTTTCTTTTTTAGGATATATATATGACTCTCCTGACTATATGTTTTAACTCCCTTTCCTGGAAAGACACAATAAACTGTCAACGGTGTGCTAGTGTGCTTTGCTGGACTTTGTTAAAACAGGTACTGATTTTTCTCACCCTTTTAGGGAATTGTTTCTAGAACAGAGAATTCACCAAATATTTCTGTCAGTT
Organism: Carassius carassius; assembly: GCF_963082965.1. Taxonomy (NCBI): domain Eukaryota; kingdom Metazoa; phylum Chordata; class Actinopteri; order Cypriniformes; family Cyprinidae; genus Carassius; species Carassius carassius. The sequence goes on along the minus strand of NC_081768.1, from coordinate 28,168,722 downwards.
ATCATTAGAATTGCATTCTAAAAATTAGTTTTTTTTTTTTTTTTTTTTTTACCTTTGAATTCTTTGCACTATGAAAATACTGTGTGTCTATATGTGAATTAATTAATTTGCAGGTGCTTGACTGTAACCTTCTCCCGGACGCTGTGACATGGCTCTACACCAGTGTACTGAAGGGTCTGCAGATGCATGGGCAACATGAAGGCTGCAATGCTGCGCTAACTCAGCTGGCCTTGCTCATCTACGAGTCTCTGGTGCGTCATGTCAGCTCAGCTGTGATATCTTGAATATGTCATTTGGCAAAAAGATTAACTTAATTTTTGTGCTCTTACTAGCTATGATAAACTAAATTTAAATCAAAATATACAGCTCTGGAAAAGAGATCGCTTCAAATTTTTATTTAATCAGCATCTCTGTGTATGGCAGTCATTCCAGTGTCTGTTGAATTCCAACACAGGCACACCTCATTCTGCTTAATGAAGTACTGATTAGGAGATCACCTAAACCAAATCTAGCTTGAGGAAATGTTTTAAAAGCACTGCTGTGGTCATTGCTATCCTCTAGCAAGAGGACCATGTGGATGGCAAAAACAGTGCTAGTAGTACCTCAAAAGTAAATGGTAACAAAAAAATAACTACTTGCAAAGCCAAAAAACTGTAAAAGAGCAGTTTTGAGTGGGAAAAAGAAGTGTTCAATTCTGGCTTTACTGGCAGGAGTGTCAGGTTGCTTCCATCTTTAAAATGTCATAGACAAACCCCTCTGGAGTAGATCCCCGCGTATACACGTGTTGAGGCATCTTCTCCTGATAACCCCGAAAAGAACTTAAATTACACTTTCAGTTTTGATTGTACAGACAAGAGCAATACATCAATCGAATCTGTAAAGGGTCTACTTTTATTTGTATACAGACATAATAATAACAAAACTTTGTGAATTTATAAAATAGAGATAACAAACAAGGTGCGCTGTCTGGAGCCTTGGTCTGCGGCGATCTTCATTTAGAAATGCGTCATTAAAATTAACTCCGTGAACACTCAACGAAGAGACATGAGCAATATATCTATAGAAAGCTTGACATGTATACTTTTACACTGCTGTGATAAAGTAATCCATATGAAAACAACATGATGTCCGTCTTTCACATCTCCCTTCATTATATCTAATGCTACCACGCCCACGCGCTGAACGCGCTATTGAGATTAAAATATTTCACTTGAAGCTCACGGCTTGTAAACGCCCATACAGAAAACAAAGCAGGGAGACTGTTCTTCACCATTTTTTTTTTTTGTTTGCTTCATGCTGAGAGGAATAAGACATAATTCACCCCAAGAAGATGTGCTGTGGATTACCTCAGGATTTGAGTTTTGGATTTCCTCACAAAAAAGAATGAAGCGCTTTATTCAGCATAAACATTAATAAGGAAGTCTCTTTTTATTTATTTATATACTTTAACTAGTTTTCACATAATGTGTAAACATTTTACTAGATTTTCAAACTATAATTCCTGACTAAATGTATATTCAAGTCAAACATTATGAAGTTTCAATAACAATATACACTATACCATTCAAAAGCTTGATGTAAATAATATAAATGTAACAAATAAATGTAAATGTAACAAATGTAACAAACAATGCTGTTCTTTCAATTTATCCCCCAAAAAACTTGAAAAACATTCTCAGCTCTTTTCAACATTAATAATAATAATAATAACAATAAATGTTTTATTTTTTTGTTAGTTTGTTTGTTTTTTGCTGTTGTTTGTTTTTTAGTAGAAAATCAGAACGTTAGAAGGATTTCTGAAGGATCGTGTGACCGGAGTAATGATGCTAAAAATTCAGCTTTGAAAAAAAGCTTTGATTGTTCCTAATAAACTGTTTAACTGAACTCGCAAGTGAATATTAAATTATTTTGTGGGATAATTAAATATATTCTAAATAAACTACAAATATAAAAATATATAGATATATTTTGTCCTCATATTCTTTCTTGTAACTCTTCCCTCTCAGTCACACACCTGACTGAATGGCTCATTATGCAGCTCATTATATGGGCCTTTGTCTTCTCAGGTGTAAATCACAATATAATGCTGATAGTTCTCGCCCTCTCGCATAGACCCTTTCTACACAAAAAGTGTCTTAGAAAATTTCAATCAATATATTGTTTTCTGTGAGTGAGTAAACAAAATTATTTTCACATAATTTAGAAAGAAAAAATCTAGGCTACAAGATCCAGTTCTCAAAAGTCCTGGGAACCAATGTTCTGTATGTGTTTTATGGCCTTATTCCAATTTAGTTTTTTTAGTTTTTCACTAACCACACATAAACATTGTTTTCTCAAAAACAAAATCATGTACATACATGCTGCTATATTATTATAGCCCAGTTTGTGCTGATTACAGTGATATTTGACTTTAGCCATTTAGATGTTTATAAGCAACTGAAAAAAGCACAAAAGTCAGGGCATGACAAAACTTCTCCAGGCCCCCACAACCCCCTTAGACCTCAGAGGGTTAATAAGAACAAGGTCAAGCTGCAGAGACTAGGGACTTTAAGCAGCAACAGCTGATGGAAACTCAACGGCATAGAAAGTGCGAGACTTAAAGTGCTACTTCGTGATGTGTACCTTGTAATGTTCTACTATGGGAGTACAGCTAATTATACATAGGCGCTACTATGTGACAGATAAAAAGGTGAGTATATTTTGCATGGTAAATATAGGTTTTTAGACTTATTGGCAACATACAAGACTAAAAACTAAAAATTATTGTAAAGCACTTTGGGTGGACAGTAATACACAATAAAGTCCTATATAATGCATCATTCATTCATTCATGATCTGGGGGCGCTTCAGCAAGGCTGGAATCGGGCACATTCATCTTTGCAAAGATGCTCTAGGCCAGGGCCATTTTATTGGCGGCCCGTCAATCATCTTCATCCGGCCCGCGAGTATGTGCAGATCGCATATATGTCTTGAATTGTGTTTGCACAGTTATTTTAAGTTATTTTGTCCACAAGGTGGCAACACTGGCCCGGGCCAGAAAAGGAATAGACGCAGTGTTGCCAAGTCTGCGGAATTGGGATAATCTAACACCATTGCCGGAGGTCGTTTTTCATATCCACGGGTCGAAGCGACTCCAATAACACGATATTTATCCCCTGGAATGTGAATTTAAGCAGGGGAACCCCCACCAAAAATCGCAATTTAAAAAAAAAAAAATCCAATTGAGCTAGTTTTGTGCTTGTTTTGAGTAGTATTTGGGCGGGTTTTCTTTTGAAAACCTGGCAACCCTGATAGAGACGCAACAAGAACAATCTACCAGACCGCAACATCAGCGTTGACAAGCGGTTGTGTAAGGGAGTTATGGTAGTTAACTCTAGTTTAAACGAATATAGAGTGTTTTCGGTCATAATGTATTTTAAGAAATAACGCAGACTGGATGAAGGTGATTATCAAATGCAGTAACGTTATACCGGTAGTTTAAATGTCTGTGCGTTCGGCTGAACACACATGCTGGCTAACCGCTTAGGACAAATGCACCAGTAGCACTTTAAACGACAAAAACACATGCAATTGTGTCAAAATGTACGGTTTTGGCGAGTGATTTTGTAAACACGGCCTTAATTGAGTTAATGTAAAACCGGATATAATTTTCAGATATGCATCATGCACGTCAGATTTTAAAGAGGCAGCGCTGCTTTAAAGTGAAACTTGGTGAAGTCTGTGAAATCACGGAAATGAAATAGAGAAATCACTTGACTGTTCTAGTCGCTGATTAACTTTTGTAGCTTGAATAATTAATTATTCAATAAATAATGAATTAAAGATTAATATATATGGTTTATGTATATACAATTTATAGTTTATGTGAAAATTGTTTTCATTTACTTAAATTAAGTTATATTTTTCAGAGCCTAGATAAAGTTAAAAAAATAATCATTTAGTCATGGTTAATTACAGAGAATGTGTGAATCTTTTTTTTTTTGATTGACAGACAACACAAATGTTAACCTTTCATAGATGTTGCTGTTGGTAATAATAATTCATTTTACTACTGAATATGCATTTAATTGTAATTAATTTTTTTATAGAAATAAAGAAATCCCCCCCCCCCTTCCATAAAGAGATTGGGATGGCCCCCAACCCCCTTGGCCCCCTTCAAATTTTCAATTCTGTAATCCGGCCCTCAGATGAAATTAATTGAATAGCCCTGCTCTAGGCTCTGTGCCACACAGCCAGGCCAATCAAGTGGATGGTGAACCAACAGAACAAGATCCTGTCATGGCCAAGCCCAATCTTCAGACAAAACTCATTGAACATGATGAATGATCAAAAACCATCAAATGAAGAAAATCAGGGTTATTCCACCAAATAAAGATTTTTTTTTTTTAAATCTTCCTAAGTTAAAACATTATTAGTGTTTTTTAAAACTTGAACTTGCTTTTCTTTGCCTACATGCAAAAATTTTCATTCTACATATTTTTTTTTTTTTCAAGCAGTTGTCATTTTCTGCAAATAAATGCTCTAAATCACAAATGTTTGTCAGTAGTTGTCAGTGCAGATAAAATGTTTTTTCCAGAGCTGTGTATAAAACCTTTATGTATTTGTTGTTTGTTAAACACCATAGCATAGCAAATACAAAAATTCAAGTGGCTGTTTGAAAACATGTAAACACTGTTTGACAACTCTGTGACAAGTGGGTGTCAGAAACACAGATATCTAAAGCAGATTTGTTTACAGAGCCAACGGGTAAGCGCTGCATTTTTGCTCTTCAGGGGGAAGTTAAGGGGAAGTCGTGGCCTAATGGTTAGAGAGTCAGACTCCCAATTGAAAGGTTGTGGGTTCGAGTCCCGGGCCGGCAGGAATTGTGGGTGGGGGGAGTGCATGTACAGTTCTCTCTCCACCCTCAATACCACGACTTAGGTGTCCTTGAGTAAGGCATCGAACCCCCAACTGCTCCCCGGGCGCCGCAGCATAAATGGCTGCCCACTGCTCCGGGTGTGTGCTCACAGTGTGTGTGTGTGTGTGTTCACTGCTCTGTGTGTGTGCATTTCGGATGGGTTAAATGCAGAGCACAAATTCTGAGTATGGGTCACCATACTTGGCTGAATGTCACTTCACTTCTTCCATAAGCAAGTCAAGTCAAGTTAAAGGCAGTTCATCATTGAATTCAGTGATGTCATCTCTGTTTAGTTTAAATAGTGTCTGTGCATTTATTTGCAATCAAGTCAACGATATCGCTGTAGATGAAGTGTCCCCAACTAAGCAAGCCAGAGTCGACAGCGGCAAGGAACCGAAACTCCATCGGTGACAGAATGAAGAAAAAAAAAACCTTGGGAGAAACCAGGTTCAGTTGGGGGGGGCCAGTTCTCCTCTGACCAGACGAAACCAGTAGTTCAATTCCAGGCTGCAGCAAAGTCAGATTGTGCAGAAGAATCATCTGTTTCCTGTGGTCTTGTCCTGGTGCTCCTCTGAGACAAGGTCTTTACAGGGGATCTGTATCTGGGTCTCTAGTTGTCCTGGTCTCCGCTGTCTTTCAGGGCAGTAGAGGTCCTTTCTAGGTGCTGATCCACCATCTGGTCTGGATACGTACTGGATCCGGGTGACTGCAGTGACCCTCTGATCTGGACACAGACTGGATCTGGTGGCCACGGTGACCTCGGAACAAGAGAGAAACAGACAAATATTAGCGTAGATGCCATTCTTCTAATGATGTAGCAAGTACATAGGGTGTTATGGGAAGTGTTTCCGGTTCCGGTTGACCTAATTAATGCAGCCTAAAAATCCTTTAACGGATTTGGATAATAAAAGCATATTAGTATGTTATGTGTAAGCCAGTTTAATGAGATGGGTCTTTAATCTAGATTTAAACTGCACGAGTGTGTCTGCCTCCCGAACAATGTTAGGTAGGTTATTCCAGAGTTTAGGCGCCAAATAGGAAAAGGATCTGCCGCCCGCAGTTGATTTTGATATTCTAGGTATTATCAAATTTCCTGAGTTTTGAGAACGTAGCAGACGTAGAGGATCATAATGTAAAAGGAGCTCATTCAAATACTGAGGTGCTAAACCATTCAGGGCTTTATAAGTAATAAGCAATATTTTAAAATCTATACGATGTTTGATAGGGAGCCAATGCAGGACCGGGCTAATATGGTCATACTTCCTGGTTCTAGTAAGAACTCTTGCTGCTGCATTTTGGACTAGCTGCAGAACAACCACCCAATAAAGCATTACAATAATCTAACCTTGAGGTCATAAATGCATGGATTAACATTCCTGCATTTGATATTGAGAGCATAGGCCGTAATTTAGATATATTTTTGAAAAATGCAGTTTTACAAATGCTAGAAACGTGGCTTTCTAAGGAAAGATTGCGATCAAATAGCACACCTAGGTTCCTAACTGATGACGAAGAATTGACAGAGCAGGCATCAAGTCTTAGACAGTGTTCTAGGTTATTACATGCAGAGTTTTTAGGTCCTATAATTAACAACTCTGTTTTTTCAGAATTTAGCAGTAAGAAATTACTCGTCATCCAGTTTTTTATATCGACAATGCATTCCATTAGTTTTTCAAATTGGTGTGTTTCACTGGGCTGCGAAGAAATATAGAGCTGAGTATCATCAGCATAACAGTGAAAGCTAACACCATGTTTCCTGATGATATCTCCCAAGGGTAACATATAAAGCATGAAGAGTAGCGGCCCTAGTACTGAGTCTTGAGGTACTCCATACTGCACTTGTGATCGATATGATACATCTTTATTCACTGCTACGAACTGATGGCGGTCATATAAGTACAATTTAAACCATGCTAATGCACTTCCATTAATGCCAACAGAGTGTTCAAGTCTATGCAAAAGAATGTTATGGTCAATTGTGTCAAACGCAGCTCTAAGATCCAATAAAACTAATAGAGAGATACAACCACGATCAGATGATAAGAGCAGGTCATTTGTAACTCTAAGGAGAGCAGTCTCAGTACTATGATATGGTCTAAATCCTGACTGGAAATCCTCACATATACCATTTTTTTCTAAGAAGGAATATAATTGTGAGGATACCACCTTTTCTAGGATCTTGGACAGAAAAGGGAGATTCGAGATTGGTCTATAATTAACTAGTGCTTTGGGGTCAAGTTGTGGTTTTTTGATGAGAGGCTTAATAACAGCCAGTTTGAAGGTTTTGGGCACATATCCTAATGACAATGAGGAATTAATAATAGTCAGAAGAGGATCTATGACTTCTGGAAGCACCTCTTTTAGGAGCTTAGGTGGTGTAGTGTCTAACATACATGTTGTTGGTTTAGATGATTTAACAAGTTTATACAATTCTTCCTCTCCTATAGTAGAGAATGAGTGGAACTGTTCCTCAGGGGGTCTATAGTGCACTGTCTGATGCGATACTGTAGCTGAAGGCTGAATGGTTACAATTTTATCTCTAATAGTATTGATTTTAGAAGTAAAGTAGTTCATAAAGTCATTACTGCTGTGATGTTGGGAAATGTCAACACTTGTTGAGGCTTTATTTTTCGTTAATTTAGCCACTGTATAGAATAAATACCTGGGGTTATGTTTGTTTTCTTCTAAAAGAGAAGAAAAGTAATCGGATCTAGCAGTTTTAATGCTTTTCTGTGGGATAGGTTACTTTCCCGCCAAGCAATACAAAATACCTCTAGTTTTGCAGAGAGTCAAAGAGTAAATTTGGATTCTCATTCAACCTGTTTGCCTCTATTTGGTCACACCAACATATTGTTGTAAAATTTAACCATTTGATGAATAAGAAGCTATGTGCATTTTAAAACTCTGGACAATACAGTTTCAAGAATTGTTAACTCTAGACAGTATGGTATCAAGAATCGTTTGCAATGCTCACGATAACAATACTGTACATGTTTATTACTGCAATGTATCATGTTGCTAAATACCAGCAGATGTATATTTCTATATAGCTGTCCTATACAGTCCTATACAGCTTTTGTTACTGCAGATGCTTTAAGGATGATTTAATTGTACTGTATTTAAGGTTTAGAAGGGATGGGTTTAGACGGTTCAATACTGAACGTGCTTACTTTTATTTTTTATAAGTCTAAACCAGTAGTTTAATCACATCTTTAAATATAGTTTACAATCATTGGCCTCCCATGGTTCCTTATCTGTGCTGCAATTTGAAGCCAGTAACAACTTCCATCAGCAAAGGTGTATTCAGTAGCTTGATGTTAATTTAAAAAGCTTTTCACAATAAAACATACATTGTTTTTGTGAAGTCTTAATAGTGTATATTTACAGAAAATATGAAAACTGTATAATTATTTTTATTTTTTTTAATAAAAAAATGTTTTAATTGCATGTGGTGTAGGTCACCCACCTTTAATGTATTTTGTTATGTTGAGAAGATGTTTCGACACTTGAATTTTTGCTCTCTATAACTCCCTAGTGTCTGTGTAATTTACTTAAGTCAGAGACGATCATCCTGATCCTCATAGATGGAATCAGAATTGTGACCACTGTGGTATGTTTTATTTTCAGTACACAAAGAATAGTAATGTTAACACTAGCTAAAGTACTACTGAATGCACCTTTACATGATTATGGTAGCGACTTAACTCTTGGTGATAAATGTAATTAGCAATGATTTAAGAGTTTTTCATTCTAATGTTTCTGTACAGAGGCCTCGATACACTGAGCTGCGTTTCATCATGAATCAGATCCCTGATATCCATGTTGAGGCCCTGGAGCAGTTTGATCAGAAGACCATACAATCCACTGTATCAAAGGCAGGAGAGAAGAAAAAGAAGGAGCAGTTTAAAAGGCTCATTGCAGGCACTGTTGGGGTATGGCCACTTTTCTTTTTTTTTTACTTTGTTTACATTGTCACCTGTGCTCCTCATATTGCTCGTAATCCAGTTATTTTCATTTTCTTTATAATATTGTTTGACATTGATATTGTCTATTTTCTTTAGTTCTGTATGGTCAAGTCTAGTCCTTGTATTCTGTCCCTGCTGCAATTAGGTTGCACATCGACAGATAATTAAACAGGATCAGGGCTGAAGAAAAAGTCAAAACTGAAGTAGTCATTTTCCAGTGTTTTATTTGAAATCTTCAGTTGCACATCGTTTTTTGTGAAACTGTAATGCTTTACACATTACACATTAAAAACACATTACACATTAAGTATAAAGTATGACTAAGAGTAATTTTTTAGGAAAGAAAATCTAGTATTACTACGAGAGAAAATGACCACCTTCTTATTCAAATGAACCACAATTGTTTATTTTTAAATGGCATGAAATACTTATTTTTTTTAACATAGATGAAATTCAGTAAACAATTAAACTTACAGAATATGGCCTATGGCACAAAATTACAGAAATATAGCTTTTATCAGGGAGACATTTTCTGCTGCATCACTGCTGTTATGAAATTAAATCTAGGATGGCCATGACCTTAAAGGGGTCATATGATGCTATTTAAAATATCATTATTTTGTGTATTTGGTGTAACAGAATATGTTGACATGCTTTAATGTAAAAAAAAAACATTCTTTTTAAATACTGTAGATTATTGTAGGTCCTCTATGCCTCGCCTGTCTCAACCGCAGATGTTTTTAGCAAAGCCCCTCCTTCCGACAAGCACAGTCTGCTCTGATGGGCCAAACATCACAAGCACACGTCGTAAATGTAACGCCCCTGTCCATAATCGCGAGCTTCAGCTTTCAAAGTATATATCAAGACAGTTAATAATGTTATTAGTTTTACCATCACTTCAAGCCTGAAAGTGCAACAGAGTCGTGTGACAGACACAGTGCTTGTTCTGTTGTAAACAAATCTTAACAATGATTCCTTATTGCATCTACTTCCGGAAGGCCAAAATGCTTTTGCTTTCGCACAGAAACACATACTGTCTCCCTGACATGGCTGCATCATCACTACCATAGTTCCTGAATCCACACCTTCCTTCCTCACAAGAACATGTGGTCGCCATTACACAAATATTTCAAAATTGTGATGTAGATACTGTATGTGGGGGCATGTTTGAATGAGTTTAGCCTGCTATATAAATAATGGTGACTGACTTGCGCCACTGTTCTGTTGTGATCTTTGGTTTGAAAATATTTTTTGTTAACCAAATCAAGCAAAAACTGACAGTATTCTACTAAAATGTATGACCAAGATGGCGGCGCGTACACATCGCGAGGCTCAGCGTCTCTCCAGTTTTTGCAATTTTGCAGTATTATTCCTGCTCATCTCGGGTCTGTTCGTACTGAACAGTTTTGCTTTAACATCCTACACCCGACAGGAGCTTTTGGATATCGGTGAGGACTTTTCCAACAGTTTTATCACCAATCTTCGACTCATCCCTGAGATCGTCAGAACACCCGAGGCTAAGCACTCTACCTGGCCGGGCGGAAGTGCTCGTAGGCGGCGTCGAGATCGTAAACAAAGGCGGGGGAAGCGCAGAGGTCTAAGAGCTAAGCTAAAGCTAACTCCGCTCCGGCTCTCTTTACCCAGCATTTTCCTTGCTAATGTGCGGTCACTGGTGAACAAAAAGGATGAGTTACGACTTCGCATCACCAACAGTAAGAGACTTTTGGACTGCAATGTCATGATTTTTACAGAAACATGGCTACACAGCGACGTACCCAATAATGCTATTGAGCTAGCCGGGCGCTACACTCTCCGGGCAGATAGAACGGCAGATTACTCCGGTAAGATAAGAGGTGGTGGATTGTGCATTTATGTCAACAAAGCTTGGTGTACGAACACTGTCATTGTTTGGAGACACTGCTCAGCTAACCTAGAGTTTCTCATGGTTAAATGTAGACCTTTTTATCTGCCGCGGGAGTTCACTTCCACCATTATAACCGCAGTCTATATTCCACCGGATGTTAATGCCAAGCTTGCTTTGAACGAACTTCATGCAGCCATTAGTAAACAACAGACTGCTCACCTGGAGGCTGCTTTTATTGTCGCGGGTGATTTTAATCACTGCAAATTAAAGACAGTGCTCCCCAAATTCCACCAGCATGTTTCCTGCCACACCAGAGGAGACAAAACTTTGGATCATGTTTACACAAACATTGATGGAGCTTACAACGCGACCCCCCTCCCCCACCTCGGACAGTCTGATCACCTTTCTTTGTTTCTCACCCCTAAGTATTCACCCCTCATCAACCGTGTGAAACCATCAGTGAGGACCATCAAAGTGTGGCCAACTGGAGCAGACTCTTTACTCCAGGACAGGTTTCAACACACTGACTGGAGTATGTTTGCTTCTCAGGTTGCCTGTGGCTCTCACACGGACATTGATATCTACACCTCCTCTGTACTGGATCACATCAACACCACCATTGACAGTGTTACAACAGAAAAACAGATAACAACATATCCTAATCAGAAGCCATGGATGAACAAGGAGGTGCGACTTCTGCTGAAAGCCCGCGACACTGCCTTCAGGTCAGATGACGCTCAGGCCTACAGTAAATCCAGGACTAACCTGAAAAGGGGCATCAAAAAGGCCAAGTACTGCTACAAGCTGAAGGTAGAGGAACATTTTTCTAACTCTGACCCCTGACGCATGTGGCAGGGCATCCAGGTCATCAGTGACTACAAGTCAAGCAACTCCACTCCAACGGTCACGGACGTCTCCTTCCTGAACGAGCTAAATGACTTTTATGCTTGCTTCAACAGCGACAGCAAGGAGACGGCCACCAAAATCTCACCCTCAGCAGACCACCAACCCCTTAAACTCACCTCCACAGATGTCCAAACTGCACTGAGCAGGATCAACGCACGCAAGACTGCTGGCCCGGATGGCATTCCTGGACGTGTGCTTAGGGCATGTGCTTTTAAGTCCACATCCATTGTGCCAGTACCAAAAAACTCTTCCTCAATGTGCCTGAATGACTATCGCCCCGTAGCACTCACACCCATCATCATGAAGTGCTTCGAGCGACTGGTCCTAGCACACCTCAAAGACTGCCTCCCACCCACACTGGACCCACACCAATTTTCCTACCGCAGAAATAGGAGCACAGAGGATGCAGTATGCACAGTGCTGCACTCTGCACTCAAACACTTGGACAATAACAACACATATGTACGGATGTTTTTTTTGTTGACTTCAGTTCAGCATTTAACAACTTGGAGACCTGGACATTAACACCTCCCTCTGCAACTGGATTATGGACTTTCTGACCAACAGACCTCAGCATGTTAGGTCAGGCCACAACCACTCCACCACCATCACACTCAACACCGGCGTACCACAGGGCTGTGTGCTGAGCCCATTCCTTTACTCCCTCTACACCTAAGACTGCAATCCTGTGCATGGATCCAACTCCATCATTAAGTTTGCAGACGACACCACGATGATTGGCCTCATCAGTAACAACGATGAGACTGCCTACAGGGAAGAGGTACAGCACCTGGCCACATGGTGCGCTGACAATAACCTGCTCCTTAACACCACTAAGACAAAGGAGCTAATTGTGGACTTCAGGAAGAAAAAAGGAGGCACGCATGACCCCATCCACATTAACGGTATGTTTGTTGAACGTGTTTCCAGCTTCAAGTTCCTGGGAACCACCATCTCGGAGGAACTGTCCTGGACTACACACACCTCCAGCCTGGTCAAGAAGGCTCACCAGCGCCTCTTCTTCCTCAGGACACTGAAGAAGAACCAGCTGTCTTCAGCCATCCTGGTGAACTTCTACCGGTTGTGCGATCGAGAGCATCAGTTGCATCACAGTCTGGTATGGAAACTGCTCAGTGGCTGACCGCAAAGCACTGCAGAGGGTAGTAAAAACTGCCCAGCGCATCACAGGGACACCACTTCCAGCTATTGAGGACATCCAGAGGAAACGCTGTCTACGTCGAGCTCGCAGCATTCTCAAGGACTCCTCTCACCCTGACCATAGCCTGTTTAACCTCCTGCCCTCCGGGAGGCGCTTCAGGAGCCTCTGGACAAGGACCACAAGATTCAGAAACAGCTTTTTCCCTACAGCCGTCTCCTTACTGAACTCTGCCCTCTGACACCACCCCACACCACACACACAGACTCCTCCCCCACATCACCACTGCATCTGACTGATTTATTTATTTACAACAAGCAAAAAACAGTAAACTTGTTATTACTTGCACTACTGTCTGTTCATCCAGAAACACTGAGTAATCCATTTGCACACTGAAATATTTTCTATGCACTGTACTGTCCATTGCACTAGTGTAAATTATGTTCATATGTTCATAATCCTGCCTATAGTGTACATACACTTTTACATAATCCATCTGTATAGTATGTTCATAGTACACCTACCTGTATATCGTGCTTATAGTATTTAAAATCTGTAAATTATGTCCATAATACTTATCTGTATAGATAAGTATTATGTAAAAAGATGGACTAATGAAGCAGAGCAGGATTTACAATCTTGTTTTGACCTCACTGATTGGAGTGTTTTTGAAGCTGCTGCCACTGATCTGGATGAACTCACAGAGACCGTAACATCATATATCAGTTTCTGTGAGGATATGTGTATTCCTACCAAGACTCAACTAAATTACAACAATGACAAACCGTGGTTCACTGCAAAACTCAGACAGCTCCGTCAGGCCAAAGAAGATGCTTACGTGAAGGGGGACAATGTCTTGTATAAACAGGCTAAATACACACTGGAAAAGGAGATCAAAGTGGCAAAGAGGAATTATTCTGAAAAAATAAGGACTCAGTTCACTTCGAACGACTCCGCATCAGTGTGGAAAAGCCTAAAGAAGATCACCAATTACAAGACACCACCCCCCAGCACTGTGGAAAATCAACGACTGGCAGACGATCTGAACGAGTTTTACTGCAGGTTTGAAAGAACACCCATCACCTGCCCTGAACACCTCACCACACAACCGTTCACACCAATAACAACTCCTGCAACCAACCCTGAATGCCTCTCCAAACAAACGTTCACACCATTCACAGCTCCTGCAACCAACCCTGAATGCCTCTCCACACAACCGTTCACACCATTAACAGCTCCTGCAACCCATCCTGATCACCTCTCCAATCAACCGCTCTCACCATTCACAACTCCTGCAACCAACCCTGAATGCCTCTCCAAACAACCATTCACACCATTAACAGCTCCTGCAACCCACCCTGAACACCTCTCCAATCAAGCGCTCTCACCATTCACACCTCCTGCATCCCCCCTCTCCCCCACACCTGCAATACAGATCAGCGAGGATGCGGTGCGCCAGGTCTTCAGGAAGCAGAAAAGGAAAAAAGCACCAGGCCCAGATTGCGTTACACCAGCCTGTCTGAAATCCTGTGCTGACCAGCTGGCCCCCATCTTCACAAAGATCTTCAACAGATCGCTGGAGCTGTGCGAAGTCCCTTCATGCTTCAAACGCTCAACCATCATCCCCATCCCAAAGAAATCCAAAATTACAGGACTAAATGACTACAGGCCTGTGGCTCTAACGTCTGTAGTCATGAAGTCATTTGAAAAACTGGTGCTGGCCCACCTGAAGGACATCACTGGACCCTTGCTGGATCCTCTTCAGTTTGCCTACAGAGCAAACAGGTCTGTGGACGATGCAGTAAACATCGGACTGCATTATGTTCTGCAACACCTAGACAGACCGGGGACCTATGTGAGGATCCTGTTTGTGGACTTCAGCTCTGCCTTCAACACGATCATCCCAAACCTCCTCCTGCCCAAACTAACTCAGCTCTCCGTGCCCACCTCCGTCTGTCAGTGGATCAACAGCTTCCTGACAGACAGGCAGCAGCTAGTGAGGCTGGGAAAATACACATCCAGCACCCGTACAATCAGCACCGGAGCTCCCCAGGGCTGTGTTCTCTCCCCACTGCTCTTCTCCCTGTACACTAACGATTGCACATCTAAGGACCCCTCTGTCAAGCTCCTGAAGTTTGCAGATGACACCACACTCATCGGCCTCATTCAGGACGGTGACGAGTCTGCTTACAGACAGGAGGTTAAAGAGCTGGCTGTCTGGTGCAGTCTCAACAACCTGGAGCTTAACACGCTCAAAACAGTGGAGATGATCGTGGACTTCAGGAGAAACCCCCCTGCACTCCCCCCACTCACCATCATGAACAGCACTGTGACTGCAGTGGAGTCATTCAGGTTCCTGGGCACCACTATCTCTCAGGACCTGAAGTGGGACATTCACATTGACTCCATTGTGAAAAAGGCCCAGCAGAGGTTGTACTTCCTTCGCCAGCTGAGGAAGTTTAACCTGCCACAGGATCTGCTGAAACAGTTCTACTCCACCATCATCGAATCCATCCTCTGCACTTCAGTAACTGTCTGGTTCAGCTCAGCTTCTAAATCTGACCTCAGAAGACTACAGAGGGTAGTCCGGACTGCTGAGCGAATTATCGGTACAACCCTCCCATCTATTCAAGAACTGTACTTATCCAGAGTGAGCAAAAGGGCTGTTAAAATCACTCTGGACCCCTCACATCCAGCACACTCCCTCTTTGAACTGTTGCCATCTGGTCGACGTTACAGAGCACTGAGCACCAGAACGACCAGACACAGGAACAGTTTCTTCCCTCAGGCAATCCATCTAATGAACAGCTGATAATAACTGTGGGACACACTACACTATTTATATTTATATACACTACACTTTTTATCCAACACACATACTTAGCGTACACGTAAATCTTTTGCACATAATATACATGTACATACATGAAACACACTATACTACTTATATTTATATTTATATAGACATACACCTATTTATCCAAACACACATACTTAGCGTACAGTTAAAATTTTTCCACATAATATACATGTACATACATAAATGCTCTTTTTAATATACCTGCCATACATTGTCAATTTGTATATTGTCAATCCTTACCCACCTATTTGTATTTTTTTGTATTTTTTATTCCTTATTGTGTTTTTTGTTCTGTCGCTGTTATGTTGCACTGCGGAGCTCTGTCACGAAAACAAATTCCTCGTATGTGTGAACATACCTGGCAATAAAGCTCATTCTGATTCTGATTCTTCTTCTTCTATAGTTATTGTACATATTATAGACCTTGTATATTCTGTACTTACTGCTTATTGCACATCTGGTTAGATGCTAACTGCATTTCGTTGCCTTGTACCTTACATGTGCAGTGACAATAAAGTTTAATCTAATCTAAAAATGCAGAGCTGGGCAAAAATCACATCCAAAATAAAATGTGAGTACTATTGTGTACATAATGTGTACATTTATGTATGGTAATGTATGTGTGTGTACGGTGTATATTTATTATAAATATTTATAGACACATACAATATTTTTTAAATACTTGCATGTGTATATTTATATAATTTATATTATAAATATATTTAATATATAAACATAGCATATCTTATATCTTAAATGTATACATGCATCTGTTTATTTGTATACAAATAAATATACACAGTATACATAAATTACCATATACAATTTTTTATTGTATTTTGGATGTTATTACTAAAATGCATATTGACTCTTTTATCAAATAAATGTAAAAATTTAAAATGCCGTTTTCAGGATAAACTTCACTTTCTTGGCAGTGTCATATTGTTTTCAGGTTAAACTTCACTCTCTTGGCCGTGTCATGTTGCTTAACTAGGCTACATGTTATAAATATAAAAACCGTTACATTTACTCTAGTATGTTTCCTCAGTGTGCAGATGCATTCATTTGTTTTGATTTCTCCACAAGATTGTTATTGACTAGAGTATTTATTTAGTAAATTATTAAATGATTACATGTTACACTGTATTTGGGATATTTATAAAAGGTGGAAAATGTGCTGAATGTTTCATTTCATTCAAGTGAAATTAGAAAGCAGTTAGACTGAATTTACATTCGTTTTAAATGAGGACTCAAGCCTCATCCATACTGCCAGATATATGCTCATGGAGATTCCCGCGCGAGAATATAACCGAGCATTACAAAACAAACTGCGTGAGTGCGGCAAGTGTAAACGGCTCGTCCGTGATGCGGGATGGGGAAGAGAGGAGCGAGTATGAGAGCATTCAGAGACACAGGCTGTATGCTTTCTTCTGAACTGGGAATAGCAAACATGCAATAAGAGATGCTCATGATATGCATTGTGATGAAGCTCTTTTAAATTATTTTTTTAGTTTCGTTGTCTATCTTTTCAAAGCTTAAGTTACATAACGTTTTTATTTAGTTTTAATTTGTCTAACTATTGACCTGACTCTGTAGGGGTCTCTCCTTCTTTCCGTGTTTTTTTTTTTTTAATGGTGGGCGTTTACACAGTTGGCTAGAGCAGAGTTTATTGGGGAGAACAGAGGTGCCCTCACTGTATGGGTAAGACTGTCACTCAAGGCTGACAGTCATGCATATGCTCTAGAACAGAGTAATATTGCGTCCACATCGCAGGCTTTTGTGATAAGCAAATCGCAATGTCTCAAATCGCGATTTCATTCGATTTTGATTAATCTCACAGCCCTAGTCCGCGGTTGAAATAAGACTTTCTGATGTTTATGTTCATTTTGTGCTTTAACCCTTATGCGTTGTTGGGCATTCCCTACCCTTTCATTATGTTTTATTGGATGAAAACATCCACTAAATTAAACTGCTGTAAAAAATTTTTTTGCATAAATCTATGAATGAACCTCAGTCCAAAACTACCAAAAAAAAATCCAAGATTTTAACTCTTTAATTACCAAGTTCATAAATTATGTCACTGATTTGGGAAAAAACACACAAAATGACATATTTTCAATATAAAAAGTGATTTTTACCACAGTCTTGAGCATGTCAAAGATTAGTAGCAACATTGGCTTTGATGCATTTTTAGTTTTTGTGCAGCATTAAATGTTATTTTTTCTCCCTCATTTGTTGTTGGTGGCTGTTTTTGCCCCATTGACTTCCATTATAACGAAATTTTTTGATTGCAAAGCCATGACACCATATAAACATGCATTCTTGATTGTTTGTGGTTTTCCCTTTTGGGAAGAGGTTAAATTTGTTATTTTTACAGTTAATCACTAGGTGGGATCATTGTCCCTTTAGATAGGCCTGTGCAAAAAAAGGCTTAGTTTCTGGCTTGTATGGAGTTATATGGAATATACAGTAGGTGGACAACCTAATTGGGCATTACCGCCGCGCGTATGTATGTATATGTATATATGTGTGTATATTGTGTATATATATATATATATAAGCTAAATGTTTATTTCATTTTCATTTCGGTTCATTCTTGGTTTAAAAATAAATATTCAGGTTCCATATGCAGAGCAAAATGGGAACGGTCCAGCATTTAGCAATAATTAGTATTAACTCTTTTATTATTCTTGATTTTTCAAACTACCAACACTTTGCATTTTTGAATTATGCCATATGTGTGACCAAAAATTAAGTATTATTTGTTTCAGCTGTTTGATCGCGCTGGTGCCTCGCCCACATATTCACTGGAAACAGCAGTCGTTCACCAGACATTCAGCGTTAGCACTTTGACATATTGTTAATTATGATTTTTTTCCATCTATACTGAAACCCGCGTGAACTACACAGCCTATTTACCTCATGAATAATATTTAAGCTTCAAATGAGCAACATCACGAATATGGAAACGTTTGGATTTCTCCCGAATAAGAAAGCCCAACCTTACCTTATGCTTAGCTTTAAATTATTATTTTTTTGTTTTTTTATTACTAAGCCTATATTATTATATCCTGCAATTATATTTATCCATTATAATTATATATTTTTAATTCTTGTTTTGTTCTGATAAATTTGTTAAATTTAAAGGATTTGTTGTAAAGTGAAGGGAACTAAAAATATCCTGTTGGTACATTATAACATTATTAGGCCAGCCGTTATTATTTCTAAATGTAATATAATGCAACTTATACCTGACTTATATTTTTTCCTCTCACAAACTCTGATTTATTTTTTAGCGTGTTTAAAAAGAAACATGCAGCAAACGAAAATAGGTGATTAATCCGTTAAAATGAAACCTATACACGACTCATATATTTTTTTCCTCTGACAAACTTAATTTATTTTTTAGCATGTTTAAAAAATTTAAAAATAAAGAAAACATCCAGCAAATGAAAATAGGCGATTAATCCGTTAAAATTTGTTACTCTGGGTTAACACTAATTATAATAATTTTATACTTCAGAACAGAGCCTGGGCCTAATCTAGGCTATCCAGGGTTTTTTTATTTTTTTATTTTATTGCATCTGAAAATGACTTCGTTCATCACATTCACTTCACAAGCTATGGCGCAGATCAGCCTCCCGCAATGCTCAGCTGTGGACGATTTAAAAATGTTTGATATAAAGGTTGCTGTCCCATTTTATACAGGAATTGTTCATTTAAAAAAATTGAATTATATTGTTAGTTCTAATTATATTGTTAACACAAGTTCATTTAGGCTATTTAACATGCACTTTGACATTTTACCATTTTTTACTTATAAACTCCTTGAGAATTTAAAGTTAGTTTAATAGTATTTAAATTCAAGTTTAAAAAAAAAGGTTTTAATTGCTTAAATTATTTTTATTAATTAATATGTTATCATGTTTATTCTTGTAGAAAATACGTGTTTAATCTTTATGAAAATAAGGGAAAAAATAAGGGACGAGCCGAATATTTGTTTTGCTTTACCTATTTATGTAGGCTACAATTATTCAAAAAAATAAAATAAAAATAAATAAAATAATGTCATTAAAACATACCATTGGCCTGCGTAATTTTGACCATTATAGAATTGACTTTAAAGGTTAGTGATTTAGGTGAAAATACTGTGAAATTACTAATGGCATGGATTTTAGAGCATATAACAACTGAAGGTTTATGAAACATTAGCAATAAAGCATTTTTCTTTAAACAACGTAACTTAAAGTTGTGAACTAAAATATTATTTCAACCATACAGCATGTGAATAAATAAAATGCATACTTTTCATAATATTTCGTTATTCATAAAATGCATAACATTTCTGGTGTTTGGATTTGTACTTCAATATAATGAGCTACAAGTTTAAGAATAGCCCTAGACTAGTTTCTCTCTCTCTCTCTCTCTCTCTCTCTCTCTCTCTCACTCTCTCTCTATTTAACAGCATTAGCTCAATGAAATAACTCTTCCTTCCATTAGAATGAATGTTTTCCTGCCTTGCTAAATGTTGGGCTCGTGATCAATAAGTTGTATTCGCCTCAATCTGATTAAGTAAAGTCAAACCGCAGACAGTGAAGCTCTGTGAGGCAGAAACAGAGGATTCCGCTTGGTCTTAAAGCCTTCCGCAATCATCCACGATCACAAATAACAATGATTTTCGTAAAATAATGATTAATTATTAATTGATGATTTGTTGCAGTTGCAGCTCCACGGAAACACGCGCGCACTGATCCGCAAGTGCACATTTAAAGGGGTAATTTGTTATTATCATTATGGTCTTGTGAAAATAATAATATGGGCTGCGAGAAAATAATGAATACAAAGAGTAGTGCTGCTGAGTGCAGGCATGTTTCAGGCTATAACACATCGTTCCTCACAGCCAAAAAACAGACCGAATTTAGTTCAGCTGGAGGGGGTTGGGTTTTTGGGGGTAGTTATGTATGACTTGTGTGGGTCGAGATAAAGGTGTGAATTACTCTTTCATATGGACAGTGTCTTATGAGGCTTTCACTTGCTGAACTGGTTTATATAGGACTGTTATAGATCGTTTGTTATATTCAACTAATCAGAGGTTTATATTAAATTTACATATTCAAATCTTAATATATTCAATGCTCAAGCACATGCATTAAGTTTGCAACAAAGCACATGCAGAAGTAGCCTAATAATTGTGAAAAATGAGACATATTAATTATTTATTAATAAACAAATGTTTTCTTGTCGGCTGCAGGATGAAATTCACAGTGCTGGCTCTCTCCGACGAGAGAAATGCAACATTCATAGATTACACAATTCGTTTTCGTTTAAAAAACATTTCAAGCTTTCTGTAGATATATTTTTTATATATGTGAGACACCACGATATTATGTTAATTAAAATTATAAGTGATGAGACGGCGCCTCCCTATCATTAATGCACATTAATAATTTTTGCACAAACACTTGAATATGACCGTCGTGGTTTTCACTCGCTCCAAGAGCGCTCCATCACGAGTACAATTCATGCCAACAGCCCATAATATAATTGCATATTCAGCAAGAATTCATGTTAAACATATTTAGCTATAGCTTGATCAGAAGGTTACAATGACTGCAAGAGTCGAGCAGGATGTTAAGAGTCTGTCTGTTTCTTTTACTGATTATGTTCGGGTTAAAGCATGATTTAAACAGATTCACACACAATCGCTTTCGCAATAATGCATTCAAACAAATGTAATCTTAAAGTGCTACTACATTATCAGCATGCTATCTGATTTTGAAATCTTGAAGAAGTTAATCGATCTGTTTAGATAAAATAACTGACAAAAATGTACTGTTATTTTCATCACAAACAAAATTTTCACAGCAGAAAGCAGCAATTAAAGATTTAATGCTTACAATGTTATTATCTTGGCATGTGATATAGGGAAAAAAGTTTCTGGCTTGTATGGAGTTATATGAAAAAAGCCACTTTGAAACTCTCCTGTTATATATATTTTTTTAATTATTATTTTATATGCTACGTTATGACATAACATTTCAAACATACTGAAATACTTTATTCATGGAGTGAAGGCGGAGCGTGTTTCTGGTATCAGTGTGCGCGGAGGGGAAGTTGTTCCTGCTCACAGACTCTGCTGCCAGTGAGAGAGATGTTTCACCTGACGAAATGAAGATGACCGTGGGAGCACAAGCACAGCACATCCGCCAAAAATCAACCTGCAGCAATGCTCGTTGTTCGACTCGCCAAGCTTTACTTTTGTAGGTCGCATGGCAGTAAATAATTCGATAATATGACCATGCAGTCAATACAGATATTTAATAAAAACATTAAAACAAGCAGGGCTGTAAAATAAAACAATAAAAAACGCACGCCAGGTCTACACCGGACACAAGTGGAGCGATCCAACAAAAGACAACAGAACACAGTGATGGATACACTGGACACGATCCCCATCAGTGAACCGATGCTCGTTCTGTTTATGGCAAAATGTTCCGACACTGTGTTCAGATGATTTGACACTATAGTGTGATGTCATCAACTTTAGACACACTTTTCTCTGTGGGGCACGGATGACAACTCTCGTGTCTGGTGTAGACACACAGAAAGTGTCTGCTCTATTTACAGATAAGTTCTATATGAAAAAAATAAAATAAACCAGCGGCATAACGAGATGGAAATATAAACTAGAATATATATTAACAGGTCCTCCGTCCATGACACTGACAGTTTTAATCTTAACAGCTCTTAAAGCTGAGTGGATGGTTAGATGCATGATGAGCTAGTATTAAATAAATAAATAAATAAAAATAAAGGTGTTTCCAGCAGGTAATAACATTACTGTTTTTTTTTTAATCATCTTGTTGCAGTTATATATTTGACTGCTAAATGAATGATAAAGAACTATACTATAACTTGTTTTGTTAAATTTCTTCGTCATTTGAATATTGATTTAAAAATCGGTTTAAATCATAAATCAGATTTTTTTTTTCTAAAATAAAAAAAAATCTGAGATTTTTTTTTTTAGGCCATATGCTATTGCCCTACTTTAAAAGCAAGTAAAGAAGGCTCCCTTTAAAATCACTTAAGTTGTCAATTACTAAAGCTCTCATTTACATCGTGTGAATATTGTTGATTATAATGAGAGAACTTGAGTTTAATCATGAGGACGTTTTATTAATCCGTCCATTCTTTGGAGTTTCAAAGATTTAATCGTGCAGGTTTAATTTTATTCGTTTCTTGTTTTAGGCAAATTAGGCCTAAATAATGGGAACGAAATTATACAGTGCTTCACGTTTAAACATGCAACAATTTCTTAATCAGTTTACAGACAAATGTCTTTTTCCCAGTAAGTTATGTCAAAATAATGGACAGGTAACGAATAACAAAAATGCATATTGTTTTATTAAAGGAAAAAATATATTTATATTTAAAATATTATATTAAATATTAAATATTATTAAATATAGGCATAATATATGAAAATATTGACATTTTGAATATTAATCCATGTAGCCTACCCCCCTAAAATAGGCTACCACTTTTAATGCTCCGATGCAACTTACCTTGATGTATCTGAAAAAAATCCAAATATGCACCTCAGCTCTCAGAACTACATGGAGTAAAACAATACAAAAAGAAGTGTTTATGCATCTGCTGCCTTTTGATGGTGAAAAGTACGCATGGCCTATGTGTGAAATGCTTGTCTTTTCTTGATGGTAAAGCCAGTTTAAAACCTTAAAATCCTGTAAAAAAAATCTACTTTGCATCAGATTTATGAACATAATGTATTATGAACCAAAATGCAATACCAACTTCAAATAAGCTGCAGCTCGCTGGAGGGGTCAAGCTGCATAATCATTTCTAAAACTTTGGTACAAGTCAAGCCCTTTCTCGTGTTGCTTGCTGCTCCTCTAACCATCAAATGACCAGCAGGGTGGCATGCAATGTTTAAATCCACGTACTTTGATTTTGTTTAGTCTATACTTATCACCACCATTAAAAGGCACCAGGTGCATAAATACACTATTGTTTACTCCATGTAGTTCTGAGAGCTGAGGTGTACATTTTGATTCTCTCAAATACATCAAGGTAAGTGCGCAAAGGTCTCTCTCACACACTCTCTCTCTCTCTCTCTCTCTCACACACACACAATATAATATGCTGTTATACTCCATATAGCTTCATATACAAGTCAGAAACTAACCTTTTTTTGCACATGCCTATCTAAAGGTTTAATGATCCTACCTAGTGATCAACTGTAAAAAATAAAAAATTTTACCTCTTCCCAAAAGGGAAAAACCACAAACAATCAAGAATGCATGATTATATGGTGTCATGGCTTTGCAATCAAAAAATGTCATTATAATGGAAGTCAATGGGGCAAAAACAGCCACCAACAACAAATAAGGGAGGAAAAAATGTAAATCTAATGCTGCACAAAAACAAAAAATGCATCAAAGCCAATGTTGCTACTAATCTTTGACATGCCCAAGACAGTTATAAAAAGTAAAAAAAAAAATCATCATTTATGAACTTGGCAATTAAAGTTAAAATCTTGGATTTTTTTTTTTACATTTTGTAGTTTTGATCAGGACTGAGGTTGATTAATGGATTTATGCAAAAAAAAAAAAAAGGGAAAAAAATATTTATCTGATACATTTTTACAGCAGTTTAATTGAGTGGATGTTTTCATCCCAAACATAACGAAAGGGTAGTGAATTTGAACAATGCACAAGGGTTAAGGAAATACGTAAAAAATTATCTGTTCATGTGTTCGAACTGAGACAATACAGTGATCTGACACATTAAAGAGCTACAAAATGGTATTTATTGTTAGAATTTTTTAAAATGACAATTTGAATGCTGACGCCGGGTTCACACCACAAGCGGCAGCAGAGCAGAAGCAGCGCATATGTTAACAGATGAGAGCGTTCACGCCGCACGCAGAGGCTGCGCGGCAGAGCGTTGCAGGAGCAGAGCAGAAGCAGCAGTGCAGTGATCGTTTCGGCGCTGGGTCTATTTTTGCTGCGCTGCTGACGCTCAGTTAAAGTGAAAGTACACCTTTGATGGACAAAATAAATATGATTTCACACAAAAAGTGCTCTAAATACACAAAATAAGCACATCTAGGGTGTTTTAACAAGAACTGGAGTATGTTAGGAAAGAAAATTAATATTAAAAAATATGTATAGAAGATAAAGTGACAATGATCATGGCCAAAATACACGAAATGTACTGACATGAAAAAGTAATTTTCCCCAAAATTTGCATTAATGATATCTACTGTGTTTTTAGCAAATGACATTAAAAATGTATGATATTTAAATTCACTTTTTTCTATTTTTTATTATTATTATTTTTTACAAAATCTGTCAAAGTACTTACAGCTCTAGGTTCACCCCAACCTCAAAAGCCTGCCACTTTCCTCTAATTTGGAATGTTCAGCAGAAAACATGTTGCCTAAAACCAATGTGTGAAATTCTAGAATTATTGTTCTTTTCAAGAAAAAACAAAATTGATTCAATTGGAACCATTTATTTACAATTTCTACATTACACATAGCAAGCACACAAATAACAAAAGCAGGTGATACAATAAACAAGTCTCCTTAATAACAAATATAGTGCGATGGCCTTCCTTTTATCAACAACACGTACTGCACGGAAAACAAAGACAGACAAAGACAAAGACGCTTAAGAGTGTTTTCTACGAGTAATTTTACGATCCTTCGTTATTGTTTGACATGCGTTTCCCAACATTGCACGTAAAGCAATCGCACAGCTGTGCTTCAAGTGCTACGTAGGAGTCGCTCTCCGTTTGTCAAGTGCTGAAATGTCATCTTATAGACTGTTTCATCGGGCACATGCGCCTGGCTCTAAATTAACTTCCGGTCTGTGTTGTGTATATCGGTCTGGCTAGCGGTGTCTTCTACAAACGCAGTTAAAGTTAAGGTGATGAGTAGACTGAAATTGGGCTCAGGTGGTTGTGATGTGGGATGTGTTTCCCATACATTTATTTATTTGTGGAGACTCGCCACGATTTTAAAACTTAATTTTCCAAAAGGCTTTGTTGAATAAACATGAGCACGTACTGCACGTTCAATAATAATAATAATTCCTTACATTTATATGTTTAAATATCAAAACGAGACACAAGTGTTTTTATATCACTGTATTTCTGAAGTAAGACTTGCATGTTATATGCCTGATAAAACAGCGTTTGTGAGCTCAGCGCTGCTTTGTTTACAGCTGTCATTGGGGAAACATCTATTTCTTGCGCTTTAAAGCATCTCCTGCTTAACATTTCTTCCATGTTTTATTTTTAATAGTAAATCCCCTTTGTTTACCAAAAAATAAAGTTTGCTTAATTTTCAATATTTAAAAGAAAATCTAAATGAATGTTTTATGCACATTGTGTAAATGTATATACACAACAGAATTTCTGAGGGGAAAAAAACATTCCATAAGCCTATTTTAAGAAAAATGTAATAAATGAAGTTGTTTTTATGCATTTAAATAATTACACAATTGCAAAAAAAGAAATCAAACATATGGTGTAGAAAAAATAAAACGTATCATAGGGCCATAAACATGTTTTTTTTTTTTTTATAATAATTTTTAATTTAATAAATTGCTGTGAAAATGTATGTGTTATGATTTTAATTAGACATGCTTTTTGATTAATACAATTAAATTTAACCATTAAAAAGGAGTTGAGAAAAAAATACAACAGAAAAAAATGGAATCCAGAAAAATTAAAAATGGAAAACGGAATTTGGAAAAAAATCCCCGAAAGATTTTAAAATGTAAAGTAATAAGTTAGTGACGTTACTTTTCAAATGCAGTAACTAGTAAAGTAATCTCATTACAATTTACAGAAGTAACTAGTAACTAATTAATTTTTTTGAGTAACTACCCCAACACTGAGTGTGAGAAGGCCAATGTTTGTTGGGATGGCAACAGTAACTATGCAGGGCAGGTCTTTGCAAATGGTCTAAAACATTGACAAGTTTTGATTTCATTTTATATTGGCCAATTACTGTCCACCATCCAATCATTTTAGAATCTGAATCTTTATCTTTACACAAGACCTTCTTTTTAGAGTTTGTACAGGGTAGGCTCAACTTTTTTCTGCATGAATCAGACTTACGTCATTATCATTAAAGATTTTCCCTTCCATTCCTGAAGAGGTAATCTGATTGTTTTCTTCACCTGGATGTGGAGTAAAGTACTGATCAAAGTATCTTCAGAAGAAAATACTTTATTTCAAGGAGAATAAAGCCGAGAGTTCCTTGCAAGGAGATCTCTCGAATGCTAGGTGGTATCTCCTTATATATAGTTTTCTTGTTTTTAACGGGGCATTTTCTATTCTCTATAGTTTTCCTTATGCTTACATTTCAGGTCCTCCCTAGAGAGCTGAAACTTATGGTAAAGAAAAATGCCCATTTGTATGATTTCCAGATGTTTCCTATCTTTGGGTCAGGATGTTTTTTGCTGACAGGCACATTGTTTTCACACACAGGCTATATGATTATAATGGAATAAGTCATATATACAGGTGTTGGTCATATAATTAGAATATCATAAAAAATTTGATTTATTTTACTAATTCCATTCAAAAAGTGAAACTTGTATATTATATTCATTCATTACACACAGACTGATATATTTCAAATCAAAATTTAATTTTGATGATTATAACTGACAACTAAGGAAAATCCCAAATCCAGTATCTCAGAAAATTAGAATGTGAAAAGGTTCAATATTGAAGACACCTGGTGCCACACTCGAATCAGCTAATTAACTCAAAACACCTGCAAAGGCCTTTAAATGGTCTCTCAGTCTAGTTCTGTAGGCTACATAATCAAGACTGCTGACTTCACAGTTGTCCAAAAGATGATCATTGACACCTTTCACAAGGAGGGAAAGACACAAAAGGTCATTGCAAAAGAGGCTGGCTGTTCACAGAGCTGTGTGTCCAAGCACATTAATAGAGAGGTGAAGGGAAAGAAAAGACGTGGTTAAAAAGGGGGATAACCGCATCCTGGAGAGGATTGTAAAACAAAACCCATTCAAAAATGTGGGGGACATTCAAAGAGTGGACTGCAGCTGGAGTCAGTCCTTCAAGAACCACTACGCACAGACGTATGCAAGACATGGGTTCCAGCTTTCGCATTCCTTGTCAAGCCACTCTTGAACAACAGATAGCATCAAAAGCATCTAAAGACAAAAAGAACTGGACTGCTGCTGAGTGGTCCAAACTTATGTTCTCTGATGAAAGTAATTTCTGCATTTCCTTTGTAAATCAGGGTCCTAGAGTCTGGAGGAAGAGAGGAGAGGCACAATCCACATTGTTTGAGGTCCAGTGTAAAGTTTCCACAGTCAGTGATGGTTTGGGGTGCCATGTCATCTACTGGTGTTGGTCCACTGTGTTTTCTGAGGTCCAAGATCAACACAGCCGTATACCAGGAAGTTTTAGAGCACTTCATGCTTCCTGCTGCTGACCAACTTTATGGAGATGCAGATTTCATTTTCCAACAGGACTTGCCACCTGCACACAGTGCCAGCAAACTTGCCTGACCTTAACTCCATAGAAAATCTATGGGGTATTGTGAAGAGGAAGATGCAATATGCCAGACCCAACAAATGCAAAAGAGCTAAAGGCCACTATCAAAGCAACCTGGGCTCTCATAACACCTGAGCAGTGCCACAGACTGATCGACTCCATGCCACGATGCATTGCTGCAGTAATTCAGGCAAAAGGAGCCCCAACTAAGTATTTAGTGCTGTACATGCTCATACATTTCATGTTCATACTTTTCAGTTGGTCAAAATTTCAAAAAAAATCCTTTTTTGGTATTGGTCTTAAGTAATATTCTAATTTTCTGAGATACTGAATTTGGGATTTTCCTTAGTTATAAAGAGTCATATGAGTCAGGTATAATCATCAAAATTAAAAGAAATAAACATTTGAAATATATCAGTCTGTGTGTAATGAATGAATATAATATACAAGTTTAACTTTTTGAATGGAATTAGTGAAATAAATCACATTTTGGATGATATTCTAATTATATGACCAGCACCTGTACATATATGTGAGTAGATTCACCTTGATTATACTTGACTAATACAAATATTATTAATAAACATCTTCCACAACAGCTACATGATTAAAATTTTATCCCTAATAGTATCGATTTTTAGAAGTAAAGTAGTACATAAAGTCATTACTGCTGAGTTGTTGGGAAATGTCAACACTTGTTGATGCTTTATTTTTCATTTATTTAGCCACTGTATTGAATTAATACCTGGAGTTATGTTTGTTTTCTTCTAAAAGAGATGAAAAGTTATCAGATCAAGCAGTTTTAATGCTTTTCTGTAGGATAGGTTACTTTCCCGCCAAGCAATACGAAATACCTCTAGTTTTGTTTTCCTCCAGCTGTGCTCCATTTTCCAGGCTGGTCTCTTTAGGGTGTGAGTGTGCTCATTATATCATGGTGTCAGACTGTTTTCCTTAACCTTCCTTAAGTGTAAAGGAGCTACTGTATTCAAAATGCTAGAAAGGAGAGAGTCCATAGTTTCTGTTACATCATTAAGTTGTTTTGAGGTTTTGGATATCCTAGGAATTCGGATACATCAAGAAGATTACTTACAAAGCAGTCTTTTGTGGTAGAAGTGATGGTTCTACCATACTTGTCACAAGAAATAGAATTTACAGTTTTCGCTATTTGAAGTTTGCACAAATCTAAATAATGATCTGAGATACCATCACTTGGCTGCATAATTTTAACGCCATCAACATCAATTCCATGTGACAGTGTTAAATCTAGAGTATGATTTCAACAATGTGTAGGTCCTGATCACCCTGTTGGGGTTTATTCTGAGATAACCAGCTGGATGTACATTATACCTTACATAAAAATCTGTCTGTTTACTTAAGTAACAGATGAGTGTCATGCCAAAACATATTTTTACATATTATATAACATATTATCTTACTTACAGATTCTGAGGGGGCACTTGGGCATGATGCCTCTGGGTTTCATACAAATTATGTTTTATGAAAGGTAGTTATTTTACAAGGGTGTGTGTGTTACATGTGGACTTTTTTTCCCAAAATACTTTGTGACAAGTGGGGGGGGGGGGGGGGGGTGGATACACAGAAGTATGTTAAATGCCCGGCCGCTAAATGACTAAGATGTTTGAGAACCATTGACCTAGAAGAATGTGGCTCTAATTTTTTTTGCTTTACATTGCAAAATTAGTCATAAATTATTTGTGTAACTTGCGCTGTAATTTCCTGATGTGCTATAAGTTAATGTCTGATTAACTGTATGCAATTTTATTTGTTTGAAATGTTTGTGTGTGTGTGTTTGTGTGTGTACTCATAGAAACCCCTGGGACAGCAGTTTAAGAAGGAAGTACATATCCGAAACCTTCCATCTCTGTTTAAAAAGCCAAAGCCTACGAGAGATGTACTGGAGAACACTGAAACTGCAGGTCTGATTACCTTATTCTCTTCTGACAACGACAATTGCTGAGAGAATCACAGTTTCGCAATAGCCTCACTTCATTGCCATTGAAACTTCTCTGTGTAGTACAGTACTGAAAGGGCTTTTTGGGGCATGAATGTTTTTGTTTTTTTTTTAATAAGGAAAGACGACAAGGACATTTGTGTTAAATGTTATTTGGATGTAATTTTTTTTTGTTTGTTTGTTTTTTTCTCCTTTTTTTATTTTTTTTTAGGTAACATACCTACCTGTATCATAATTTAATGAATAATAAAAAATTGCTGTAAGGGCACCTCAATGAAAAAAAATTAATAAAAAATAATTAAAAAACAAATACCTTTTGAAAAAGTTAAATTAGAAAGCTTGTTAATTAGAGGCTTGTTATTCTCTGAGTATCTGATCCAGCATTACATTCCATTATGATGCAAAGGCCAACTTTTAAATAAATAACACATTCAACAATTATTGCCATTTGACATGTCTGTGTACAGATTGTGTAAACAGTTTTGTGATTTATACACTGCAATTTTTAATAAATGCATAATTGGACAGATTACATTGTATGAACTCTTTCTTAAAGGGTTAGTTCACCCAAAAATGAAAACTAGGCCATAAATTACTCACCTTGATGTCGTCCTTGGTGTATATGACTGTTTGATGCCACTACATCAGGTGGTATTGCACTACATCAGTCCAAGATAATTTTTTAATAAAAAGCTAATCCATTAAATAAAAGTGTTTCACACGGCTCCGGGGATGAACAAAGGCCTTCTGTGAATCGTGAATCGATGTGAATCGATGCCTTTTTGTAAGAAAAATATCCATATTCAACATGTGGGCTAATCACTTTGATCTAGCTTGCGCTCACTGTTGTAAAACAGAAGCAGTTCCAGGAACATGACATATGGGGTCAGTGTTGTGCATACGCCGGTGAGTCTCATGAAAACCAACATTTGTTACCAGGAGAAAAGGAAGCAAAGTTCTATTTCTTTAGCTTCTCAAACTTCTCAAGGACTGATGCAGTGCAACATCTGCTAAGTGGCATCAAACAGCTTGAAAGACCAAAGACATTTATTTTTTTTAATAAATCCAACTGGATTTGTCAGAAAGCAGAAAGTCATATACACCTATGATGACTTCACGGTCAGTAATTTATGGCTTAATTTTCATTTTTGGGTGAACTAACCCTTTAAGTTTGTAAATATAAAGCAGGGCTTGACATTAACGCTTGTGTGGGACAAGTGGATTTTGTGAAGGGGAAGTGAAAGAGAAATTTACTTACCCAACCGGACAAGTAACCTGATTAAAATTTTAATAACAAACAATAAATAGGGCAGCACTGAAACTTTGGCAAGAATGATCCTGATTTTATTACTTTCAGTGTAAACGGTGACTAATAACAGATAATCTATATATACAGTATCAAAGAAGCATCAGTTAAGGCTCGTGTGGCCTGTCTGACTCATGGAGAAATCAAAACTATAAGCGCAACAGCGCACACAAAGAAACAAACATGAACAAAAATATAAATATCCTATATTATATGCAACATCACATGACCAGGAATGATGTTTTCCTGACTTTCAGCTGAATTGCAAATGTGATGTTTATTTAACTAAAGTTGTATAAACTCAATAAGTAATATTAACTGACTTACATTTTAGTCACATTATGGATAGTTTTTGCTCCATTTTGCTAACGAAAATAGTTCTAAGCAAAGCCACAGCAGAACAGTCGTGCATATCTGAACAACACACAACAGTCTTTTGTTAATAAATGATTCAGCAATTTTGAACGAGTCAATGTTTTTGTGAGCCATTTATAAAAATGGTTACTTGCTTCATTTATTGAATGAATCAGCCATTTGAATGAATCTGTTGATTCACTCATTAAGACAGTGACTTGCCACCACCTACTGGTGGTTTAATTTCATATTTAAAAGTATTATTTCATTTTTACAAAATTTCATATTTGTATGTAAAAAAAGTAAAACATTAATCTAAAAACATTATTTATGCATTTGCAATTGAGTAAATTAATTTATGGAACCTATCTTCATGAAACAGTCTGAGTAAATACATCTAAATGGCACTTTCGATGGAGCTTCTGTTTCCTCTGCAGTGGACAGATTGAGATGAGACTTCATAATAAATTACATTTGTGCCAAATGTAACTTTTTTTACTCTGACAAGTGAATGATTGATTTACTTGTCCGAAGGACAAGCTCACGTCAAAGCTTAATGTTGAGCCCTGTAAAGATAGTTGTAAATTGCCAGAAGTGGAGTATTGACTGTATAAAATATTTGATTACCATGACAAGCCTGTGTGTGTATGTATATGTGTAGGTGTAATTTGCAGGTGGAACATTTCCCCATGACTTTTTGACAAATTTGATTCCCTTTCGAACGTTCACTCCCGTTATGTATTGGAAAACGAATTTTTTCCTTTTTGCTGAAACCTGATTCGTTCACTTTGTGTAGCTGCCCAAACCAACTGAGCTTTATCCCGCCAAAAAGAGCGAGGCCGACCGCTAAATAAGTCGGTCCGTATCGCCATTCATCAGATTATTCTCATTCAGTGACGAGGATCAGCAGGATTCTTCTGCAAGAAGAAGCCATGGAAGAAGTTCCAGCTCTGCTCACCACCGTGGAAGAAGCCGAAGCAGCGAACGCAAGCTTCCCTGCAGGTATTCGGCATCCGAGCAAAGAGCAATTTCCAAAGAACAAGTTTCCAGCTCGCATTGTTCCAAATGTTGCGCCGTGAGTGTGGTTCATGCAAGGGGCTCTTGCACGATGGAAATGGGCACAGCGAGTGTGCTGCCTGCCTTAGCCGCGCCCACGCAGAGGCTGCGCTCGCTAAGGACTCGTGCTCTTTTTGCAAGAGAATGAGCCTTTCCGGTCTGTGCTCGCGGGCCGCCTTGTTCCGTCAAGCTCCCCGCCATAGCCTTGGGGCAGCAGATCTCTCTCAGCGGGCTCGAGCAGTATTGTGTCGACTCAGCGATTGAGTGCCCCGCCCTCCCCCTCATCCTCTTACGCCGGTGTGCTTCGCTATTGAGGACCAGCACCCCTCTTCAGCTGCGAGCGGACTGGTCTCATTCATCATCAATGACTTCACCGCCGTTGACTCTGTGTCCTTGGCGGCGTCTGAAATGGAGGAATAGGGTGATTCCGATGACGACCCTTAAGTATCCCTGCCCCCTCAGGTGCAGAGGACGAAGCCAGACACTGAGCTAATCCACGTCCTCGCAAAGGCCGTGGAGGATCTGGGCCTCGAGTAGTCTGCTCCGAAATGAGCCCTCCCATTGTTTACTGGATGAATGGTTCTTGCCAGAGACCCGCCAGCACCCAGCCCTGTTCTTGCCAGCCGTCCATGATGAACTTACCAAGACATGGTGAGGCCTCTACTCTGCACGGGTAATCCCCTCTACTGCTGCAGTTCTCACCACCGTTGACGACGCTGACGAAAAGGGATACACCAAACTTCCTCCCCTGGACGACCTCAGCTATCGCCAACAGGGCTTACGCAGTAGCCAGACAGGCCGGCTCAGTGCTGCACACAATGACGATCCTCCAAGTGTTTCAAGCCAAACTTCTCCGCAGTATGGATGGGTTTGGCCAAGAGTGTTTTCAAAAATGTTTCTTTAATGTTTAATAACTTTTGAACCGCTATTCCAATCTGAATGCTTTAAAAAGTGATGTAAAGCAGAGATTATCTCATTTGGATATTCAGAGGCACCGTAGTGTACTTGATTAAGTAATAACATTTTGACAACATTGATTCGTCAGAAGAAACCAATGCTTTCATTCTTCTGAGCCAAAACAGAAATGATTGTTGATGCTTAGTCCCATCCCGTGCCCAGATTGGTTCAATCTGCCCCATATTCAACCAATAAGTAGTCTTTTGAACTACTACCTAACTTATTTCTTTGGAAATAAAAGTGAAAAGTGAAAGTAAAGTCTGCCGTCAGTGCATGAATACAAACACAAAATAACACATTTGCATGAGAAAACTCTGAAAAAGCACAAAAAAACACACGACAGAGTACTTTGACATAAAACAAATCAAAAACAAGGATGAAACAGTGGTACATATCTGATAAAGCACTGGAATTTATGTATTGGGTTGCTAGGCGATATCCCGGATAAAAACGATTCTGTCACAGATTACAGCCAACGGCTCGATCATTTATATTATGTATATTAAGTAAATAATTATATAGTTCATAAAGATAGTTTTCACATTTTTTTTCTATTGCACTCTAAATATTTCTCACTAATTTTGTGTAGTTTGTGAATCATTTGCACTTTTTGCACTGTATTGTTGAAGACAATTTGTGCAATTGTTTTTACTATATGCTACATAGTTTGTGTTTATTGTTTATACTCAGATTGGAAATATATTTCTCAGAAGAAGAAAAAAACTTGTTTTGTTTGGGTTTGTTATCATATAACACTCTTTCCATTTTCTTTACTCATTAAAATGTTTTTGGACACATCTCTATTGTTAACGAAATAGGCCTGTTTTTCACTTAAAAGCGTCGATAACAATATTATAATAAATGGCTATAACTTGCTTGGGGAATGGTATATGTAAACAAAATTTTGTGTAAAACACCCAGACACAACTTTCTAAAGAAAAATATACAAACTTTAGGAGTTTCTGTTTGAGTACACAGTAAAAAAACACCCAACTGTTGCTTGCATTTTTCTTAAAATTCTGTAATTTCATTCATTCTTAGAGAAAACAAAATGAAAATTGAGATTTAAATTAGTTAAACTTAAACTGTAAGTTCTCCTGTTTATAAATATATATGGCACTTGATGCTGACTGCTAGAATAGGTCTGGAAAAACAAAGAAAAGTGCAGGTGTGTCAGGCGCCCCAAAAATGTTCTAGGTCTTTAAGGGTTAAAGAGCTGCGCACAGCAACAGATCTCACTCTGCACGCTACAAGGGCCACAGCACAAGCGATCGGCAAGATCATGTCCAGCCTGGTGGTGTTGGAGTGCCACATCTGGCTGACGCTGAGAGAGATTAGAGACGCTGAAAAAATGGCCTTCCTTGACTCACCAGTCTCGCCGAAAGGGCACTGCTGTACATGGGTTCACTGAACGTTTTTCAGAGGCTAAAGACGTCGCAGGCGCTACGTCACTTCCTCCCTAAATGCCCTGGCACTGCGGCTGCAGGCCGCCAGAAGAGCCCCACTTCTCAGACCGATACTTAAAAAAAAAAAATAACCCTGGATAACATTAAAGAACATTACAAATATTTCAAATAAATAAACACAGCATGTACATGATCCTCAGATTAACTCATTTCCTGAGTTTGAATATATGGCCTTACTCAAAGGCTAATACAAAACAATATTAAATACAAAACCACACATAATATTTCTACTCTATCTCTGAATTGTGAATTGCCTGAGTGCTGTGTGTCAGTCTTCAATTAGTTATGTGAATGACTGTGGTATGCCACATGCACTGTAATATGTTTTATATTAAATATTATAATTTCGAATGAAAATATCAACATGATCGTTTTATAAAGTATGCGTTCATATGTGTTAAGGGATAGATTTTCGCAAGGAGGAAACAGCATTGGTGTGATGAGCGTAGGGTTGCCACCTTCAGGGAAATTATAACTTTCCCATTCAGCCCTACATCTGGAGATTCTTGTGTTCAAAGAGCAAATGTGAGCTCTAGATGTTTTAAACTGTTCATGTTTGTTTACCGCATGCTGCGTTCACATGAAAGGGCTTTAACAGCATGCGCTCTGAAGACTATGACGTTATGGCAACAAAGACGTCAAAATCACCTGCAAATCAATCAATCAATCAATCAAGTTTTATTTATAAAGCACATTTAAAATCAACCTTGGTTGGCCAAAGTGCTGTACAGTAAAATAAGAGAAACAAACAAAACAAGACAAAAAACACAAGTTATGGTACATTAAACGCATTAGAGAAAAAATGTGTTTTCAGCAAAGATTTGAATTCAGCTAGTGTGGAGGCTGATTTAACATGTAGTAGTAGGGTGTTCCACAGCTTAGGGCCGACTACTGCAAAAGCATGATCACCTCTTCGTTTTAAGCGAGATCGTGGAACAGCCAAGAGATGATGATCCCTTGATCTGAGTGATCTTGATGGATTATGAATGCTAATTAAGTTTGAAAGGTATCCAGGGGCCTGGTTGTTAAGAGATTTGTAGACAAATAATAAGATTTTAAAATCAATTCTATATCGGACGGGTAACCAATGCAGGGAACGTAGCTTCTCTAATATTACTTACGAAACTGATTTAATTATAATTGCTATTAGTATTATAAACATTGCAGAATACTTATTGTTAATTAAAATATGTGTTGGCGTTTGTAAATTATGGGACAAATCGTGTCACGTATTGATTTGATACAGGACGCATAATTTTACCATTAAATACAATCCGGCATTTGGCTCCAGGAAAGCTCAGCAGTGATGCCTACTTATCAACTGCCTGAAAATGTTGGCAGTCTCCTTAGCCCTGTATTATTTTCTTCCGGCCATCAAAGGCCACCACGTCCTGGTCCTGCATCCTCAGACGGTACAGCAAATTTGGGCAGTCTACGGGAACGCAGAGGTCGACCTCTTCACCTCAGAAGATAACTCTCGTTGCCCAACATTTTTCTCAATACAGAGAGACGCCCTGGCCCACGACTGGCCCAGGGCTTGTCTGTATGCATTTCCTCCTATCGCCCTGATTCCCCAGATCATCAGGTGAGTCAAATGCTCCCTCCTCTTAGTAGCTCTGCTCTGGAAGAACCAGGCTTGGTTTCCAGAACTGATGCAGCTGGTTATGATGGCCCTATGGCCCATCCCATTGAGGAGGGACCTTCTCTCGCAGACGGAAGGCATGATTTGGCATCCCCGCCCAGAGTTGTGGAGCCTTCATGTCTGGTGCCTCGACAGGAATCTGATAGGCTCCCAGCGAGAGTAAACATCACCATTCTTGAGGCAAGGGCGCCATCCACGAGACGGCTCTATGGCCAGAAATGGTCAGTATTCCTCAACTGGTGTACTGCACGGCAAGTGGACCCGTTTTCATGTGACGTGTCCTGCATGCTGATTTTTCTGCAAGAGCTGCTGGATAAGGGGCACTCCCCATCCACACTTAATGTATATGTGGTGGCCATCGCCGCAATTCATTCTCTCGAGGCCAGCCATTCAATAGGCACAAACGATTTGGTTGTTAAATTTCTGAAGGGCGGAGGAGACTGAATCCTCCATGCCCTCAGAGTGTGCCATGTTGGGACTTATCCATGGTCCTAGGGGCCTTGAAAAGGCTCAGTTCGGCTGACTTGTGGCCCTTATCACTTAAAATGGCCCTTCTCCTTGCTTTGGCATCAGTTTAGCGTATATAACCGAGACATCCCTGCTCTGCAGGCGCGGATTCTATCGGTTTAATCCTCCCATATTGTTAGTGGTTCTCATGCCCTCAGCTAAGCTTGGGGCAAGATAATGCCTAAGTCCCTTAGGCCCCTTATTAGTGCTCTGACACTAGGCTCACAGAGCGGCATGTAATTGTTGCTCGTAGCGCGGCATGATTGGATTTGTTCCCATACATAACAGGAGTGAGCGTTCGAAAAGGGAATCCTTCGGTTACTTAACGTACAGTAACCTTGGTTCCCTGGGGAACGAGCATTATGTCATTTTTAAAAATAAGTCTAGCATAAAGAAGGCTTATAGTGTTATATAATATAAAATGAAAACTGTTCCAATCCATTGTTCATCATAATTTGATTCTTCATGTAACAAAAAACACATATGTGTGTGTATATATACATGGAGTTTCGGTTCCTTGCCGCTGTCGCCTCTGGCTTGCTTAGTTGGGGACACTTCATCTACAGCGATATCGTTGACTTGATTGCGAATAAATGCACAGACACTATTTAACTGAACAGAGATGACATAACTGAATCCAATGATGAACTGCCTTTAACTATCATTTTTGCATTATTGACACTGTTTTCCTAATGAATGTTGTTCAGTTGCTTTGACACAATGTATTTTGTTTAAAGTGCTATATAAATAAAGGTGACATTGACATATATATATATATATATATATATATATATATATATAATGTGTGTATATATATATATATATATATATATATGTATGTATGTGTGTGTATATATATATATATATATATTAGGGGTGCACCGATCCAACTTTTTCAGTCCCGATACCGATGCCTGGGCTTTGTGTATCTGTCGATACCCGATACCGATCCGATACTATTGTTGAATTAATAATAAACTATATACCTTCCACCTTATACCTTCCTTGAAGAGACTAAAGGCACCAGATTTTACTAACTAAACATAACTAAGACAAAATAACAGTTGTATGTAAAGTGTTGAATTCTTATTTATTTAAAAAACAATTGTGCATTCAAATCTAAAATAGAATTGAATCAAACTTCTTTTTCGTGTATTGGTCAAGCATACAATAGTAATCTGACAGTCACCAAACATTGTTAACATGTCAAAAAATATTTGAATTCTTATAAATTTGTTATATAACAATTGTGCATTCAAATCTAAAATATAATGTAATCAAACTCTTAAATTAAAATAAATAAAATGTAGCCACAAGAAACAAAACAGTGCATTTGTTGAACATAGAATAGTAATCAAACAGTAACCAAACATTGTAAACAAAAATATAAAGTGCAAAGTCTTGCAAACAGGAATTTAAAATGCAACATAGCAGCTGAACCTGAGTAATAAACAAATGCTGAATAAACAAAAAGTTGGTCAAACAACTTGATCACACATACAAATAATAATAACCAAACATTGTAAACGTAGTGCAGTGTCACACCACCATCACAAACATGACCTCTGAATGCTCACTTAATCAGCAATGGCAAATTCTTTCTCATGAAGACAAGCATTTCTGCTCTCTCTGCTGTAAGCCTACTTCTCTTTTCATCCACAATGTTGGAAACTGTGCTGAACACTCTCTCACTTTCTACACTAGTGTAGGGGGCACAGAGGTATTTTGTGACAGTAGCAGCAAGACAAGGTAATCTGTATTTGTTGACTACCCAGTACTGGTATGGGTTGTCTGAGGCAGCGATGGTTTTCTCTGCAAGATATCCATGCAGTTGGACTGTAGGGCTAGAGCTGCTTGCTGCACCGGGATCTTCACACTCCTCCACAATTTGGTCAAACTCTTGCATAAAGCTGCTCGGTGCTGCTGCTTCCACCCGAGGGAACTTTTCCTGTGGTTCTGCGGCCTGTGATGCTCCAGCTGTGCTCCTCTTCAGGTCTTCCTCTAGTTCCCCTGTCAGTGCATCTTTTGCACGCTTTGCAGATTGTGCACTTGTAAAGTATCTGAAACAGAAATAAAACTTAGGTTAGGCTAAATTAAACACTTTTTGACACTTAACCTGAGGCTGATTAAAGTTACATATGTATATATATATATATATATATATATATATATATATATATATATATATATATATATATATATATATATAAATTTGTATAAATTATATAATGTAAGCCTACATACTTTATATTCTAAATGTTTAAATTTACAGCATACCATCTCATCAAATATTGTGGAATAAAAAGTGAGTAAAAAAAATCTATAATATAGACCTAATGTAATTAGTTAAGTTACACGATTTTACATGTCTTTATATCTCGGGTCCAGCAGGGTGGCAAGTGCATATAGGGGTTCATCTTCCACAGTGTCGAAGCGTTTGTTGACAGCTTGAAGCAGGGTTTTTTTCATTGTTTTGATGCCAGTATCTGCATCGCCTTCTTTAGCAAGGATGCGTTTGAGGACGGTG
The DNA here is from genome assembly GCF_963082965.1 of Carassius carassius. Classification (NCBI taxonomy): domain Eukaryota; kingdom Metazoa; phylum Chordata; class Actinopteri; order Cypriniformes; family Cyprinidae; genus Carassius; species Carassius carassius. The sequence goes on along the minus strand of NC_081768.1, from coordinate 28,128,720 downwards.
ACAGCTGGAATGACGTCAGCGGCAGAGGCAGTCGATGAGCTTATTTTTCTTGTTAGCTCTTCAAATGGTGCTAGAACAATGCTCGTTTTTTCTAGCAAAGCCCACTGGTTAGCGGTCAGTGTACTGGGCAGGTCATGGTCAGCAATGTAAGCACAGAGGACTCGCTTCTGTTCCAGAAGACTCTGTATCATCAATTACATAGAATTCCACCTTGTTCTGACGTCTTGTTGCAGGCGTTTAGGTTGCATTTGCATCTGGAGCTGTATATCTTGCAGCCTTGAATACGCAAGTGGAGAATGTTTAAAATGCCCCACAATTTGTCCACCGATTGCAATGGCATCGCTCACACTCCGTTGTGACAGTAGTCCCTCATTGACTACAAGCTGCAAGCTGTGAGCAAAGCAGCCTAAGCTCCGCACCCCCATGTTGTCCATGGCCTTTTTCATGTTGCTTGCATTGTCCCGGAGTATGGCATGCACTTTATTCAAAGGAATGTTCCACTGGTCAAGTATATCCTTAATTGCAGCCGAAATGGTATCGCTAGTGTGTGAACCATGAAAGTTCTTAGCTTGAAGCATTGCACCGTGTGGTGTACAGCTCGTGTCCATCCAGTGGACTGTTAAACTTAAAAGCGACATCGGACTCACAGCAGAGCTCCATATATCTGTAGTAAAGCTCATAGCTTTTATATCTTTAATCTCTTTCGAGACGTGTTCGCAAACTTTTTTGTACAGTTCTGACAGTGCGGTCTCGGAAAAATACTTGCGTGATGGAAGAGAGTACCTCGGCTCTAAGTGTTCCAGTAGGCGACCGAAGCCCTCGTCTTCAACAACTGACATTGGTTGAGCATCCAAAACAATGAATTCTACAACTTTCTGTGTAATTGCCGATGCTTTCATGCTTTCCATCGGAAACTTTTCGCGTCGTTGAAATGCATCCTGCAAAGTTAGTTGCTGGGCTGTATTGTCCGCTCCTTTTGTTTTGCTGAGCTGCAGGAATTCAGCGTGCTCCTTAGCATGGTGTTTCTGGATGTGCTTGATTAAATTGGTAGTATTGTACTTTGCAGTAATACCACCTCCCCTCGAAACATTTACTTTGCAGACATTGCAAACAGCCGACGAACTAGTTGGTGTGGCAAGCTTGAAATATCTCCACACAGCCGACTCTCTGGAACGCTCCATATTGCTTCTAGCATGCGACACACGTGAAGCTGACGAATGACGTAGGTCCTGCAGTGGCGAAAAAAAAAAAAAACCTGGATCGGCCCGTGGATCGGTTAATTTTTCCGATCCCCGATCCAGCTATTTTGTCAGTATCACGGACGATATCAGATCCTAATATCGGATCGGTGCACCCCTAATATATATTATTGCCAACCTTTGATGCTTTTGACAATATTTCTAGCTGTCATCAATGCATGAATGTTTATAAATGTATAGAGGGAGAGATAAATGGCCAAATGTATCTCAGACATAAACAAATTTGCTTTGCTTATTCTATTTGGAACTAATTTGTACATAAATGAACTAAGCAAACCAAACATGTTCACATCTGAAATAAATTTTGAAATGAATCAAAAACCGTGTGCTTCCCAATTACCAACACACACTTGTTGCCCAGGTTTTCTAGTTAAACATATCCACAGCACCACAGCAAAACCTTTACCATCCCCAAAATGGCTCCTACTAATATATATATATATATATATATATATATATATATATATATATATTCAAGTGTACAGTTTCCTTTTATTGCATATTGAAATAAATATTTCTGAGTTCTGTATCGATCTGTATTGTTTATTTATTTATTTATTTTTATTTTTCTGTTATCCATACAGTGTTGTAAAGTCGTGAAGCTATGCATATTTCCTCAGAATCACTTGTTCTCTAAATGAAAAATGGTTTTTGAAATGTTTGGAAGCTGCAATTTAAAAATGCAAGGCAATTAATGTTTCCCGTTTTACTGTTATTGTCACCACAGCAAAACCGTTCAAGCGATCCAAAATCCATTCGCAATTTAAGTTCCTCAATGTTTTGGCATCATATAGACAAAGTTTGGTGTGTACGCCCTTTAATAAGCTTTTGCCATTGTCTATCTATAATTAATACAGATATGTGTTTTGAGTCATGCAATTCTGAACATGTTATCTGCCTCAAAATCACCAGAACAGAATATTCAAGTTTGAAGCGTTGCCATGGCAACACTATATTAGATATCAATATCCCCATTACAGATTTACATCGGCCGAGTTTTGTCATTATTCTGATGAAGTTTGAAGACCTTTAGATTACACTGATCAAGTTTGGTGTTTATCTGAATAAATCTCTAGGAGGAGTTCATTAGTACAACCACTGAAAATGGCAAAAACAACACAAATTTTGCGGAGAAAATTCAAAATAACCGTTTTCCTGTTGGGATTAGAATTTTGTACCAAGAGACTTTTTCGTAGGTATTGGTTTGTTACATGGGTGTACTGATTTTCGTACATGTACGTGAAACATAGCTCGAGACACACTCCATTGAATGTGTATAGGTGGCGCTATTGAGCCATTTTGCCACACCCGATGGAATATTGGCCTTCAGATGTGTTCAGGCCAGGAATCTTATCAAACGTGAAGTTTGGGGAAGATCGGACATTTTATGCCTGAGTTATAACATCTTTTATTCCCATGGTGATACATCGAACTTCATCACTGTGCCATGGACAATTTAACATCGCATAGGCCTTTAGATTAGACTGACCATAAAAAAAGACATTGACATCATAAAATTTCTAGGAGTAGTTCATCGCAGTGTAAAATGTCATTTCCTGTTGCCAATAGGTGGCGCTATGACTATAACTGAATATGGGCATGTCAATCAGTTCAGGTCAGGAGTCTTATCAAACATGTGAAGTTTGGGGCAGATTGGACATTGTATGTCTGAGTTATAGCAACTTCCTTTTTCATGGCAAATGATCGAAATTTGTCAGGCCGCCACGGACACTCCCTTCAACGAACTTCGAAATTTAACATCGCAAAGGCCTTCCTGTTGGTTTTTGGATTTTGCACCAAGATACTTTTTTGTAGGTATTGGTGTGTTACATGTGTGTACCGATTTTCGTAATTGTACGTGAAACACAACTCGAGGCGCACTCCGTTGAAAGTGTATAGGTGGTGCTATCGAGCCATTTTGCCACACACACTTCTGAAACCCATATCAGATGTAAATTTTCACCAGTTCCGATGCCCATAGGAGGAACCGTGAACGTTGGGCCATATGCTTATAAAATAGTAAATATTTGTGCCACATTTCCTGCTGCCAACAGGTGGTGCTATGATTATAACTGAATATTCGGCATGTAAATGTCTTCAGACCAGGACTCTTACCAAACATGCAAATTTTCGGGCAGATCAGACATCTCATGTTTAAGTTAGTGTTAAATAAGTCAATTCCTGTTGCCAGCAGGCGATGCTATTCTTATAATTGAATATTGGCCTTTAGTTGTGTTCAGACCAGGACTCTTATAAAACATGTGAAGTTTGGGTCAGATTGGGAATCGTATGCATGAGTTACAACAATTTCCTGTTTCATAGTATGAATAGTGTTGCTAGAATGTTTGAAAATATTTCTAGCATGATTAGCACAGAATGGCAAATTTTACTGTGTTGCAAATAGTGCATAAACGTGATAAACATGACACTTCCTGTTGCCAGCAGGTGGCGCTATGACTATAACTAAATTTATAATAACTGAATTTGGTCATGGTTGTTTGTTCAGAACAAAACATCTATCACACGTGTGAAATTTGGGGCAGATCGGACATTGCTTGCCTGAGTTACAGCAACTTCCTTATTCACTGAATTAGTAGCATGCTTTAGCACTTAGTTAAGTGTTGCTAGCATGTTTTAGTATGCTTCTAGAATGTTGCCAGCCTATTTAACGCTTGTTGATGCTTTTTATTTTTTTGCAAGTAGTCCATAACCGTGTTAAACATGCCACTTCCTGTTGCCATTAGGTGGTGCTATGACTATAATCGAATACAGGCATGTTGATGTGTTCAGGACAGGACTCTTATCAAATTTGTTCAATTTGGGGCAGATTGGACACTGTATGCCTGAATTACAGTAACTTCCTGATTCACTGCAGTAATATGATGCTTTAGCATTTAGCTAATTGTTGCTAACGTGTTTTAGTATGTTTCTAGCATGCTGCAAGTGTATTTATCACTTGCTGGCTCTTTTTAATATGTTGCTAGGAGTCCATAACAGTGTTACACATGAAACTTCCTGTTACCAACAGGTGGCGCTATGGCTATAACTGAATACGGGCATCTTGATGTGTTTAGTACAGGACTCTTGTCAAACGTGCGAAGTTTGGGGCAGATCAGACGTTGCTAGCCGGAGTTACAGAACTGCCTTATTCAATGCAATAGTTGCATGCTTTAACACTTAAGCCGAGTTCAGACTGCACGATTTTCAAAGTATTCGGGTCACTGTTCTTTTCACACTGCATGACTATCTTGGCCAACATTCAGTCACTGCTGTGTTCACACTGCACGATGGATCGGCGACAGAAGGTTTCACACTGCATGACTTTAAAATAGGAGGAATCGCCGACAGCTCTGTCTGGCACGCAAACTATGTTTCACAACCAAACACACGCGAGATGTGACAAGGAAACAACGTGATATCACACGTGCAAGACCGGAGTCAAACAGACACGGGTGCTCCTGCTAAATTTATACTAATTTATCTTCCATTTCATGGGTCCAAATAGACCGAGAAGAAAGCCTTTTTCTGAAATGAAGCCATACTTGCTGATATTGTGGTCTATAACTCCTCCCCGAACTCCCTGCTGCTTTGTATCTTGCTCTCTCATTGGCTGTCGGTCATTGCCGATGTAGTTTTCAGTCAGAACACTTTTCAGACAGCATTATTTTGAATCGCCGACAGGTCCAGATATTTAGCATGCCAAATATCTCTCGGGCATCGGCGACTCATCTGCGATTCTCTCAGATCGCGTCTTTGCTCATTCACACTGCGTGATTGTCACTCACGTGAACGAGCTCAGATTTGCCTGTGATTTCGGGCATTTGTCGGCGATTTCTCAAAGCATGTCGGCGAGCCAAAAACTGGGCTAAAATCGTGCAGTCTGAACACGGCTTTAGCAAAGTTTTGCTAGCATGTTTTATTATGCTTCTAGAATTTTGCCAGCCTATTTAATGCTTGTTGATGCTTTTTATTATTTAGCAAGGAATCCATAACAGTTTTAAAAATGCCACTTCCTGTTGCCAGCAGGTGGCACTATCATCAAATAAGGGCGTGTTGATGTGTTCAGGAGAGGACTCTTATAATTTTTTTTTTCAATTTGGGGCAGATTGGACACTATATGCCTAAATTACAGTAAATTCCTGTTTCACTGCATTAATATGATGCTTTAGCATTTAGATAAGTGCTACTAACATGTTTTAGTATGTTTCTAGCATGTTGCCAGAATATTTAGCACTTGTTGATGGTTTTTAATATGTTGACCGGAGTCCATAACAGTGTTACACATGACACTTCCTGTTGCTATAACTGAATACGGGCATGTTGATGTGTATAGGACAGGACTCTTGTCAAATGTGTGAAGTTTGGGGCAGATCGGACATTGCTTGCCTTAGTTACAGCAACTTTTCACTGCCTTAGTAGCATGCTTTAGCACTTAGCTAAGTGTTGCTAGCATGTTTTATTATGTTTCTAGCATGTTGCCAGCATATTTAACACTTTTTGACACTTTTTAATTTGTTCCTAGGAGTCCATAACAGTTTTAACCTTGTCACTTCCTGTTATCATCAGGTGGCGCTATGACTATAACTGAATTTGGTCATGGGTGTTTGTTCGGAACAAAACACCTATCACACGTGTGAAGTTTGGGGAAGTTTGGACATTGATTACCTGAGTTACAGCAACTTCCTTTTGCAGTACATTAGTAGCATGTTTTAACACTTAGCTAAGTGTTGCTAGTATGCTTCTAGAATGTTGCCAGCCTATTTTACACTTGACCTTTACAAAGGTCTTATGATGAACCTCACCAAATTTGAAGATAATCCGATTAAAACTGTAGGAGGAGTTTGTCAAAGTACGAGTGAAAAAATGCTTCTGATTGGTAGCACTTATACGACAAGTTGCCAGCTCAGGGGTGCTGACCCACCAAAGACTGTCCGATTAGAGACTAAACGAAGATGTACTTTTCTGGGAATAACCCATTTATTGTCACCACTCAACAGACTGGGTTGTATGGTTGTGTTTGTGTGGTTTTCTATAAAATAAACAGTAAAATAAACATGAATATACATAATAATAACAATGATAAATTACAACAATTAAACGAGCAAATGTAGTATGATATTTTAACATCAATAATTAAACATGCACATTATTATAAAAACAAACTGAAAGCAAATGTAAGATAGGCTGTATCTCCTATATTATATTCGACACAGATGTAATCTGACACCTTGTTATGCTGTGAAGATGGTATAGCGCTGCTTTGACTGGATTATGAGTGCGCATGCGCGTGGCGAATTTTCCACAACAGTTCTCCCATTAAATATAGAAAATATACAGCAAACTCTGCTTCAAACAATAACATAACATGTAATAATAAAAAAAGTATAACTCTAGTCTGGATAATAATAAAGTTATGTATACAAACATACGAGCTAAAGTGGCATGAATACACGAGGGGGAACACACACACACATCTAGGATATAACGTACATCTCGGGCACAATAACTTGTTTCCAAGCGTGAATGCAGTACTCATCCAGTGTATAATCAAGGATTACAAACTTACTTTTGCATTCACGCACAACACTTCGTCCGAAATGCGGTATGTAAACAGTTTATACCGATGTAACTTCAGCGTCAATCTCCGAGTCCCGCTGTATTGTAATACTGTCTCTGTGAGGGCGGGGGAGGTCACATGCTCAAGGTTTTTGGACGCTGATTGGCTCAGGTAAGGTGCCGTGTGTGCCTCAAATACAGAGGGAGAAATTATAAAGAGAGGTTAGGTTTGACGGCAAACTATAGCCTTTTTTACAACGAGGTATGGAAATGACAAAAACTGCACAAAAATCGTACATGAAATTCAAAATAATTGCCTGCGGGTGTCGCTGTTGGACAGTGTTTTCTCTACTTCCTGTTGGCCTTGTGTAACATTTTGTAGCTCCGTGTAGCTGTTTTTATTTTATTTTTTTCTCTAGAATCTTTATCTTACTATCACTCTCTGTTTTTTAAAGTGGTAAAATATAACTTAATTCACACCATATTTCTGATATTATCGATCAATCTTATCAGATTAACTTTGATCGTTCACTTTTATTTTATTTCCGTGAGTGCAGTACACCTGCAAAGCGTTAGCATTCGTTAGCTTGTCATTAGCGTCTTCATTCGAACCTATCGCTGTTTTCTTTTCTCCTCTCCCTCGCTCCAGTTTTTCACAAGTTCATCAAACAACCGCAGTAAGAATTTTCATCAAGCACGGTGAGTAATGGCTTCTCCTATCATTGTTTCTTGCACCTCTTGCCACATGTACAGTTTATCTATCTCTGTCGCTGATGAGGGATTCACATGTGATAAATGCAGGGAAATAGTTAGGCTGACAGAGAAGATTTCAGAATTAGAGACACGCATCCAAACTTTAATTGAGGATAGTAAAAATGTTAGGGCTCTAGATACGGCTTTGGATGCGTCTAGCTCAGGGATTCCTGTACATTGTTCGGTTCCGGAAACAGAGCCCCAGCAGCAGGGCAACTGGGTGACAGTGAGGCAGCGTAGTCGTGGGTCAAAACACCGCTCTTCTGTTCCGATCAAAACATTAAACAGGTTCTCCCCACTCAGTGATGCACCCACTGAGAAACCTGATGAAAGTGCTCTAGTTATTGGTGATTCTATTGTACGGAACGTGAATATAGAGACACCAGCCACCATAGTCAAATGTTTACCGGGAGCCAGAGCGCCTGACATCTTGGCAAATTTAAAAGTGCTGGCTAATGCTAAACGTAAATACAGTAAGATTGTTATTCATGCCGGCGCTAATGATGTTCGACTTCGCCAGTCGGAGATCACTAAAAATAACATTAAAGAGGTGTGTGAACTTGCAAGCACGATGTCAGACACTGTAATATGCTCTGGTCCCCTCCCTGCTTACCGTGGTGACGAGATGCATAGCAGATTGTCATCACTCAATGCCTGGATGTCTAAGTGGTGCCCACAGAATAACATAGGTTTCATAGACAATTGGACGAGCTTTTGGGGCAGACCTGACCTGTTTAAAAGAGATGGTCTTCATCCCTCATGGGGTGGCGCCACTCTTCTCTCTAGAAATATGGCAAATAGTCTTAGTGTTTATACTTGACTAACTGGGGCCCAGGTCAGGAAGCAGACAGACTGGCTAAACCGACCGTCTGCTAGCTGCCTCCCGTCACAGAGGTCAGTTAATTCTCAGCACATAGAGACTCTTTCACCTAGATATCACACTATAGAGACTGTGTCTGTTCCCCGGACTAGAAAAAACAAAAAACGTCCAAACCAGGTTAAGATTAACAATTTAATTGAGGTTCAACAAATAAAAAACAGAAGCAATATGGATAAACAAATGATAAAGCTTGGCTTATTGAATATCAGATCCCTTTCTACGAAAACACTTTTTGTAAATAATATGATCACTGATCATAATATAGATGTACTCTGTTTGACAGAAACCTGGCTAAAACCTGATGATTACATTATTTTAAATGAGTCCACCCCCCAAGATTACTGTTATAAACATGAGCCACGTCTAAAAGGCAAAGGTGGAGGTGTTGCTTCAATTTATAACAACGTTTTCAGGATTTCTCAGAGGGCAGGCTACAAGTATAACTCGTTTGAAGTAATGGTACTTCATATAACATTATCCAAAGAAACAAATGTTAATGATAAATCCCCTGTTATGTTTGTACTGGCTACTGTATACAGGCCACCAGGGCACCATACAGACTTTATTAAAGAGTTTGGTGATTTTACATCTGAGTTAGTTCTGGCTGCAGATAAAGTTTTAATAGTTGGTGATTTTAATATCCATGTTGATAATGAAAACGATGCATTGGGATCAGCATTTATAGACATTCTGAACTCTATTGGTGTTAGACAACACGTTTCAGGACCTACTCATTGTCGAAATCATACTCTAGATTTAATACTGTCACATGGAATTGATGTTGATGGTGTTGAAATTATTCAGCCAAGTGATGATATCTCAGATCATTATTTAGTTCTGTGCAAAATTCATATAGCCAAAATTGTAAATTCTACTTCTTGTTACAAGTATGGAAGAACCATCATTTCTAACACAAAAGACTGCTTTTTAAGTTATCTTCCTGATGTATCCAAATTCCTTAGCATATCCAAAACCTCAGAACAACTTGATGATGTAACAGAAACTATGGACTCTCTCTTTTCTAGCACTTTAAATAAAGTTGCTCCTTTACGCTTAAGGAAGGTTAAGGAAAACAGTTTGACACCATGGTATAATGAGCATACTCGCACCCTAAAGAGAGCAGCCCGAAAAATGGAGCGCAGCTGGAGGAAAACAAAACTAGAGGTATTTCGTATTGCTTGGCGGGAAAGTAACATATCCTACAGAAAAGCATTAAAAACTGCTAGATCCGATTACTTTTCTTCTCTTTTAGAAGAAAACAAACATAACCCCAGGTATTTATTCAATACAGTGGCTAAATTAACGAAAAATAAAGCCTCAACAAGTGTTGACATTTCCCAACACCACAGCAGTAATGAGTTTATGAACTACTTTACTTCTAAAATCGATACTATTAGAGAACAAATTGCAACCATTCAGCCGTCAGCTACAGTATCACATCAGACAGTGCACTATAGACCCCCTGAGGAACAGTTCCACTCATTCTCTACCATAGGAGAGGAAGAATTGTATAAACTTGTTAAATCATCTAAACCAACAACATGTATGTTAGACCCTATACCATCTAAGCTCCTGAAAGAGGTGCTTCCAGAAGTCATAGATCCTCTTCTGACTATTATTAATTCCTCATTGTCATTAGGACATGTCCCCAAAACCTTCAAACTGGCTGTTATTAAGCCTCTCATCAAAAAACCACAACTTGACCCCAAAGAACTAGTTAATTATAGACCAATCTCGAATCTCCCTTTTCTGTCCAAGATACTAGAAAAGGTGGTATCCACACAATTATATTCCTTCTTAGAGAAAAATGGTATATGTGAGGATTTCCAGTCAGGATTTAGACCGTATCATAGTACTGAGACTGCTCTTCTTAGAGTTACAAATGATCTGCTCTTATCATCTGATCGTGGGTGTATCTCTCTATTAGTTTTATTGGATCTTAGTGCTGCGTTTGACACAATTGACCACAACATTCTTTTGCATAGACTTGAATACTTTGTTGGCATCAGTGGAAGTGCATTAGCATGGTTTAAATCGTACTTATATGACCGCCATCAGTTCGTAGCAGTGAATGAAGATGTATCCTATCGATCACAAGTGCAGTATGGAGTACCTCAAGGCTCAGTACTAGGGCCGCTACTCTTCACGCTTTATATGTTACCCTTGGGAGATATCATCAGGAAACATGGTGTTAGCTTTCACTGTTATGCTGATGATACTCAGCTCTATATTTCTTCGCAGCCCGGTGAAACACACCAATTTGAAAAACTAATGGATTGCATAGTCGATATAAAAAACTGGATGACGAGTAATTTCTTACTGCTAAATTCTGAAAAAACAGAGGTGTTAATTATAGGACCTAAAAACTCTGCTTGTAATAACCTAGAACACTGTCTAAGACTTGATGGTTGCTCTGTCAATTCTTCGTCATCAGTTAGGAACCTAGGTGTGCTACTTGATCGCAATCTTTCCTTAGAAAGCCACGTTTCTAGCATTTGTAAAACTGCATTTTTCCATCTCAAAAATATATCTAAATTACGGCCTATGCTCTCAATGTCAAATGCAGAAATGTTAATCCATGCATTTATGACCTCAAGGTTAGATTATTGTAATGCTTTATTGGGTGGTTGTTCTGCACGCTTAGTAAACAAACTACAGCTAGTCCAAAATGCAGCAGCAAGAGTTCTTACTAGAACCAGGAAGTATGACCATATTAGCCCGGTCCTGTCAACACTGCACTGGCTCCCTATCAAGCATCGCATAGATTTTAAAATATTGCTTATTACTTATAAAGCCCTGAATGGTTTAGCACCTCAGTATTTGAATGAGCTCCTTTTACATTATAATCCTCTACGTCCGCTACGTTCTCAAAACTCAGGCAATTTGATAATACCTAGAATATCAAAATCAACTGCAGGCGGCAGATCCTTTTCCTATTTGGCGCCCAAACTCTGGAATAACCTACCTAACATTGTTCGGGAGGCAGACACACTCTTGCAGTTTAAATCTAGATTAAAGACCCATCTCTTTAACCTGGCATACACATAACATACTAATATGCTTTTATTATCCAAATCCGTTAAAGGATTTTTAGGCTGCATTAATTAGGTAAACCGGAACCGGAAACACTTCCCATAACAACCCATGTACTTGCTACATCATTAGAAGAATGGCATCTACGCTAATATTTGTCTGTTTCTCTCTTGTTCCGAGGTCACCGTGGCCACCAGATCCAGTCTGTGTCCAGATCAGAGGGTCACTGCAGTCACCCGGATCCAGTACGTATCCAGACCAGATGCTGGATCAGCACCTAGAAAGGACCTCTACATCCCTGAAAGACAGCGGAGACCAGGACAACTAGAGCCCCAGATACAGATCCCCTGTAAAGACTTTGTCTCAGAGGAGCACCAGGACAAGACCACAGGAAACAGATGATTCTTCTGCACAATCTGACTTTGCTGCAGCCTGGAATTGAACTACTGGTTTCGTCTGGTCAGAGGAGAACTGGCCCCCCAACTGAGCCTGGTTTCTCCCAAGGTTTTTTTCTCCATTCTGTCACCGATGGAGTTTCGGTTCCTTGCCGCTGTCGCCTCTGGCTTGCTTAGTTGGGGACACTTCATCTACAGCGATATCGTTGACTTGATTGCAAATAAATGGACAGACACTATTTAACTGAACAGAGATGACATAACTGAATCCAATGATGAACTGCCTTTAACTATCATCTTTGCATTATTGACACTGTTTTCCTAATGAATGTTGTTCAGTTGCTTTGACGCAATGTATTTTGTTTAAAGCGCTATATAAATAAAGGTGACATTGACATTGACAATAACTTCATGTTGTGTTTTGGATTTTGTACCAAGAGACTTTTTTGTAGGTAATGGTGTATTACACGTGTGTACCGATTTTCATGCATGTACGTGAAATGTAGCTCGAGCTGCACTCCATTGAAATTTAACAGATGGCGCAATCGAGCCATTTTGCCACACCCACTTCTGAAACCTGATGTAAATTTTCGCCAGTTCTGATGCGTGTACAAATTTTTGTGAGTTTTGGAGCATGTTTAGGCCCTCACAAATGTGATTCATTTCGGACAAGAAGTAGAAATGGAGCAATTCCAATAGGGTCCTCGCACTACAGTGCTCGGGCCCTAATAAACAGAGCAATTCCAATAGGGTCCTCACACCATCGGTGCTCGAGCCCTAATAATCCTAAGGAGAACAATAGGGCCCTCGAACTCCAGGCTTGAGCCCTAATAATCTTTAGGAGAACAAGAGGGCCCTGCGCCCATTGGCTCTGGCACTAATAACAAACAATCCTAAAGAGAACAATAGGGCTCTCGCCCTCCAGGCTTGAGCCCTAATAATCCTTAGGAAATCAATAGGGCAGATTGACAGTTGTATGTACATGTATATTACAATAGACAGTTTTGTATGTACAAGTATACTATGTGCAAATTTGAAATGTTAACGAAGTATGTGTCTTAGATAAGTATAAGTGTTCACTGTAAAAAAAATAATAATTTAAAAAGACAACTTAAAATAATTAGGCAACCTATCACAAATGCTTTTTGAGTAAACTAAACAAACAGGGACTGAAGTCCACTCACCCAACAAAATATTGTGTTAAAGGTCCTATGACATGAAAATTTCACTTTCTGAGGTTTTTTAACATTAATATGAGTTCCCCTAGCCTGTATATGGTCCCCAAGTTTCTAGAAATTTTAATCGGTGCAAATCGAGATTTTGCTATCTTTCTCTGCCTTTGAGAAAATGGAAGCTCAAACGGGCTGATCTTGAATCTCCTCCTGGTGACGTTATAAGGAGAAATGTTACCTCCTCTTTCTCTGCTTTGCCCGCCCAAATATTTACATATAATTCAGTCGCAATGTCAGCACAGGCGTTACAAACAGACTTTTATCATATGGATTCGACAGCACCGCCACAAACAGTGAGTAACAGTGTTCATTAATGCCTGATCTGTGATCAGTGATTTCTGATGTGTAGCTAATCATTCAAGTTCACACAGACTTTCTTTCTAAATCGTTTAATACTGTTTATGCATCACTGAATCAAGCCAGTGACTAAAGGATCAACTTCACATTGTTTCTCTTAGTAGCATGAAACAAATCTGTTATTAAGTTGGCTTGAGAAAGCCAACTTACTGAAATCCTATTTAAAATATTAAGTTGGCTTGAGAAAGCCAACTTACTGAAATCCTATTTAAACTTCTTCTTCTTCTTCTTCTTCTTCTTCTTCTTCTTCTTCTTCTTCTTCTTCTTCTTCTTCTTCTTCTTCTTCTTCTTCTTATTTTTCTGGCTGCAAAATTTTTGGACACTAACTCCTCCTAGACCGTTCAAGCTACATACTCCAAACTCGGGTCAGACCTTCATACTGTTCTGACTCGGTGTGCTATATCTTTTCAGACTGGTTTGAGTTACGGTTTTCTTAAAAATTAATATTAAAAATCATAAAAATGCCCATAGACTTTCATTGACAGGATGTTCAGATGACCCAAGCTCCAAATCCCATTAGACTCAATCAAGCTTTGCTGCTAATCAATTTAAACTCATCTAATCTATCTATCTATCTATCTATCTATCTATCTATCTATCTATCTATCTATCTATCTTCAAACCATTTCTATCTATCTATCTATCTATCTTTAAACCTTATCTATCTATCTATCTATCTTTCTATCTATCTATCTTCAAACCTTTTCTATCTATCTATCTCTATCTATCTATCTATCTATCTATCTATCTATCTTCAAACCTTTTCTATCTATCTATCTATCTATCTATCTATCTATCTTCAAACCTTTTCTATCTATCTATCTATCTATCTATCTATCTATCTATCTTCAAACCTTTTCTATCTATCTATCTATCTATCTATCTATCTTCAAACCTTTTCTATCTATCTATCTATCTATCTATCTATCTATCTATCTATCTATCTTCAAACCTTTTCTATCTATCTATCTATCTATCTATCTATCTATCTATCTATCTATCTTCAAACCTTTTCTATCTATCTATCTATCTATCTTCAAACATTTTCTATCTATCTATCTATCTATCTATCTATCTATCTATCTATCTATCTATCTATTTATCTTCAAACCTTTTCTATCTATCTATCTATCTATCTATCTATCTATCTATCTTCAAACCTTACCTATCTATCTATCTTCAAACATTTTATATCTATCTATCTATCTATCTATCTTCAAACCTTTTTTATCTAACTATCTATCTTCAAACCTTATCTATCTATCTATCTGTCTATCTTCAAACCTTTTCTATCTATCTATCTATGCTACAATCAGTAAATAATACTTGAACATGGTAAATAGTGGTATACTATAGTAAATCATGGTAAACTATGGTAAATCGTGGTAAATCATGTTAAACTATGGTAAATCATGGTAAACTATGCTAAATCATGCTAGAATCAGTAAATCATACTTGAACATGGTAAATCATGGTATACTATAGTAAATTATGGTAAATCATGGTAAACTATGGCAAATCGTGGTATACTATAGTAAATCATGGTAAACTATGGTAAATCGTGGTAAATCATGGTAAACTATGGTAAATCATGGTAATCTATGATAAATCATGCTAGAATCAGTAAATCATACTTGAACATGGTAAATTGTGGTATACTATAGTAAATCATGGTAAACTATGGTAAATCGTGGTAAATCATGGTAAACTATGGTAAATCATGGTAATCTATGATAAATCATGCTAGAATCAGTAAATCATACTTGAACATGGTAAATTGTGGTATACTATAGTAAATCATGGTAAACTATGGTAAATCGTGGTAAATCATGGTAAACTATGGTAAATCATGGTAAACTATGATAAATCATGCTAGAATCAGTAAATCATACTTGAACATGGTAAATCATGGTATACTATAGTAAATCATGGTAAACTATGGTAAATCGTGGTAAATCATAGTAAACTATGGTAAATCATGGTAAACTATGCTAAATCATGCTAGAATCAGTAAATCATACTTGAACATGGTAAATCGTGGTATACTATAGTAAATCATGGTAAACTATGGTAAATCGTGGTAATCATGGTAAACTATGGTAAATCATGGTAAACTATGATAAATCATGCTAGAATCAGTAAATCATACTTGAACATGGTAAATCATGGTATACTATAGTAAATCATGGTAAACTATGGTAAATTGTGGTAAATCATGGTAAACTATGGTAAATCATGCTAGAATCAGTAAATCATACTTGAACATGGTAAATCGTGGTATACTATAGTAAATCATGGTAAATCGTGGTAAATCATGGTAAACTATGCTAAATCATGCTAGAATCAGTAAATCATACTTGAACATGGTAAATCGTGGTATACTATAGTAAATCATGGTAAACTATGGTAAATCGTGGTAAATCATGGTAAACTATGCTAAATCATGCTAGAATCAGTAAATCATACTTGAACATGGTAAATCGTGGTATACTATAGTAAATCATGGTAAACTATGGTAAATCGTGGTAAATCATGGTAAACTATGGTAAATCATGCTAGAATCAATCAATCATACTTGAACATGGTAAATCGTGGTATACTATAGTAAATCATGGTAAACTATGGTAAATCGTGGTAAATCATGGTAAACTATGGTAAATCATGGTAATCTATGATAAATCATGCTAGAATCAGTAAATCATTCTTGAACATGGTAAATCGTGGTAAATCATGGTAAACTATGGTAAATCATGGTTAACTATGCTAAATCATGCTAGAATCAGTAAATCATACTTGAACATGGTAAATCATGGTATACTCTAGTAAATCATGGTAAACTATGGTAAATCATGGTAAACTGGTAAATCATGGCAAACTATGGTAAATCGTGATAAACTATGGTAAATTATGGTAAATCATGGTAAATCATGGTAAACTATGGCAAATCGTGGTATACTATAGTAAATCATGGTAAACTATAGTAAATCGTGGTAAATCATGGTAAACTATGGTAAATCGTGGTAAATCATGGTAAACTATGGTAAATCATGCTAGAATCAATAAATCATACTTGAACATGGTAAATCATGGTATACTATAGTAAATCATGGTAAACTATGGTAAATCGTGGTAAATCATGGTAAACTTTGGTAAATCGTGGTAAACCATGCAAGCAACATGGTAAAAAAAATTCTAGCATCATGCTAGAAACATGCTAATCATGCTAGCAACTTGCTAGTTGCATGCTAGTCATGCTAGAAACAAGCTAGCAACATGCTAATCATGCTACAATCATGCTAGCAACATGCTAGTCGCATGCTAGTCATGCTAGCAACATGCTAGTCATGCTAGCAACATGCTAGTCGCATGCTAGTCATGCTAGAAACATGCTAACAACATGCTAATCATGCTACAATCATGCTAGCAAAACATGCTAGAAACATGCTAACAACTTGCTAGTCGCATGCTAGTCATGGTAGAAACATGCTAATCATGCAAACAACATGCTAGCGACATGCTAGTAACTTGCTAATCATGCTAGCGACATGGCTAGTCACTTGCTAATTATGCTAGTGACATGCTAGATACCTTGCTAATCATGCTAAGTACATGCTAGTCACTTGCTAATCATGCTAGCAACTTTGCTAATCATACTAATGATGGTAGTCAATTGCTTGTAATGCTAGCAATATGTTTTAAACTTCTTAAACTTTTCACATTTTCAAACTTTTCAAACTTTCTAAACTTTTCAAACTTTCTGGTCAGGCTTTCTCAAGCCAACTTAAAGTTTGTCTAAACAAACTTTTTTTTCTAGTTCTTCTTCTTCTTATTATTATTTTTCTGGCCGCAAAATTTTTTACACTAACTCCTCCTAGACCGTTCAAGCTACATACTCCAAACTCGGGTCAGACCTTCATACTGTTCTGACTTGGTGTGCTATATCTTTTCAGACTGGTTTGAGTTACGGTTTTCTTAAAAATTAATATTAAAAATCATAAAAATGCCCATAGACTTTCATTGACAGGATGTTCAGATGACCCAAGCTCCAAATCCCATTAGACTCAATCAAGCTTTGATGCTAATCAATTTAAACTCATTCAAACTCATCTAATCTATCTATCTATCTATCTATCTATCTATCTATCTATCTATCTATCTATCTATCTATCTATCTATCTATCTTCAAACCTTTTCTATCTATCTATCTATCTATCTATCTATCTATCTATCTATCTATCTATCTATCTATCTATCTATCTCCAAACCTTTTCTATCTATCTATCTATCTATCTATCTATCTATCTATCTATCTATCTATCTATCTATCTATCTATCTATCTATCTATCTATCTTCAAACCTTTTCTATCTATCTATCCATCTATCCATCTATCTATCTATCTATCTGTCTATCTATCTATCTTCAAACCTTATCTATCTATCTATGCTACAATCATACTTGAACATGGTAAATCGTGGTATACTATAGTAAATCATGGTAAACTATGGTAAAGCGTGGTAAATCATGGTAAACTATGCTAAATCATGCTAGAATCAGTAAATCATACTTGAACATGGTAAATCGTGGTATACTATAGTAAATCATGGTAAACTTTGGTAAATCGTGGTAAATCATGGTAAACTATGCTAAATCGTGGTAAACTATGGTAAATCATGGTAAACTATGGTAAATCATGCTAGAATCATAGTAAATCATACTTGATCATGGTAAATCATGGTATACTATAGTAAATCATAGTAAACTATGGTAAATCATGGTAAACTATGGCAAATCGTGGTATACTATAGTAAATCATGGTAAACTATGGTAAATCGTGGTAAATCATGGTAAATCATGCTAGAATCATAGTAAATCATACTTGAACATGATAAATCATGGTATACTATAGTAAATCATAGTAAACTATGGTAAATCATGGTAAACTATGGCAAATCGTGGTATACTATAGTAAATCATGGTAAACTATGGTAAATCGTGGTAAATCATGGTAAACAATGGTAAATCATGGTAATCTATGATAAATCATGCTAGAATCAGTAAATCATACTTGAACATGGTAAATCATGGTATACTATAGTAAATCATGGTAAACTATGGTAAATCGTGGTAAATCATGGTAAACTATGGTAAATCATGGTAAACTATGATAAATCATGCTAGAATCAGTAAATCATACTTGAACATGGTAAATCATGGTATACTATAGTAAATCATGGTAAACTATGGTAAATCGTGGTAAATCATGGTAAACTATGGTAAATCATGGTAAACTATGGTAAATCATGCTAGAATCAGTAAATCATACTTGAACATGGTAAATCATGGTATACTCTAGTAAATAATGGTAAACTATGGTAAATCTTGGTATATTATAGTAAATCATGGTAAACTATAGTAAATCGTGGTAAATCATGGTAAACTATGGCAAATCGTGGTTTACTATAGTAAATCATGGTAAACTATAGTAAATCGTGGTAAATCATGGTAAACTATGGTAAATCATGCTAGAATCAATAAATCATACCTGAACATGGTAAATCATGGTATACTATAGTAAATCATGGTAAACTATGGTAAATCGTGGTAAACCATGGTAAACCATGCTAACAACATGGTAAAAAAAATTCTAGCATCATGCTATCAACATGCTAATCATGCTAGCAACTTGCTAGTCGCATGCTAGTCATGCTAGAAACAAGCTAGCAACATGCTAATCATGCTAGCAACATGCTAGTCATGCTAGAAACATGCTAGCAACATGCTAGAAACATGCTAGCAACATGCTAGTCGCATGCTAGTCGCATGCTAGTCATGCTAGAAACATGCTAGCAATATGCTAATCATGCTAGAAACATGCTAGCAATATGCTAATCATGCTAGAAACATGCTAGCAACATTCTAATCATACTAAAATCAAACTAGCAACTTGCTAGTCGCATGCTAGTCATGCTAGAAATAAGCTTGCAACATGCTAATCATGGTAAAATCGTGCTAGCAACATGCTGATTGCATGCTAATCATGCTAGAAACATGCTAATCATGCTAAAATCATGCTAGCAACATGCTAGCCGCATGCTAGTCATGCTAGAAAAATGCTAACAACATGTTAATCATGTTAAAATCATGTTAGCAACATGCTAATCAAACTAGTAACTTGGTAGTTGCATGCTAGTCATGTTAGAAACAAGCTAGCAACATGCTAGTTGCATGCTAGTCATGCTAGAAACAAGCTAGCAACATGCTAGTCGCATGCTAGTCATGCTAAAGTCATGCTAACAACATGCTTGTCGCATGCTAGTCATGCTAGAAACATGCTAACAACATGCTAATCATGCTAGCAACATGCTAGTCGCATGCTAATCATGCTAGAAACATGCTAACAACATGATAGTCGCATGCTAGTCATGCTAGAAACATGCTAGCAACATGCTAATCATGCTAGAAACATGCTAGTCGCATGCTAATCATGCTAGAAACATGCTAACCACATGCTAGTCGCATGCTAGTCATGCTAGCAACATGTTAATAATGCTAGAAACATGCTAGTCGCATGCTAATCATGCTAGAATCATGCTAGCAACATGCTAAAATCATGCTAACAACATGTTAGCCGCATGCTAATCATGCTAGAAACATGTTAGCAACATGCTAATCATGCTAAAATCATGCTTGCAACATCCTAACAACATGCTAATCATGTTAGCAACATGCTAGTCGCATGCTAGTAATGCTAGGAACATACTAATCATGCTAGAAACATGCTAGTCATGCTAGCAAAATGCTAATCATGCTAGAAACATGCTAGCAACATGCTAGTCGCATGCTAATCATGTTAGAAACATGCTAACAACATGCTAATCATGCTAGTCACATGCTAATCATGCTAGAAACATGTTAGCAACATGCTAGTCGCATGCTAGAAACATGCTAGCAACCCGTTAAACATGCTAGCAACATGCTAGTCGCATGCTAGAAACATGCTAGTCATGATAACAACATGCTAGTAACTTGCTAATCATGCTAGAAAAATGCTAGCAACATGCTAGCAGCATGTTAATCATGCTATAAACATGCTAGAAACATGGTAGCGACATGCTAGTCATGCTAACAACATGCTATTCGCATGGTAATCATGCTAGAAACATGGTAGCGACATGCTAGTCATGTTAACAACATGCTAGTAACTTGCTTATCATGCTAGAAACATGTTAGTCGTATGCATTCTTTGTCAAACTAATTTATCTATCATTCTTTCTTTTGAACTAATCTATATCATTCTTTCTAACTAATCTATCTGTCATTCTTTCTAACTAATATATCTTTCTTTCTTTCAACTAATCTATCAATCTAACTTTAAACTTAAACTTCTAACTTCTTTAAACTTCTTCAAACTTTCTGGTCAGGCTTTCTCAAGCCAACTTAAAGTTTGTCTCAACAAACTTTTTTTTCTAGTTTAAATTGTGATTTAACTACAGAGAGCGATCAAAGAACGCTCCCTTTTTTTCGGAGCTGTCAATCACACATCGCGAGTATATCTGCACTCTTGCCCAAACTGCCGTTACAATGAGTGACGCTGTTATGCTGCACAACGGATCTCTTACTGTATTCATGTGGTACATTCATGTGTTTGCTGTTAGTTGTGGTGAAAGCATTTTGTGAGAGAAAACGTGTTGCAATAATGACGAGATCACTGCATTCACACGATAAACAGACTCTGTCTATTCAATGCTCATCACTGCAGCCTTTCATGTGATGGGAAAAGATCGAAAAAATAATTATATAATCAACAAATCCATGATTCGTTAATCTCGACAGCTGTAATAGTATATATATATATATATTTGAGAGGGGTTCCACATGTAATACGCATTTCAAATGCAAAGATGTCAGCCAATCACAACAGTTGTCGTTTACTCAGAGTCTCACAGCAAACACGCCCCTTCAAACAGAGCATTCAAGCCAGAGGGCTAATATCAGGATATAAAAATGCTTTTTATTTCTAAATTTTAAATGTAAAAATCATACTAACAATATAAGTACACCCAAGGAAACATTAAAAAGCATTTAAAGAAAAGGAAATAATCCATGTCATGGGACCTTTAAGGTTACAAGTTGCCACAACATAAATAGTAATGTTTACCTAATGAATTACAGAATTTGTTTTAACACGAATAGGCTTATATTATATATTATTTAAAAAGTCTAATTAAAAAAGAGACCATAACATGGGTCAGATATATTTATATCATTTATTATACACTGAACTCAATGCATTGTACATATCAAGAAACCCACAAAATAGGTGACATTCAGCCAAGTATAGTATCAGAATTTGTGCTCTGCATTTAACCCATCCAAAGTGCACACATACAGCAGTTAACACACACACACACACACACACTGTGAACATACACCCAGAGCAGTGGGCAGCCATTTATGCTGCAGTGCCCGGGGAGCAGTTTGGGGTTCGGTGCCTTGCTCAAGGGCACTTAAGTCATGGTATTGCCGGCCCGAGACTCGAACCCACAACCCTAGGGTTAGGAGTCAAACTCTCTAACCACTAGGCCACGACTTCTCCAAATTATACCATACATTAGCTGTCCTGTGGAATGAGGCACATTTGCAAATGTACTCAACATTTTATGCATTGTGTTAGCAGTGAAAAACGTTGTGGGTTCAATTCCCAGTACATACTCGTAAAATTTTATTACTGTAATAAAATATAAAAAGATGTTATTCAAATACACCACGATATGTTCATTTTATTTAGTTTGTCTCGTTTATCGAGCCTGATTGATATATTTGATATAGTATAGATTGATTTTGTTTGTTCCTCTTACTCCTACGAACTACTTATTCAGTGTGTGTTACTTACATGAACAAATTGGGATCTAAAATGGACATGTGAAAATACTGCTGAAAGCCCCGTTACAACTAAATGTGACATATCTGACACATCTTATGGGTTAAAAATATATTCTTAGAACAAAGAGAAAATAAGTCATCTGAAATTGTGTTAATTTTCTATAATTCTTTTTCTTTTTTTTCTATTTTTATTGTGGCTGTGTTTTCTTTTTATTGTTTGGTGTTAATAAAACTATTTGTGACTTTCTTTGGCAGTGTGTTGAGTAAATGTATTGTTGGTAATTGCAAGTTATGAGTGAAAGAAAAAAAAAGACAATAGACTGAATAATTTGAGTTTATTGAATGTTACAGGTGGTTATTTTAAGCAACCCCCTTTTTTTTGTCTGGCGTCCAAAAAAGTTACATTTAAATTATTTATCGAAATCTTGACAGCAATTTTTTTCTGGGGCCCACCACTGTTACAGAGTGGCACCTGAACAGGGACCTTGAACCCACAGACCAAATGTGAACTATGACTTAAACATGAACGGTAAAAAAAAAATAATAATAATAATTCAGAACGTTGTTGTTTTTTATTGCAAACCTCTGAAATTGTGTGTTGAATGATTGAATTTGAATTCATTTGTGAGAAGTTGTTATCTGAATGTTTTTGTTTCCTTTTTGGGTTGAAACAATTGTGTGAGCAAATTGGAAAAGTGTGTATCTGTAAGAAATTACTAAATGCTAATATTGGTGGAACTGTTTATTTAACCTTGTTGTTTATTATTTTGCCCCTATAGAATATTATAGTTTATTTTGTCCCGGTTTGTTAGTTTCCTTTAGAATTTACATACTCATTTACTGATTTTTATTTTACACAGTTTACACACAAAAATTACCTCCACACCCTCTCCATCTCCATTCACTTGTGTGGATATTGAAGTCCCTGAAGTGGACACTCCCATGTAGGTATCACCAGGACCCCCTTCCTTTACAGCCCCATTATGCCCAAATCTTTAAAAGTTAAAGGAGATTTGGACTCCTTAAAAGAGGCTAGCCAGAAACAGGAGAGTGCAATGATTTAGCTTACCAGGGAGGTAAAGGACAAGTCATCTCAATATGCAACACACATTTCCAATATGGGGATGAGGGTTTAAGAGGAAGTGTGGCCTTCCTGTTTCCTATTTTATACAATCAAATGGAATTCTGGGTAATGTAGGCATAGTCTACTGGCTAGTCAGAGCGGGGGGGGGGTCATCGTTTATTGTTTATTTCGAATGTGTGTGTATATGTAAATGTATTGTTCAGTTTTTTAATGTATTTATGTACTGTTGATCTTATGTTGTTTGGACTTTATCTTCAATTGAGTTTATGTGGCTGTTTATGTGTGTGTATATGATTTTTCTTTTTGTGGGTTTTCCTATAATTTGGGATGGTTTGACCCCCGAGTTTAAAAAGGGCATACTTGGCCTCTCAGGGTTTAGTGTTGGTTGGGGCCTCCTAGGGAGGGTCAACTTTAATGTCTCCAGTGTCAGATGTGAGTCAATAAACTTTTTTTGACTGCAAGCAAGCGTCTCCCCGCCTTTGTCCTGTTCATTGCCACAACAACCAGCAAAAATTACTCAAGTGCATCTCTGATAACAAGCAACACATAGAAAGTGAGATGGAACAATGGACCAAAGCTACCAAATGTATGATCGGAGATGAACTGACAAATGTGAAGACTGCCCTTGTATCTGAGGTACGTTTCTTGGTTGAACAGCTTCAGGTAGAAATTCAAAAAGATCTTAAAGTCATGCACAGGAACCTGCAGACTAGTCAAGATGGTCTCAACAAAGAGCTTCATCAGTGTAAGAAACAAATGGAGCAGTTTAGCACTTTCAAAAATTCCAATCAGACTTGATTTGGGTTTTTTGATTTTCAACTTCAAAACAATTTGAAGTTGAAAGAAAAGAGAAGATTGATCAACCGAAAGAGGTATCCATATCTACACTCGTTTCCCTCTCCGCACCACCCAGCCCAGAAGGACATGCCACCACATCTTCCACTGCTACGGCAGCAACATTCCCCACATTTGGAAGGCCATCTGATGACGCAGACCCTTTAGATTATTTAACTTGATGTTGGGACTTTTTGGCATTACACCCCTTATCAGATGTGGATCTTCTGGCTACTTTTCGCACAGTCTTACATGGAACTGCATGTGATTGGTGGGAAGTTGCTCACTCTTCCACTTTCTCCTGGACTGAATTCGAAGCAGCTTTTCTCTCTGCTTTTCTTTCAGAGGACTATGAGGATGAGTTGGCTGTGTGAGTCAGATCTAGGACTCAAGGAGAATGAGAACCTATTAGAGATTTGGCCTTTTCCTACAGAGCATTGTGCAAGAGATG
Source organism: Carassius carassius (assembly GCF_963082965.1). Lineage (NCBI taxonomy): Eukaryota > Metazoa > Chordata > Actinopteri > Cypriniformes > Cyprinidae > Carassius > Carassius carassius. The sequence continues at coordinate 28,104,001 of NC_081768.1, read as the reverse complement.
GAAGAGCACATTAACAGAATGCAAAATTGTCATAATAAAAATATTAGACCTCACCTTGCCAGTCTTGCCAAGCTCAGAAACTTATGTTTGTGCTTCAATTCTCAGGTTTGTCAGGTTTTTTTTTTCACAAGTTCATCAAACAACCGCAGTAAGAATATTTCATCAAACACGGTGAGTAATGGCTTCTCCTGCTATTGTTATTTGCACCTCTTGCCACATGTACAGTTTATCTATCTCTGTCGCTGATGAGGGATTCACATGTGATAAATGCAGGGAAATAGTTAGGCTGACAGAAGATTTCAGAATTAGAGACACGCATCCAAACTTTAATTGAGGACAGTAAGAATGTTAGGGCTCTAGATACGGCTTTGGATGCATCTAGCTCAGGGATTCCTGTACATTGTTCGGTTCCGGAAACAGAACCCCTGCAGCAGGGCAACTGAGTGACGGTGAGGCAGCGTAGTCATGGGTCAAAACACCGCTCTTCTGTTCCGATCAAAACATTAAACAGGTTCTCCCCACTCAGTGATGCACCCACTGAGAAACCTGATGAAAGTGCTCTAGTTATTGGTGATTCTATTGTACGGAACGTGAATATAGAGACACCAGCCACCATAGTCAAATGTTTACCGGGAGCCAGAGCGCCTGACATCTTGGCAAATTTAAAAGTGCTGGCTAATGCTAAACGTAAATACAGTAAGATTGTTATTCATGCCGGCGCTAATGATGTTCGACTTCGCCAGTCGGAGATCACTAAAAATAACATTAAAGAGGTGTGTGAACTTGCAAGCACGATGTCAGACACTGTAATATGCTCTGGTCACCTCCCTGCTTACCGTGGTGATGAGATGCATAGCAGATTGTCATCACTCAATGGCTGGATGTCTAAGTGGTGCTCACAGAATAACATAAAGCCCCCAAAGAACTAGTTAATTATAGACGAATCTCGAATCTCCCTTTTCTGTCCAAGATACTAGAAAAGGTGGTATCCTCACAATTATATTCCTTCTTAGAGAAAAATGGTATATGTGAGGATTTCCAGTCTGGATTTAGACCATATCATAGTACTGAGACTGCTCTCCTTAGAGTTACAAATGATCTGCTCTTATCATCTGATCGTGGGTGTATCTCTATTAGTTTTATTGCCATCTCAACCTCTGGTCGCGCAACTCGAGGTAGACCCTCCCGACTACGCCAAGAAATCTGTCACAGGTCGGGTGGCCCAAGCTAGACTGCGCCCACCCCTGAACCAAGACCACCTCGAGGAGCGTATCAGAGGGAAGAGTCGGAGACAGAGAATAAATTTAACAAGTTTTATTTTGAAGTAAAAGCAAATTGAAAATCCTAATCTAAAATCATCTTCTTTGTTGCCTTCAGGAATCGAAGGTGAACGGTGCAGCGACCGGGGACTCTTCCGCCCTCTTCCTCTGTGTGGACCCCGCAATGGATGGACAGAGAACCGGTGGGTGGTCAAGTAAGTTTTTCCCAGGTGGGGATACGATTGGCAAGCAAGCGGTCTAGTGCGTCTCCTCCGGCAATTAGGTACTTCTAACCTTCCTTCCTCCTTTCACAAATGCAGAATTTGGGTTGGATGGATATCAGTCAGGTACGTATACAGCAGATACACAGCCTTCAGGTGGGGATGTGTTTGGCAAGTGAGAGGTCTGGTAAGTCTCCTCCGGTAAGTATGTAATTCCAACCTTCCTTCCTTCCTTCCTTCGTTCACAGGTGTGAAATTTGAGGTGAATGATATCAGTCGGGTGCGTATACGGCAGGTGCACGGCCTTACGGTAAGATGGTTAGGGGAGTCTTCCTTAGGAGGGATGTAGTCAGGCTCTTCTACTTGCTTTGTAACTCCGGAGCAGGGCCTTAGGCAGGTACACAGTAAGCCAGTGAGTAATTAGGTAGGGGGCACACTAAACGGCGACTCCAACATGGCACACTGTTCCCATGCTTGCTCACAGCGGGGGCTGGCACTTCTCCAATACCAAGGAGTTATACGTGGTAACAGACTCAAAGCCAACAAGGTAAACGGGGCTTCTCCTGACACCGACAGAGTGGGTATTCCAGACCAAGCGTGTCAGCCTCACGTTCGTGACAAAAGGACGGTCACCTCTCTCAGCACAGGTGGGCCACAAGGATGCAGCAAACTCAAAGTCGACAGGCTGCGCGGGATTTCTACTGAGACAGACAGGATGAATGCTTCAAACAAAGTATACAATTCACGTGCGTTGGAAGGAACAAACACTTCTCACATTCCCAATGGATGGCAGGGATACAGCAAACTCGAAGTCAACGGGCTGAACGGGGCTTCTTCTGAGGCAGACAGAATGGATGTTTCAAGCAAATATACAGTTCACATGCATTGGAAGGAACGAATACTTCTCACAATACAGTTGAATGGCAAGGATACAGCAGACTCGAAGTCAACAGGCTGAACGGGGCTTCTTCTGAGACAGGCAGAATAGATGTTTCAGGCAAGTATACAGTTCACATGCATTGGAAGGAACGAACACTTCTCACCATACAGTTGAATGGCAGGGATAAAGCAGACTCGAAGTCAACAGGTAGCACAAGGCTTTTACTGAGGCAGATAGTAAATATGTCAACAGGGCATCTCTTCTCCTATTAGCACAACAGAGGGGTTAATTCACATCCCAGATGATAATTCCTCAACATCCAGACAGTTGGAACAGATCAATGTCACAGAACTCTTATTATTGACAGTCACCCCGCATAACACATAGAAAGTGCATGGCAAAAAGGAATATAGTTACTATATTATATATAGGAATATAGTTTACCTGTTACCACCCAGTAAAACGACTTTTCACAAGAGAGAAAAACCACACCAACTGCCTCTCTCTCTTGCTTTTTATCCTCTCCAATATTGACGAGGCCTCACCCAAACTCTCCAAGTAAATCCCCCACACCTGTTTGCCAATCCGTCATTTGGGGTTGTCATGGCAACAAACGCACACACAGGCCTGGGGACGGGGTTACACTCAAAGCGTCCCACCGGGAACACTGCTTCAGCGGGAATAAGTTCCAGATGCTATTTGTCACACCGTGACATTGGCATCAGTGGAAGTGCATTAGCATGGTTTAAATCCTACTTATATGACCGCCATCAGTTCGTAGCAGTGAATGAAGATGTATCATATCGATCACAAGTGCAGTATGGAGTACCTCAAGGCTCAGTACTAGGGCCGCTACTCTTCACGCTTTATATGTTACCCTTGGGAGATATCATCAGTAAACATGGTGTTAGCTTTCACTGTTATGCTGATGATACTCAGCTCTATATTTCTTCGCGGCCCGGTGAAACACACCAATTTGAAAAACTAATGGAATGCATAGTCGATATAAAAAACTGGATGACGAGTAATTTCTTACTGCTAAATTCTGAAAAAACAGAGGTGTTAATTATAGGACCTAAAAACTCTGCTTGTAATAACCTAGAACGCTGTCTAAGACTTGATGGTTGCTCTGTCAATTCTTCGTCATCAGTTAGGAACCTAGGAGTGCTATTTGATCGCAATCTTTCCTTAGAAAGCCACGTTTCTAGCATTTGTAAAACTGCATTTTTCCATCTCAAAAATATATCTAAATTATGGCCTATGCTCTCAATGTCAAATGCAGAAATGTTAATCCATGCATTTATGACCTCAAGGTTAGATTATTGTAATGCTTTATTGCACTGCACTGGCTCCCTATCAAACATCGTATAGAATTTAAAATATTGCTTATTACTTATAAAGCCCTGAATGGTTTAGCACCTCAGTATTTGAATGAGCTCCTTTTACATTATAATCCTCTACATCCGCTACGTTCTCAAAACTCAGGCAATTTGATAATACCTAGAATATCAAGATCAACTGCGGGCGGCAGATCCTTTTCCTATTTGGCGCCTAAACTCTGGAATAACCTACCTAACATTGTTCGGGAGGCAGACACACTCTTGCAGTTGAAATCTAGATTAAAGACCCATCTCTTTAACCTGGCTTACACATAACATACTAATATGCTTTTAATATCCAAATCCGTTAAAGGATTTTTAGGCTGCATTAATTAGGTAAACCGGAACCGGAAACACTTCCCATAACACCCTATGTACTTGCTACATCATTAGAAGAATGGCATCTATGCTAATATTTGTCTGTTTCTCTCTTATTCCGAGGTCACCTTAGCCACCAGATCGTCTGTATCCAGATCAGAGGGTCACTGCAGTCACCCGGATCCAGTACGTATCCAGACCAGATGGTGGATCAGCACCTAGAAAGACCTCTATTGCCCTGAAAGACAGCGGAGACCAGGACAACTAGAGCCCCAGATACAGATCCCCTGTAAAGACCTTGTCTCAGAGGACCACCAAGACAAGACCACAGGAAACAGATGATTCTTCTGGACAATCTGATTTTGCTGCAGCCTGGAATTGAACTACTGGTTTCGTCTGGTCAGATGAGAACTGGCCCCCCAACTGAGCCTGGTTTCTCCCAAGGTTTTTTTCTCCATTCTGTCACTGATGGGGTTTCGGTTCCTTGCCGCTGTCGCCTCTGGCTTGCTTAGTTGGGGTCACTTCATCTACAGCGATATCGTTGATTTGATTGCGAATAAATGCACAGACACTATTTACCTGAACAGAGATGACATCACTGAATTCAATGATGAACTGCCTTTAACTATCATTTTGCATTATTGACACACTGTTTTCCTAATGAATGTTGTTCAGTTGCTTTGACGCAAATTATTTTGTTTTGGGATATAAGGATTTCCATCAAGAGGAGTGTTCAAAAGTAATGACGTTTAAAACCAAGAGTCTGTGATTCCTGCCATGCATCAAAGGTGTTCAGGAGAACAGGGTTTTTCGTAATCACAGAAAGTTCCTTCCTTGTGCCCAGAAATGGAATATCTTTTACTGGGGTAGTTTTCATTTCATGCTGCTCTATTGAGACCCACTATCCACAATTGTCGGAACTGTGATTATACTGCTAGATAATAAATTCTAAAATTTGGGAGATTCAGCCCTCCTTTAGCATATGGGGCCTGAAGTGACACATTTTATATTTTTTAACTAGAGGCAGGACATTTTACTCTCTCTCTCCCTGTGTACTTTGTATAGCGTTTGGAAGGTATTTCGTGAAGATTGCATAGAAGTGAAATTGTGAAATTCTCATCTTTTTCTAGATCGAAACTGCCAATTAAATGATGTTCTCGTAACAAGATTCGGGAGGAGCGCATCAGATACTTAGCCTAATCAACACAGGTGGACCACAATCTAGTAATCAATCCCCCAGTATAAATATCGCTGACTTACCTCTATCCATTGACAGTTTATAAGCGAGCACAAAGTTCCTGTTGGATGCTGATGAGAGCCTCCTGGCCACATGTTCCAAATCTGGCGGCTGTCCTCTTGTCCATTTGCTTTTTGGGAGGTACTCTATGTTTGGGCCATTCCTGAGCTCGGAGCTCTTCCCCGGACAGCATGCCAAATACGCATACCATACCTCAGCTAATTATATGTGAGCGTGAACTTACTGCTGGTGAGTGTGATATCATGGTCCGTGAACTCGCCAGTGTTGTGAAATTTTCAGTGTCTGAGATACTTTGGTGTCACTGAGAATAAAGAACTATATAAAGACTTATGCAGTGACAACCATTCAACTTTTTTTTTCTCCTTAAAATGGTGTCACATGGAAGTGCATGACAGCCTACAGTTCATGTGTAGAAGCTGTTTGTTTGTAATTAATGTATATGTTACAAATCCGCAGAGTTTGATACTTGCACTTCTGCCTTTTATTTTTTTCCTAGTTTGCAGAAGCTCTTCTAATGGGGGAGACTTACATTTTCTCAAGTTATTAATGAGGTCACTATTGCACACATACACGAAGACATGGGTAAACATTCTCAGAATTAACTTTTGTTTTTTTTTATCTGATGCAGAGGATGGTGGATGTGTACTTTTATCAGTGTAACAGTGAAACATCATATGCAAATTTAAAAGAAAAACTTGTATAACCTACTATTTGATACAAATGTTGTATTTAACCAGTTTTAAAGTTTTACTACATTTTGTTCCTGAAATCCACACATTTGGAATGAAGATAATCAAAGAAATGCCTAATCAAACCAAGCACAACCTAATAAAACATGTTTCACTGATAAAGGGTTTTGTAAAAAAAAAAAAAAAAAAAAAAAAAAGATCATGTTGTTGGATATTCTAATTATACTAAAAACATGTTGGTCTTTCTTGAATGGCTTATTCTGCAATGGGTATAAACAATATGGTCCCATTGATTTGGAGGCATGTTTCTTCTCCCAGCATTTATACTGATTTCATTGAGTTTGTTCCTGGTATATAAATCTCTGTTTGCCATTTGTTCATATAGGAATTTACTTTAATAATGTATTTAATAATATACCTAACAACAGAAACCCTTTAACATGTGCTTGCTTGTGTTGATCAGTAGGCCTATCCCTACACACTTATACAAGTAGACCCTTGTGTAGCTTTTTTTTTTGTTTTGTCAAAACATGACCATGTATTTTATATTTCTACAGGTATGTAGTAAATGTTATTTATGTAATGCCTTTACCACATCTGTTAATAAAACTTTTAACACAGAATCAGTTGAAGTCGGCAAAAGCAATCAACTTTTATCTTTGAAATGAAAATATACAAATTACTGCATGGTTTGATTTAGCCATATCTTATTAAACTATTAAACATTTTAATTATAAGTTTGTGGAAAATATGCAAAACATTAAGTACTGCAAGGATTTCAAAACTTGACCAATACACATTTGAGTCAAAATGATTTTCATTCGAATCTTAAATTCGAAGTGCACCACAATGCAGTATATGATTAAAGACAAAAACAAAGTGTATAAAGACATTTTTACAACTTTTTTTTTACTACATAGTACATTTTATCTACTAAATGTATAATTTTTTAGCAAAAAAGAAAAAATAGATTAAGAATTTTATATTTCAGTTCATGTGTGTATTTAAAAAAAAAAATCAGCTTTCGCTTTATTTAAAACTTTCTTTTGATTGAGCAAACGATTAGGAATGACACAGAATAATCATCAAACATTTTATTATGGCACAACTGCTTCAGTTGTAGCACGATCCCTGTCCATGATTGCAAGTGCAGTTAATTCCGTTCACGCTTAAACGACTTCTGCTTAATTCAATTCAATTCAAGTTTATTTGTATAGCGCTTTTTACAATACAAATCGTTACAAAGCAACTTTACAGAAAATTATGTTTCTACAATATTTAGTAGTAGCTAGTAATTTGTGCACAAATTACTAGCTAGCTTACACTGAAATGCCTTCCGTCTGCTATGAGGCGCCACGTAGGATTTATATCAAACTTCGCTTATGAATACATACATAAAACACATGCATATACACCTATAAATTACTCACATATACATGCATACTACTGGATGTTCAAAAATACAGATATAAAATACATGTGAACACTAATATGAAATCGATACCAATACATATAATTTTAGCAATGTATGCATACACACTTGTGAATAACTTGTGTATACATGTAAGCTTGACGCGTGCATACACCTACAAACACTCGCATATACATACAAACTTGATCCGTGCATATACACCTATTAAACATTAGCACATACATATAAACTCGCTGCATAAAACACACCTGCACATAGTTGCATATACATATAAACTTGATCCGTGCATATACACCTATTAAACACTCGCATATACATTTAAACTCGCTGCATACAAACACACCTGCACATACTCGAATATACATATAGAGGGTTTTCACGACGTGTCATCAATCCGGAAGTCAGCCATGTTGGAGGCACTGAACATAAACAATGCCAACAACGGACCCGCAAAGTTGAGTTGAGTTTTGGTCTGTACTAACCGGTCGCATAGGTTAAAAACATTTCGAGGTCTGTCAAAAGTTAAAGAGAAGAGAGCAAAAAAGGGATTAAAGAAGGCGTTTGTGGTTGAGAGAGGTACAGTTACAGCACGTGTAAATGAAGCGTCGACTATGGCTTAAATTTTTACGTAGTTAACTATGGCTACATTCACACTGTTAGTCCAAATACGATTATCTTTTTATCCGATTGGAATCTGATCTGAAATGATGTCCACACTGTATATCGCAACTGTTCAGATCTGATTTGTGTGTCCATGCAGCTCTTTGGCAATACGGGAATGACGTTGCGTTGATGGAGGTGTTTACATTTGCGATAGATATGTTGTTTTATTTAAATTTTACAACTTGGAAATTTGTAGCCGACGTGCTGGACTACTGTGTATTGAGCTGCAGAACTGAATGAGGCTGGTATGTAACGTTACAGCTTTTCTTTCCACGCTGGTTTCAAAAATAATAATTGTCTGCTCGTCCGGCACTCTGCAACAACAAAGCCTAGTTTCGGCAGCGACTTTAAGCATGTTCCCTATAACAGAATTATTCAATAATACTATGTATTCAACAGCTGCTCAGGTCCACATTTTTAAGCCTGCTGGAGCACATTAGGCAGCAGCAGGTCCAGCTGGTGGCCAAGGTCAATCACCTGAGCAGCAGGTTGCTCAAGAGCCAGAGTGTCCTGAATGCATTCAGCTGCCCATCGAATCACTGGAAGCGGTGGATGAGCTTTTTGTAAAAATTAATTTACACATGTGCATGTGGTTGATGAGCTGATGCTGTAACTGTACCTCTCTAAACCACAAATGCCTTCTTTAATCACTTTTTTTGCTCTCTTCTCTTTAACTTTTGACAGAACTCGAAATGTTTTTAACCGATGCGACCGATTAGTACAGACCAAAACTCGAAAAAAATTTTTAGCAGCAATAATCAGTCAAATTTGCGAGTCCGTTCAGTGGCATTGTTTTTGCGTTCTGTGCCTCCAAAATGGCTGACTTCCGGATTGATGACGCGTCCGTGAAAACCCTCTATAAACTTGATCCGTGCATATACACCTATTAAACACTTGCATATACATATAAACTCGCTGCATTCAAACACACCTGCACATACTCGCATATACATATTAACTTGCTCCGTACATATACACCTATTAAACACTCGCATATAGATATAAACTTGCTGCATACAAACACACCTGCACATACTCGCATATACATATAAACTTGGTCTGTGCATATACACCTATTAAACACTCGCATATACATATAAACTCGATGCGCGCATACACATCCATAAAACACTCGCAGATACATAACATTTACTAACGTATAGTTCAGATAATAAAATATATACATTATTTGTGTACATGCACACACACACACACACAAACATACATATATATATACATACACACTCACCTAAAGGATTATTAGGAACACCTGTTCAATTTCCCATTAATGCAATTATCTAATCAATCAATCAATCACATGGCAGTTGCTTCAATACGCATACCATTGAAAACAAATAATTAAATATAAAATAGCACTGCATAGTCTTCACTGTAAAAATTTTATTAACTGTCAAACCAAAATGTATTCAGACACCTTCAACATTTCTTACATTATCACAGTTTATTTGCTCTAGTTTCTAAAATGGTAATAAAATATGATAAGAAATCAGAGTTGAACTGTCAGATCAAATTTATCTTGACAATATCAGATAACTTTGATAGAAAGATATGTAATGGATAACAATCAAACCAAACTTCAGACAACTGTTAGTATGGCAATATTTACACAACTATCAATACTTTGTTGAACAATTACCAAGCAATGCTTAATTCTGTTCAGTCTGTGATGTGAAAAGGTTGCATTAGCAATTAAAGAAAAAAAAACACATAAGCAAAACATGAGTGTCAATTATTCAAAGTGTCTGAATAATTTTTGGTCCCATTTTTTTTCTATCAATTTCACTAGTTGTCCACTGTATGAAGTTTTTTTTTTTGGGGGGGGGGGGGGGGGGGGGGGTATAATATGTCACAGTTCGCTTTATTTTGCTATACTCACTTAACTAAATTAATTATAGTGTCCTGCACCTACTATTAATTTTTTTTTTTAAACAATATATGGTGTCTGAATAATTTTTGGTTTGACTGTGCACTCATTCTTGTTAAAACTACGGAGTAATTCAGTCAGGAGCAGTGAGTGATTTTCTTAATTTAATTTTCTTGGATTAACATTACAGCAGCTAGTAGCTAAATAAGATGTGGTCACTTTAAGAGAGCAACTTTGACTGAAATAACCACTCGTTACAACCGAGGTATGCAGCAAAGCATTTGTGATGCCACAACACACACAACCTTGAGGCGGATGGGCTACAACAGCAGAAGACCCCACCGTGTACCACTCATCTCCACTACAAATAGGAAAAAGAGACTACAATTTGCACGAGCTCACCAAAATTGGATTGCCTGGTCTGATGAGTCTCGATTTCTGTTGAGACATTCAGATGGTAGGGGTTAAAATTTGGTGTAAACAGACAGGGCCGTAGCTGGGGTTTGCGGGGCCCCGGTGCAGGTTGTACCAGTGGGCCCTGTTTGAAATTGTTTAATTTATATGTTCATTCTATTTATTTATTTGTGCTAATTGTGCACAATGTTTAAGTTGTTTCATGTTTGTAGGTGTCCAGATGCTTTTCTCTGCTTGAGCCCTAAACGCCAGAACACCGTGGGCTTTTTCACATCCTTTTCTGTTTGTTTAAACTGCGATTTGTATTTGTTCGTTCAGGTGCAGGAGGAAGTTCGAGGAGAACTTCACAAAGGAGAGCTTGGTTCAGTGTCGCTGTCTGTGAGACTGAGACTGTGAGATGCGTGCGCAACGAACACAGCGCGCGAGTAACCAGTTCAGGTTTTCCGCGCCTTGTGTTTGAATGATTTAAACTCTTTTGAATGTTTAAATTGGACAGTGGCCAGGCTTAAACACACATGAAAATGATAAGCTTTCATGACGACAAGCAGCAGTGGCCTGTCAACTGTCCTGATCGTCTTTTTAGGCTAGCCTCAGCCAGACGATTGAGATCGCCGGGGTCCCCCACTCATCCGTGGGCCCCTATAATCGTCACCACCTTTCACCCCACTTGTGACGGCCCTGTAAACAGAATGAGAACCTGGATCCATTATGCCTTGTTACCATTGTGCAGGCTGTTGGTGGTGGTGTAATGGTGTGGGGGATGTTTTCATGACACACTTTAGGCCCCTTAGTACCAATTGGGCATCGTTTAAATGCCACGGCCTACCTGAGCATTGTTCCTGACCATGTCCATCCCTTTATGACCACCATGTACCCATCTTCTGATGGCTACTTCCAGCAGGATAATGCACCATGTCACAAAGCTCGAATCATTTCAAATTGGTTTCTTGAACATGACAATGAGTTCACTGTACTAAAATGGCCCCCACAGTCACCAGATCTCAACCCAATAGAGCATCTTTGGGATGTGGTGGAACGGGAGCTTCATGCCCTGGACGTGCATCCCACAAATCTCCATCAACTGCAAGATGCTATCCTATCAGTATGGGCAAACATTTCTAAAGAATGCTTTCAGCACCTTGTTGAATCGATGCCACGTAGAATTAAGAGTTCTGAAGGCGAAAGGGGGTCAAACACAGTATTAGTATGGTGTTCCTAATAATCCTTTAGGTGAGTGTATATGTATGCAAGTGATTTCATATGTGCATGAATTATCAGTGTAAATAGAAGGCATTTCAGTGTAAACGGAAGGCATTTCAGTGTAAAAGGAAGTCGTTTAAGCGTGAACGAAAGTAACCTGTCCATATACCACATTTGCAATCATGGACAGGGATCGTGCTACAACTGAAGCATTTTGCGAAATGTTCTTTCTTCGCCCGCTATTATAAGATCTATTACCATCAGTTGAATCAAATGTGTTGCCTGCTCACCTGCAGTCAGAAACACAATCTGAATCGCGCACTTTGTTTCGGCCTACGAGCCCTGGCGTACAAAGCATCAATAACACGCAAACGATGCCAACATCATCCGCCGGCGAAAATGTGTTCCCAACTAAGTCCCAGTCCCACTTACGTTAGTGACCTTAGCCATTTTCAGAATTAAGGTATAGATCAACTAACACGGTCGATATAAAAGTGTTTAAGAGACCAAATACCATACCAAATAAGATCCATGTGTCATAAAGATCTATTGTGGCTGTGTTGTGTCACATGACAAGCATGACGCGTCGCCATGGAAACAGTAAGGCGGTACATTCTAAAATAACGGTTTGCTCGGTACGCAAACTGCAGGGGGTCTAGTAAGGGTCCAGTGATGTCCTTACTAGACCCCCCTAGAACTGCAGGGGGTCTAGTAAGGACATCACTGGACCCTTACTAGACCCCCTGCAGTTTGCGTACCGAGCAAACAGGTCCGTGGATGATGCAATCAACATGGCATTGCACTTCATCCTGCAACATCTGGACAAAACAGGGACTTATGTGAGGATCCTGTTTGTGGACTTTAGTTCGGCTTTCAACACCATCATCCCAACAACCCTCCAGACCAAACTGACCCAGCTCTCTGTTCCTAGCTCTATCTGTCAGTGGATCACCAGCTTTCTGACAGATAGGCAACAGTTAGTGAGACTTGGGAAATTCATGTCAAACAGCTGCTCCACCAACAATGGTGCCCCTCAGGGATGTGTTCTCTCCCCTCTGCTCTTCTCCCTGTACACCAACGACTGCACCTCTAAAGACCCCTCTGTCAAGCTCCTGAAGTTTGCAGACGACACTACAGTCATCGGCCTCATCCAGGACGGTGACGAGTCTGCTTACAGACAGGAGGTTGAGCAGCTGGCTGTCTGGTGCAGTCTTAACAACCTGGAGCTGAACACGCTCAAAACAGTGGAGATGACTGTGGACTTTAGGAGAAACCCCCCTGCACTTTCCCCACTCACCATCATGAACAGCACTGTGACTGCAGTGGAGTCATTCAGATTCCTGGGAACCACCATCTCTCAGGACCTGAAGTGGGACAATCACATTGGCTCCATTGTGAAAAAAGCCCAACAAAGGTTGTACTTCCTTCGCCAGCTGAGGAAGTTTAACCTGCCACAGGAGCTGCTGAAACAGTTCTACTCAGCCGTCATTGAGTCAGTCCTGTGTACTTCAATTACTGTCTGGTTTGGTTCAGCTACAAAATCAGATATCAGAAGACTACAGAGAACTGTTCGGACTGCTGAAAGGATTATTGGTGCTCCCCTGCCCACCCTCCAAGAACTGTACACATCCAGAGTGAGGAAAAGGACTCAGAAAATCACTCTGGATCCCTCACATCCAAGTCACCCCATCTTTGAACTTTTGCCATCTGGCCGGCGCCTCAGAGCCGCAAATACAAGAACAGCAAGGCACAAGAATAGTTTCTTCCCCCAGGCAATCTACCTCATGAACAGTTAAATGTTTCCCACTTAAACTTATGCAAAAATGTGCAATATCCTTATATTTATTTGTTACCCCTCCATCCTAGAACATTCCTGCATCTCACTCAATCCTATTCCATTATCATTTATAGCACAATTGTTTATAGACTTATTTATTTGCCAATTTGTAAATCTCCTGTAAATTTTTTTTTTTTTTTTTTTTGTCTGTGTGTTGTTGTCTCTGTTTACTGGAAGCTTATGTCACTAAAACAAATTCCTTGTATGCGCAAGCATACTTGGCAATAAAGCTCTTTCTGATTCTGATTCTGATTCTAAAGAAACTCATGCTGGGGGGCTCAGCTAGAATATTTTAAACTCACGTGCGAAAGGGTTTTAATTCTGAAAATGGCTAAGCTCACTAGTTGGACTGGGACTTAGCTGGGAACACATTTTATATATTTTTTGTAAAGATATGGTTATTGGGAGTATACATAAAATTATGTAGTATGCAAAAGTTTTTTTTTTTTTTACAGTTAGCAAAAAAAAAAAAAAAAAAAGAATACACTGAACACCCCCCCCCCACACACACACACACCACCCAACCACACATAGTATAATTGTCTCAAATGTTTGTCAAAATATTTGTCACAACATTAGATAGAATTACAATAATTAACGAAAATAATAAATAAAAACAATAATGTCCAGAGATGAAGCAAGAAAATAAGGCTATGTTCACACTGCAGGCTGAAATGACCCAATTCCAATTTTTTTGCCCCTATGCGACCTGTATCTGATCTTTTCATGACAGTCTGAACGACACAGATCCGATCTTTTCAAATGCGACCCAGGCCACTTGGGTATGTGGTCCTGAATCCGATACGTATCCGATCTTTTGAAATGCGACCTCCGTCTGAACGCCCAGGTCACATGTATCCGACCCGTACGTCATTGATACGCTACAAACGTCATAATTCTGCGCTGAAGTAGGCGGGAATGAGAAGATAAACAACAACCATGGCGGAGATGCTGCTTAAATAACTTTAATATTGCTCAACGATATTTTGTTTTGTCAAAACTTGACCATGTATTTTATATTTCTACAGGTATGTAGTAAATGTTATTTATGTAATGCCTTTACCACATCTGTTAATAAAACTTTTAACACAGAATCAGTTGAAGTCGGCAAAAGCAATCAACTTTTATCTTTGAAATGAAAATATACAAATTACTGCATGGTTTGATTTAGCCATATCTTATTAAACTATTAAACATTTTAATTATAAGTTTGTGGAAAATATGCAAAACATTAAGTACTGCAAGGATTTCAAAACTTGACCAATACACATTTGAGTCAAAATGATTTTCATTCGAATCTTAAATTCATCTCAAAGTGCACCACAATGCAGTATATGATTAAAGACAAAAACAAAGTGTATAAAGACATTTTTACAACTTTTTTTTTACTACATAGTACATTTTATCTACTAAATGTATAATTTTTTAGCAAAAAAGAAAAAATAGATTAAGAATTTTATATTTCAGTTCATGTGTGTATTTAAAAAAAAAAATCAGCTTTCGCTTTATTTAAAACTTTCTTTTGATTGAGCAAACGATTAGGAATGACACAGAATAATCATCAAACATTTTATTATGGCACAACTGCTTCAGTTGTAGCACGATCCCTGTCCATGATTGCAAGTGCAGTTAATTCCGTTCACGCTTAAACGACTTCTGCTTAATTCAATTCAATTCAAGTTTATTTGTATAGCGCTTTTTACAATACAAATCGTTACAAAGCAACTTTACAGAAAATTATGTTTCTACAATATTTAGTAGTAGCTAGTAATTTGTGCACAAATTACTAGCTAGCTTACACTGAAATGCCTTCCGTCTGCTATGAGGCGCCACGTAGGATTTATATCAAACTTCGCTTATGAATACATACATAAAACACATGCATATACACCTATAAATTACTCACATATACATGCATACTACTGGATGTTCAAAAATACAGATATAAAATACATGTGAACACTAATATGAAATCGATACCAATACATATAATTTTAGCAATGTATGCATACACACTTGTGAATAACTTGTGTATACATGTAAGCTTGACGCGTGCATACACCTACAAACACTCGCATATACATACAAACTTGATCCGTGCATATACACCTATTAAACATTAGCACATACATATAAACTCGCTGCATAAAACACACCTGCACATAGTTGCATATACATATAAACTTGATCCGTGCATATACACCTATTAAACACTCGCATATACATTTAAACTCGCTGCATACAAACACACCTGCACATACTCGAATATACATATAGAGGGTTTTCACGACGTGTCATCAATCCGGAAGTCAGCCATGTTGGAGGCACTGAACATAAACAATGCCAACAACGGACCCGCAAAGTTGAGTTGAGTTTTGGTCTGTACTAACCGGTCGCATAGGTTAAAAACATTTCGAGGTCTGTCAAAAGTTAAAGAGAAGAGAGCAAAAAAGGGATTAAAGAAGGCGTTTGTGGTTGAGAGAGGTACAGTTACAGCACGTGTAAATGAAGCTTCGACTATGGCTTAAATTTTTACGTAGTTAACTATGGCTACATTCACACTGTTAGTCCAAATACGATTATCTTTTTATCCGATTGGAATCTGATCTGAAATGATGTCCACACTGTATATCGCAACTGTTCAGATCTGATTTGTGTGTCCATGCAGCTCTTTGGCAATACGGGAATGACGTTGCGTTGATGGAGGTGTTTACATTTGCGATAGATATGTTGTTTTATTTAAATTTTACAACTTGGAAATTTGTAGCCGACGTGCTGGACTACTGTGTATTGAGCTGCAGAACTGAATGAGGCTGGTATGTAACGTTACAGCTTTTCTTTCCACGCTGGTTTCAAAAATAATAATTGTCTGCTCGTCCGGCACTCTGCAACAACAAAGCCTAGTTTCGGCAGCGACTTTAAGCATGTTCCCTATAACAGAATTATTCAATAATACTATGTATTCAACAGCTGCTCAGGTCCACATTTTTAAGCCTGCTGGAGCACATTAGGCAGCAGCAGGTCCAGCTGGTGGCCAAGGTCAATCACCTGAGCAGCAGGTTGCTCAAGAGCCAGAGTGTCCTGAATGCATTCAGCTGCCCATCGAATCACTGGAAGCGGTGGATGAGCTTTTTGTAAAAATTAATTTACACATGTGCATGTGGTTGATGAGCTGATGCTGTAACTGTACCTCTCTAAACCACAAATGCCTTCTTTAATCACTTTTTTTGCTCTCTTCTCTTTAACTTTTGACAGAACTCGAAATGTTTTTAACCGATGCGACCGATTAGTACAGACCAAAACTCGAAAAAAAATTTTAGCAGCAATAATCAGTCAAATTTGCGAGTCCGTTCAGTGGCATTGTTTTTGCGTTCTGTGCCTCCAAAATGGCTGACTTCCGGATTGATGACGCGTCCGTGAAAACCCTCTATAAACTTGATCCGTGCATATACACCTATTAAACACTTGCATATACATATAAACTCGCTGCATTCAAACACACCTGCACATACTCGCATATACATATTAACTTGCTCCGTACATATACACCTATTAAACACTCGCATATAGATATAAACTTGCTGCATACAAACACACCTGCACATACTCGCATATACATATAAACTTGGTCTGTGCATATACACCTATTAAACACTCGCATATACATATAAACTCGATGCGCGCATACACATCCATAAAACACTCGCAGATACATAACATTTACTAACGTATAGTTCAGATAATAAAATATATACATTATTTGTGTACATGCACACACACACACACACACAAACATACATATATATATACATACACACTCACCTAAAGGATTATTAGGAACACCTGTTCAATTTCCCATTAATGCAATTATCTAATCAATCAATCAATCACATGGCAGTTGCTTCAATACGCATACCATTGAAAACAAATAATTAAATATAAAATAGCACTGCATAGTCTTCACTGTAAAAATTTTATTAACTGTCAAACCAAAATGTATTCAGACACCTTCAACATTTCTTACATTATCACAGTTTATTTGCTCTAGTTTCTAAAATGGTAATAAAATATGATAAGAAATCAGAGTTGAACTGTCAGATCAAATTTATCTTGACAATATCAGATAACTTTGATAGAAAGATATGTAATGGATAACAATCAAACCAAACTTCAGACAACTGTTAGTATGGCAATATTTACACAACTATCAATACTTTGTTGAACAATTACCAAGCAATGCTTAATTCTGTTCAGTCTGTGATGTGAAAAGGTTGCATTAGCAATTAAAGAAAAAAAAACACATAAGCAAAACATGAGTGTCAATTATTCTAAGTGTCTGAATAATTTTTGGTCCCATTTTTTTTCTATCAATTTCACTAGTTGTCCACTGTATGAAGTTTTTTTTTTTTTTGGGGGGGGGGGGGGGGGGTATAATATGTCACAGTTCGCTTTATTTTGCTATACTCACTTAACTAAATTAATTATAGTGTCCTGCACCTACTATTAATTTTTTTTTTTTAAACAATATATGGTGTCTGAATAATTTTTGGTTTGACTGTGCACTCATTCTTGTTAAAACTACGGAGTAATTCAGTCAGGAGCAGTGAGTGATTTTCTTAATTTAATTTTCTTGGATTAACATTACAGCAGCTAGTAGCTAAATAAGATGTGGTCACTTTAAGAGAGCAACTTTGACTGAAATAACCACTCGTTACAACCGAGGTATGCAGCAAAGCATTTGTGATGCCACAACACACACAACCTTGAGGCGGATGGGCTACAACAGCAGAAGACCCCACCGTGTACCACTCATCTCCACTACAAATAGGAAAAAGAGACTACAATTTGCACGAGCTCACCAAAATTGGATTGCCTGGTCTGATGAGTCTCGATTTCTGTTGAGACATTCAGATGGTAGGGGTTAGAATTTGGTGTAAACAGACAGGGCCGTAGCTGGGGTTTGCGGGGCCCCGGTGCAGGTTGTACCAGTGGGCCCTGTTTGAAATTGTTTAATTTATATGTTCATTCTATTTATTTATTTGTGCTAATTGCACAATGTTTAAGTTGTTTCATGTTTGTAGGTGTCCAGATGCTTTTCTCTGCTTGAGCCCTAAACGCCAGAACACCGTGGGCTTTTTCACATCCTTTTCTGTTTGTTTAAACTGCGATTTGTATTTGTTCGTTCAGGTGCAGGAGGAAGTTCGAGGAGAACTTCACAAAGGAGAGCTTGGTTCAGTGTCGCTGTCTGTGAGACTGAGACTGTGAGATGCGTGCGCAACGAACACAGCGCGCGAGTAACCAGTTCAGGTTTTCCGCGCCTTGTGTTTGAATGATTTAAACTCTTTTGAATGTTTAAATTGGACAGTGGCCAGGCTTAAACACACATGAAAATGATAAGCTTTCATGACGACAAGCAGCAGTGGCCTGTCAACTGTCCTGATCGTCTTTTTAGGCTAGCCTCAGCCAGACGATTGAGATCGCCGGGGTCCCCCACTCATCCGTGGGCCCCTATAATCGTCACCACCTTTCACCCCACTTGTGACGGCCCTGTAAACAGAATGAGAACCTGGATCCATTATGCCTTGTTACCATTGTGCAGGCTGTTGGTGGTGGTGTAATGGTGTGGGGGATGTTTTCATGACACACTTTAGGCCCCTTAGTACCAATTGGGCATCGTTTAAATGCCACGGCCTACCTGAGCATTGTTCCTGACCATGTCCATCCCTTTATGACCAACATGTACCCATCTTCTGATGGCTACTTCCAGCAGGATAATGCACCATGTCACAAAGCTCGAATCATTTCAAATTGGTTTCTTGAACATGACAATGAGTTCACTGTACTAAAATGGCCCCCACAGTCACCAGATCTCAACCCAATAGAGCATCTTTGGGATGTGGTGGAACGGGAGCTTCATGCCCTGGACGTGCATCCCACAAATCTCCATCAACTGCAAGATGCTATCCTATCAGTATGGGCCAACATTTCTAAAGAATGCTTTCAGCACCTTGTTGAATCGATGCCACGTAGAATTAAGAGTTCTGAAGGCGAAAGGGGGTCAAACACAGTATTAGTATGGTGTTCCTAATAATCCTTTAGGTGAGTGTATATGTATGCAAGTGATTTCATATGTGCATGAATTATCAGTGTAAATAGAAGGCATTTCAGTGTAAACGGAAGGCATTTCAGTGTAAAAGGAAGTCGTTTAAGCGTGAACGAAAGTAACCTGTCCATATACCACATTTGCAATCATGGACAGGGATCGTGCTACAACTGAAGCATTTTGCGAAATGTTCTTTCTTCGCCCGCTATTATAAGATCTATTACCATCAGTTGAATCAAATGTGTTGCCTGCTCACCTGCAGTCAGAAACACAATCTGAATCGCGCACTTTGTTTCGGCCTACGAGCCCTGGCGTACAAAGCATCAATAACACGCAAACGATGCCAACATCATCCGCCGGCGAAAATGTGTTCCCAACTAAGTCCCAGTCCCACTTACGTTAGTGACCTTAGCCATTTTCAGAATTAAGGTATAGATCAACTAACACGGTCGATATAAAAGTGTTTAAGAGACCAAATACCATACCAAATAAGATCCATGTGTCATAAAGATCTATTGTGGCTGTGTTGTGTCACATGACAAGCATGACGCGTCGCCATGGAAACAGTAAGGCGGTACATTCTAAAATAACGGTTGCCTAAAGAAACTCATGCTGGGGGGCTCAGCTAGAATATTTTAAACTCACGTGCGAAAGGGTTTTAATTCTGAAAATGGCTAAGCTCACTAGTGGGACTGGGACTTAGCTGGGAACACATTTTATATATTTTTTGTAAAGATATGTTTATTGGGAGTATACATAAAATTATGTAGTATGCAAAAGTTTTTTTTTTTTTTACAGTTAGCAAAAAAAAAAAAGAATACACTGAACACCCCCCCCCCCACACACACACACACACACCACCCAACCACACATAGTATAATTGTCTCAAATGTTTGTCAAAATATTTGTCACAACATTAGATAGAATTACAATAATTAACGAAAATAATAAATAAAAACAATAATGTCCAGAGATGAAGCAAGAAAATAAGGCTATGTTCACACTGCAGGCTGAAATGACCCAATTCCAATTTTTTTGCCCCTATGCGACCTGTATCTGATCTTTTCATGACAGTCTGAACGACACAGATCCGATCTTTTCAAATGCGACCCAGGCCACTTGGGTATGTGGTCCTGAATCCGATACGTATCCGATCTTTTGAAATGCGACCTCCGTCTGAACGCCCAGGTCACATGTATCCGACCCGTACGTCATTGATACGCTACAAACGTCATAATTCTGCGTTGAAGTAGGCGGGAATGAGAAGATAAACAACAACCATGGCGGAGATGCTGCTTAAATAACTTTAATATTGCTCAACGAGCTCCGCTGTTGACTACAATGTTGTTGACATCCATGTTTAGCTACTTCCGCAAACAACGAGTGACGTCCTTGGCCGTTGAGTACTCTTCTTCGCATGCGGATCACTTCTGGGTCATTTCACGTTCACACAGGAGATCACAAAAGGTCACATTTAATTGGAAATGTGAACGGCCTTGCAAAAAAATCTAATTTTTTCAAAAAATCGGAATTGAGCATTAAGCCCTGCAGTGTGAATGTAGCCTAAGAGAAAGGAAAAATACACATAACAATTAATATACAAACTGGTCAATCATTAGAGCCTAACAAAGATTCAGTTCATCATTGAATTCAGTTATGTCATCTCTGTTCAGTTAAATAGTGTCTGTGCATTTATTTGCAATCAAGTCAACGATATCGCTGTAGATAAAGTGACCCCAACTAAGCAAGCCAGAGGCGACAGCGGCAAGGAACCGAAACTCCATCGGTGACAGAATGGAGAAAAAAACCTTGGGAGAAACCAGGCTCAGTTGGGGGGCCAGTTCTCCTCTGACCGGAAGAAACCAGTAGTTCAATTCCAGGCTGCAGCAAAGTCAGATTGTGCAGAAGAATCATCTGTTTCCTGTGGTCTTGTCCTGGTGCTCCTCTGAGACAAGGTCTTTACAGGGGATCTGTATCTGGGGCTCTAGTTGTCCTGGTCTCCGCTGTCTTTCAGGGATGTAGAGGTCCTTTCCAGGTGCTGATCCACCATCTGGTCTGGATACGTACTGGATCCGGGTGACTGCAGTGACCCTCTGATCTGGACACAGACTGGATCTGGTGGCCACGGTGACCTCGGAACAAGAGAGAAACAGACAAATATTAGCGTAGATGCCATTCTTCTAATAAGTACATAGGGTGTTATGGGAAGTGTTTCCGGTTCCGGTTTACCTAATTAATGCAGCCTAAAAATCCTTTAACGGATTTGGATATTAAAAGCATATTAGTATGTTATGTGTATGCCAGGTTAAAGAGATGGGTCTTTAATCTAGATTTAAACTGCAAGAGTGTGTCTGCCTCCCGAACAATGTTAGGTAGGTTATTCCAGAGTTTAGGCGCCAAATAGGAAAAGGATCTGCCGCCCGCAGTTGATTTTGATATTCTAGGTATTATCAAATTGCCTGAGTTTTGAGAACGTAGCGGACGTAGAGGATTATAATGTAAAAGGAGCTCATTCAACTACAGAGGTGCTAAACCATTCAGGGCTTTATAAGTAATAAGCAATATTTTAAAATCTATATGATGTTTGATAGGGAGCCAGTGCAGTGTTGACAGGACCGGGCTAATATGGTCATACTTCCTGGTTCTAGTAAGAACTCTTGCTGCTGCATTTTGGAATAGCTGTAGTTTGTTTACTAAGCGTGCAGAACAACCACCCAATAAAGCATTACAATAATCTAACCTTGAGGTCATAAATGCATGGATTAACATTTCTGCATTTGACATTGAGAGCATAGGCCGTAATTTAGATATATTTTTGAGATGGGAAAATGCAGTTTTACAAATGCTAGAAACGTGGCTTTCTAAGGAAAGATTGCGAACAAATAGCACACCTAGGTTCCTAACTGATGACGAAGAATTGACAGAGCAACCATCAAGTCTTAGACAGTGTTCTAGGTTATTACAAGCAGAGTTTTTAGAACTCTGAAAAAGAACTATATAAAGACTCTTATGCAGTGACAACTATTCAACTTTTTTTTTCTCTTTAAAAAGGTGTCACATGGAAGTGCATGACAGCCTACAGTTCATGTGTAGAAGCTGTTTGTTTGTAATTAATCACCGTTACAAATCAGCAGAGTTTGATACTTGCACTTCTGCCTGTTATTTTTTTCCTAGTTTGCAGAAGCTCTTCTAATGGGGGAGACTTACATTTTCTCAAGTTATACATACTATTGCACACATACACGAAGACATGGGTAAACATTCTCAGAATTAACTTTTTTTTTTTTTTTTTTATCTGATGCAGAGGATGGTGTATGCACGCGTCAAGTTTATATGTATACGCAAGTTATTCACAAGTGTGTATGCATACATTGCTAACATTATATGTATTGGTATTGATTTCATTTTAGTGTTCACATGTATTTTATATATGTATTTTTGAACATCCAGTAGTATGCATGATGTAATTTATAGGTGTATATGCACATGTGTTATGTATGTATTCTTAAGCGAAGTTTGATTTAAATCCTACGCGGCGCCTTAAAGCAAAACTTGCCTACATGAAATATTCTTCTGTCTTATGAATTTAAATGTTTTTTTTCAATGCACAAAGACAGTTTTTAATGTATTAGAAGTTCTATGCTCAGAAACTTATGTTAGAGGTTCAATGCTCAGGTTTGTCAGTTTACAGCTTTCTGAGAACACTAATGCTGAAATACTGATTCTGGTCAAATTAAGTGAAAATAAAGCCAACTTCTGCTGAAAAGCTTCTCTCTCAGGGAGAGAAAGCAGCTCCATTCACTGTTAAGTGCAAAACATGACTTGATGAAAGATTCTTCTGTCTTATGAAATAAAGTGGGTTTTTTTGCAATGCAGACAGACAGTTTTTAATGTGTTAGAAGTTATATGCTCAGAAACTTATGCTTGTTCTTCAATGCTCAGGTTTTCCAGTTTACAGCTGAAAAGCAACACTTATGCTGAAATAGTACTTCTGGTCAAATGAAGGGAAAACCATCACACATGCTGAAAAGCTTCTCACTCAGTGAGAAAAAGCTGCTTCATTCAATGTTGAGTGCAAAACTTGCCAACATGAAAGATCTTTCTGACTTATGATCTAATGTGTTTTTTGCAATTCAGAAACACAGTTTTTTATGCACATTAACTTATGTTACAGCTTCAGTGCTCAGGATTGTCAGTTTAGATCTTCTGAGAGCACTAATGTTTAGTTAGTGGTTCTGGTGAAAAGAAGCTAAAACAAGCCCACATATGCAATACAGCTTTTCTCTCAGTGAGAGAATGTAGCTTTTTAGAATGTTATTGCAAAAAACATTTCATTTCATAGACATAAGCATCTTTCAGTTTGGCAAGTTTTTCACTAAACATTGAATGAAGCAGCTTTCTCTCATTGAGAGAGAAGGTTTTAAGCAGATTTGGGTTAGTTTGCAGTTCATTTGAACAGAAGCACTATTTGAACATTAGTGGTCTCAGAAACCTGTAAACTGACAATCTTGAGCATTAAAACCCTCTGGGCTTCTTCGGGTCAAAAAAGACCGAAACCATGTACGTTTTAAATTTTTAAATTTTTTTGCTTCATCGGAGGGGGATGAAACTTGGTGACTTTTGTTGTATTACCTATGTGAACACACAAAAAAATCAAGGAGATGATTCTGATATGTTAAAGGGTCGTAAAAAAAAATTGCACACTTAGCTTCCTACGGGTCAAAAATGACCCACATAGGAAATGAATGGGAAATACAAGAAAATCCGAAAACTCAGAGAAACTTTGGTGGTACAAACTACAGATCAGCCACTGTGCAGAAAAAAAGTGTACAGCAATGAAGGGGTGACACTCTAAAACATCAAGAGTGCAAATAAGACACCCTCCCCCCCACACACACACACCCACACACACAAACACACACACACACAGAGAAATTAACTGGTAAGACTGAAACAGCAAATTTTGCTATATTTTACTATATAATCATAATAACTCCAAAACTATAGCAAGGAGAGTCAAAAGGTAGGTATCGTTTGAAAGAACTCTTTTTAAATTTTTCAAAAATATAAATTAGATTACATTTAGACATTGTCCTGCAGAGAAATTGCGGATAAAAGACAAAATATATATATAATTTGTATTATGATTTTGCATATCTTTCTTATTTGTCATGGAATAACTCAGGAAGGAAATAAGGTAGGAGGAAAATTCTTTTTTAGTGAAGTCCCCCTACATGTTAGCTGCATCTGGATAAAAAATAATAATAATTTGGATAAAGGAATCAAAAGTTACAGCATTTGGAACAGAGATAGCCTTTTTGTACAGTCTTTGACGCCCCCTCATGGGCAATTGTTTCTCCATGAAGAATATCTAGTCATAAAAGCAATAGATTATGTTAATTTTAGGCTCATTGTAATTGTAATAATATGCTGTAAAAAATGAAGTGCCATTTTCAATGATCTGTGAATGTTTCATGAGCTGTATGATGTTTTTGACACATTGCAGTACATTATTTTATAGATTATGAAAAAAAAAGAAATTGTATTTATCACCAAATAACTCAGCAATACTTAAGATTTTTTCAAAGTGGATACATTCACTGTAAAGGTCATACCCTAAGCTTTCAAATGACATCAACTTTGTGTTAATCAAGGCAATATTTTTGAAAAATATGGTAATGAATATTTTCGCAGCTAGGTGGCGCCTGCTGGCGGTACACTCGGTTTTAGAGGGATTACTCAGCACTCGTTAAGAGTTAATAAATGTGATTAGATGCATTAAAAAGCTGAGATCCTAAGCTTTAAAATGATATATAGATTGTGTTGTTCCATTCAGTGGTTGCTTAGTAATTCGATTTTTTTTCTTTCCAAATGGGAATAAAAAAAATAAATAAAAAAAAGCTATGGCAGCCTATAGGCGGTTACAGGACATTACACACATTTATTATATTTTAAAGCCACTGGATGGCGCTCTTCTCACTTGAATTTTTTTTTATTTTAGGCCTGCACTCTATTTTGATGTGCAATGGTGCATTTATTGAAAAAAAATTAAAATTAAAATAAAATAAAAATATATATATTAATTCTAATGGAAAAAATTGCTCATAAAAAATATATAATTAATGCAAAGTATCATAAAAATCTTTAAAAATTCTAAATAATATACAAAAAATATTATTGAACAAAAATATATTTGATTGGTTTTCCTGGGAAAAAAAAAGTTACATTTTTAAGGCTTCGGTCTTTTTTGACCCGGAGGAAGCTAAGTGTAACCCATTTACGAAGAAGCCCAGAGGGTTAAAGCTCTAACATAAGTTTTTGTGCATATAACTTCTAACACATTTAAATCTGTGTCACTGCATTGCAAAAAACATTTTATTTCATAAGACATAAGCATCTTTCAGTTTGGCAAGTTTTGCACTAAACATTGAATGAAGCAGCTTTCTCTCATTGAGAGAGAAGGTTTTAAGCAGATTTGGAATAGTTTGCAGTTCATTTGAACAGAAGCACTATTTGAACATTAGTGGTCTCAAAAACCTGTAAACTGACAATCTTGAGCATTGAAGCTCTAACGTAAGTATTTGTGCATATAACTTCAAACACATTTAAATCTGTCTCACTGCATTGCAAAAAGCAGTTTATTTCATTAGACATAAGCATCTTTCAGTTTGGCAAGTTTTGCAGTAAACATTGAATGAAGCAGCTTTCTCTCATTAAGAGAGAAGGTTTTAAGCAGATTTGGGCTAGTTTGCAGTTCATTTGAACAGAAGCACTATTTGAACATTAGTGGTCTCAGAAACCTGTAAACTGACAATCTTGAGCATTGAAGCTCTAACATAAGTTTTTGTGCATATAACTTCTAAAACATTTAAATCTGTGTCACTGCATTGCAAAAAACATTTTATTTCATAAGACATAAGCATCTTTCAGTTTGGCAAGTTTTGCACTAAACATTGAATGAAGCAGCTGTCTCTCATTGAGAGAGAAGGTTTTAAGCAGATTTGGAATAGTTTGCAGTTCATTTGAACAGAAGCACTATTTGAACATTAGTGGTCTCAAAAACCTGTAAACTGACAATCTTGAGCATTGAAGCTCTAACGTAAGTATTTGTGCATATAACTTCAAACACATTTAAATCTGTCTCACTGCATTGCAAAAAGCAGTTTATTTCATTAGACATAAGCATCTTTCAGTTTGGCAAGTTTTGCAGTAAACATTGAATGAAGCAGCTTTCTCTCATTAAGAGAGAAGGTTTTAAGCAGATTTGGGCTAGTTTGCAGTTCATTTGAACAGAAGCACTATTTGAACATTAGTGGTCTCAGAAACCTGTAAACTGACAATTTTGAGCATTGAAGCTCTAACATAAGTTTTTGTGCATATAACTTCTAACACATTTAAATCTGTCTCATTGCATTGAAAAAAAAACATTTCATTTCATAGACATAAGCATCTTTCAGTTTGGCAAGTTTTGCACTGAACATTGAATGAAGCAGCTTTCTCTCTCGAGAGAAGGTTTTAAGCAGAATTGGGCTAGTTTGCAGTTCATTCGAACAGAAGCACTATTTGAACATTAGTGGTCTCAGAAACCTGTAAACTGACAATATTGAGCACTGAAGCTCTAACATAAGTTTTTGTGCATATAACTTCCAACACATTTAAATCTGTCTCACTGCATTGCAAAAAACATTTTATTTCATTAGACATAAGCATCTTTCAGTTTGGCAAGTTTTTCACTAAACCTTGAATGAAGCTGCTTTCTCTCATTGAGAGAGAAGGTTTTAAGCAGATTTGGAATAGTTTGCAGTTCATTTGAACAGAAGCACTATTTGAACATTAGTGGTCTCAGAAACCTGTAAACTGACAATCTTGAGCATTGAAGCTCTAACGTAAGTATTTGTGCATATAACTTCAAACACATTTAAATCTGTCTCACTGCATTGCAAAAAAGCAGTTTATTTCATTAGACATAAGCATCTTTCAGTTTGGCAAGTTTTGCAGTAAACATTGAATGAAGCAGCTTTCTCTCATTAAGAGAGAAGGTTTTAAGCAGATTTGGGCTAGTTTGCAGTTCATTTGAACAGAAGCACTATTTGAACATTAGTGGTCTCAGAAACCTGTAAACTGACAATTTTGAGCATTGAAGCTCTAACATAAGTTTTTGTGCATATAACTTCTAACTTATTTAAATCTGTCTCACTGCATTGCAAAAAACATTTCATTACATTAGACATAAGCATCTTTCAGTTTGGCAAGATTTGCACTAAACTTTGATTGAAGCAGCTTTCTCTCATTGAGAGAGAAGGTTTTAAGCAGATTTGGGCTAGTGTGCAGTTCATTTGAACAGAAGCACTATTTGAACATTAGTGGTCTTAGAAACCTGTAAACTGAAAATCTTGAGCATTGAAGCTCTAACATAAGTTTTTGTGCATATAACTTCTAACACATTTAAATCTGTGTCACTGCATTGCTTTCATTTTATTTCATTAGACATAAGCATCTTTCAGTTTGGCAAGTTTTGCACTAAACATTGAATGAAGCAGCTTTCTCTCATTGAGAGAGAAGGTTTTAAGCAGATTTGGAATAGTTTGCAGTTCATTTGAACAGAAGCACTATTTGAACATTAGTGGTCTCAGGAACCTGTAAACTGACAATATTGAGCATTGAAGCTCTAACATAAGGTTTTGTGCATATAACTTCTAACACATTTAAATCTGTGTCACTGCATTGCAAAAAACATTTTATTTCACTAGACATAAGCATCTTTCAGTTTGGCAAGTTTTGCACTAAACATTGAATGAAGCAGCTTTCTCTCATTGAGAGAGAAGGTTTTAAGCAGATTTGGGCTAGTTTGCAGTTCATTTGAACAGAAGCACTATTTGAACATTAGTGGTCTCAGAATCCTGTAAACTGACAATCTTGAGCATTGAAGCTCTTACATAAGTTTTTGTGCATATAACTTCTAACATATTTAAATCTGTCTCACTGCATTGCAAAAAACATTTTATTACATTAGACATAAGCATCTTTCAGTTTGGCAAGTTTTGCACTAAACTTAGAATGAAGCAGCTTTCTCTCATTGAGAGAGAAGGTTTTAAGCAAATTTGGGCTAGTTTGCAATTCATTTGAACAGAAGCACTATTTGAACATTAGTGGTCTTAGAAACCTTTAAACTGAAAATCTTGAGCATTGAAGCTCTAACATAAGTTTTTGTGCATATAACTTCTAACACATTTAAATCTGTGTCACTGCATTGCTTTCATTTTATTTCATTAGACATAAGCATCTTTCAGTTTGGCAAGTTTTGCACTAAACATTGAATGAAGCAGCTGTCTCTCATTGAGAGAGAAGGTTTTAAGCAGATTTGGAATAGTTTGCTGCTCATTTGAACAGAAGCACTATTTGAACATTAGTGGTCTCAGAAACCTGTAAACTGACAATCTTGAGCATTGAAGCTCTAACATAAGATTTTGTGCATATAACTTCTAACACATTAAAAACTGTTTTACTGCATTGCAAAAAACATTTTATTTCATTAGACATAAGATAAGAATCTTTCAGTCTGGCAAGTTTTGTACTAAACTTTGAATGAAGCAGCTTTCTCTCATTGAGAGAGACTAAACATTGGACGTCGGATAGACGTGCAGATCGTGTCTATATTGGGTCCATCGGTCCATGACCAATTCTGGACATCTATTCGACGTCCAAACTAGGTCCACTATTTGGACGTCCAACCATGACTCAACTTGGACGTCATATTGACGTTCAACATTGGACCTTTGAACTGGGTAATTTTTTCGACGTCCAAACTAGGTCCACTATTTGGACGTCCAACCATGACCCAACTTGGACGTCATATTTACGTTCAACATTGGACCTGAACTGGGTAATTTTTTGGACGTCATTTGGACGTCTATGACAGGTGCAGAAAATTTACATGATTATTATAATTTTTTTAATTTACAAATGAAGAGCTCTTTTCCAAAACGCGAGTTTGTCATGTAATTTTGCTGTGTAATGAACCTATTCACTGCTCCATCCACGTTTCTAAATCGCTATATTTAAAATGTAATATATTTTTGAAATATTTAAAATATTATATTTAAAATATTTTAAATGTACTGCAAGATGCTTGTGATCTCATGTTCCAAGCGCCGAACCTATTTTTAGCCTAAATGCGATAATCAGAAATTATCTCACTCTCTCACCCTCAAATCACTCGATCGATTGTTTGATTTAATAATCATTGTTCAACATTTAGACTGATAACTGGAAACGCATACAAGTCTGATGCTGTAGCTCAAACAGTAGAGCGTTGGCACGTGGAGCAGATGATCACGAGTTCGAGTCCCTTGCAAAGCAAGGTGTGTGTGTGTGTGTGTGTGTGTGTGTGTGTGTGTGAAGAAGCCGCTGTTTTGTTTGAGAGCACTGAGCGCAATTTATTGTAAACAAACTTTTGTGGATGGACGTCGAAAAATGACGTGCGGAAGACGTCGAAAAATGACGTGCGGATGACGTCGAAAAAAGACGTCGCCTGGCGTTACAAAACAACCCCTTCAATGAACCAAATTTGGACATCCAAAAATTACATGAAAATGACGTCACTACGACGTCACATTGCGCAGTGGGAAGGTTTTAAGCAGATTTGGAATAGTTTGCAGCTCATTTGAACAGAAGCACTATTTGAACATTAGTGGTCTCAGAAACCTGTAAACTGAAAATCTTGAGCATTGAAGCTCTAACATAAGTTTTTGTGCATATAACTTCTAACACATTTAAATCTGTGTCACTGCATTGATTTCATTTTATTTCATTAGACATAAGCATCTTTCAGTTTGGCAAGTTTTGCACTAAACATTGAATGAAGCAGCTTTCTCTCATTGAGAGAGAAGGTTTTAAGCAGATTTTGAATAGTTTGCAGTTCATTTGAAGAGAAGCACTATTTGAACATTAGTGGTCTCAGGAACCTGTAAACTGACAATATTGAGCATTGAAGCTTTACATAATTTTTTGTGCATATAACTTCTAACACATTTAAATCTGTCTCACTGCATTGCAAAAAGCAGTTTATTTCATTAAACATAAGCATCTTTCAGTTTGGCAAGATTTGCACTAAACATTAAATGAAGCAGCTTTCTCTCATTGAGAGAGAAGGTTTTGAGCAGATTTGGGCTAGTTTGCAGTTCATTTGAACAGAAGCATTATTTGAACATTAGTGGTCTCAGAAACCTGTAAACTGACAATCTTGAGCATTGAAGCTCTAACATAAGTTTTTGTGCATATAACTTCTAACACATTTAATCTGTCTCACTGCATTGCAAAAAACATTTCATTTCATTAGACATAAACATCTTTCAGTTTGGCAAGATTTGCACTAAATATTGAATGGAACAGCTTTCTCTCATTGAGAGAGAAGGTTTTAAGCAGATTTGGGCTAGTTTGCAGTTCATTTGAACAGAAGCACTATTTGAACATTAGTGGTCTCAGAAACCTGTAAACTGACAATCTTGAGCATTGAAGCTCTAACATAAGATTTTGTGCATTTAACTTCTAACACATTAAAAACTGTTTTACTGCATTGTAAAAAAACATTATATTTGATAAGACAAGCATCTTTCAGTTTGGCAAGCTTTGCACTAAACATTGAATGAAGCAGCTTTCACTCATTGAGAGAGAAGGTTTTAAGCAGATTTAGGCTAGTTTGCAGTTCATTTGAACAGAAGAATTATTTGAACATTAGTGGTCTCAGAAACCTGTTAACTGACAATCTTGAGCATTGAAGCTCTAACATAAGATTTTGTGCATATAACTTCTAACACATTTAAATCTGTCTCACTGCATTGCAAAAACATTTTATTTCATTAGACATAAGCATCTTTCAGTTTGGCAAGTTTTGCACTAAACATTGAATGAAGCAGCTTTCTCTCATTGAGAGAGAATGTTTTAAGCAGATTTGGGCTAGTTTGCAGTTCATTTGAACAGAAGCACTATTTGAACATTAGTGGTCTCAGAAACCTGTAAACTGACAATCTTGAGCATTGAAGCTCTAACATAAGTTTTTGTGCATATAACTTCTAACATATTTAAATCTGTCTCACTGCATTGCAAAAAACATTTTATTTCATTACACATAAGCATCTTTCAGTTTTGCAAGTTTTGCACTAAACTTTGAATGAAGCAGCTTTCTCTTATTGAGAGAGAAGGTTTTAAGCAGATTTTGAATAGTTTGCAGTTCATTTGAAGAGAAGCATTATTTGAACATTAGTGGTCTCAGAGACCTGTAAACTGACAATCTTGAGCATTGAAGCTCTAACATAAGTTCCCTTTCAAGGGAACTTCGAACTGCGTCCTCTGAGGGGACACTATGGGGAACACCTCGTCGTGACCCGTGTCTGAAGCATACTTTGAAAAACGCCAACGTGTTGGCCGGCGACAGCCTCTGACGTCACTACCAGCGCGACTATAAATACGCGCCCGTAGGACCCGTCACTATCTTCTTCGTCTTCAGTTGACTGTTTTGTTTGAAGCGTGCATCTGAGAAACGACCAAAACGGTAAGAGCGATCTATTACTGTTTTCATCATGGCTTCCACTAGCAAGGCGTTTAGACAGTGTGTGCATCCGTGTCAGCGTTATCTGACACCCGATGACACGCACACTCTTTGCGTCTCTTGTTTGGGCGAAGAGCACGCGCGCGATGTCCTTGAGGGGGCGGTCTGCGTGCACTGCGAGCGTTTCTCTCTGAGAAAGCTCCACTCTCGTTTGTCTCTCTTTTCGAGGAAAGAGGGACAGCCATCTGGATCCCGCGGCTCAGGTCCCGCCGTTGCCGAGGCACGGAGGAGAATGAGCTCGTGGGGATCACAAATGGATCTCGCTGAGGAGTGTAGAGAGGGACCTTCCTTTTCACACTCTCTGGCGGCGAACGAGAGCGAACTTCGGGAGGCAGATGTGGTATCATTAACCCATTCTGACACTGAAGTTAGTGCTCTGCTGGGTTCTACCCAGGAAGAGCAGGAGATGTCTGAGAGTGGTGAAGAAGCTGAGGCTGAGCCTTCTCAATCCTCCTGTCCCGCGTATGAGGAGCTGTTAGAGGTTATGGATCGCGCCACGGCAAAATTAGATTTGCCATGGAAGCGTGCCAGCAAGGTGGCGCCACGAGGTCGCCTTGCTGAGCGGTACTTGTCTGACCATAGCCCTCCAGCCCAGGTGAGCCTTCCATTCTTGCCTGACTTACATGCAGAAGTCGAAAAGGAATGGAAGAGGCCGTTTTCCTCTCGCATCCACCGGTTTCAGCATACGAGCTATGCTAATATCGAGGGCTTGCATGAGAACGGCTATGAGAGGATGCCCCCTGTAGAAGAGACGCTGGCTTGCTATCTCTCTGTGGGGCAAACATCCTCTCTTAAATCTCCCGCTTTGCCATCTAAGCCCCTCCAAGATACATCCCGCTTAAATGGCAGGTCATACGCGGCAGCCGGTCAGGCTGTGGCTTCACTGCACACGATGGCGGTGCTCCAGGCCTACCAGGCTGACCTGCTGAAGGACCTGGATACAGGTGAGGGCCTTTCACCTGACCAGGTAGCCGAGCTGCGCCGCACCACAGACCTCTCTCTCCGAGCTACCAAGCAGGCCGCCTCCGCCATGGGCAGGTCTATGGCGGCCATGGTGGTGACGGAGAGACATCTGTGGGTGAACCTGGCTGACATCGGGAAGGAAGAAAGGGGGTTTCTTCTCGATGCTTCGGTCTCGCCTTCTGAGCTTTTTGGTACCTCCATCGAGATGGTGGTCGGGAAGTTCAGGGAGGCAAGGGCGCGCTCAGCGGCCTTTAAATCCTTCATTCCACGAAGGTCTAGGTCCGAGCCCGAGCAACTCAGGGGTCCTGGCTCATCTCGATCTGAGGGTCGTAGAGGGGCGCAGAAGGCTAGTGTTGCGGCTCGCGCTCCTCCCCCGCCTAAGGGCAGGGGCAAGAGGAACCGCGGGTCACGGAGCGGTAAGCAGGGTCTGAGGGACGTGATTCGGACGAGGCAGCGTCCTCGCCCGGGTCAGAGCGGTAGTATGACCTAGTAGCTCCGGATGTTTTTAACCTCTGTTTTTAACCTCTGTTTTTTGTCCTCCCCTGCCTAATTCCCCTGTAGCCACCAGCTTCCACCTGATCGAGGTTAGGTGGACGGTGCTGGTGGTTATATGTCTACTAACAATCTCTGTGAGTTTCCTTACAGTAGCTAGGTGGCCAAAGAATTGGCACAGCACTGCAGGGAATTCCATAGATGTCCGGCTAGAGGACGCAGTGTCTCGTTCCCTCTCAGGGAACCATGGTTACATTCGTAACCTGAGACGTTCCCTTTCAAGGGAACTTCGAACTGCGTCCTCTGAGGGGCCGCCTGGCGAGGTGATGCTCCCCTCGCCTAGAAAAGAGGGTTGGAGCTCACCGCTCCCGTGCGATCCAGCGCCTCTGCGATGCTTGGGAACCTCTCTGTACACACGCTTGCCTGTGTACTTTCTCAAAGCCACATAATGGTCAGTGTGCACGTTAACGCTTTGCGCACTGTCTGAAATCCACGTAAAGTGGTAAGTGTGCACGCAAGACTCTGCGCACTTTCTGAAATCCACATAAAGTGGTAAGTGTGCACGCAAGACTCTGCGCACTTTTCTAAAATCCTGTATGGTAAGGGTTACGCGCTCCGCTTCGTTCCCTTTCTTGGGATGATTCGCCCCCGGTGTTCCTTGGGCTTCATCCAACCAGTGTGTATTTGTTATGCACCTCAAGCATCGCTTCCCTCAACATGAGGGGCTGGGTGGTCTCCCTGGAGATTTGGCTCCCACATACTGTGCGTCTCCACTAAATAGCATATTGTGGTTTTCAGATAGTAGGCTTCACCAGGTCTCTCTGAAGGTGAGCTCCCACGTTCGGTGGTCGCCAGGTAGTAGGCCTCACCAGGCCTCCCTGGAGATTTAGCTCCCACATACTATACGTTTCCACGGAATAGCATGTTGTGGCTTTTTTCAGATAGTAGGCTTCACCAGGTCTCTCTGAAGACGAGCTCCCACATACTGTGGTTGCCAGGTAGTAGGCCTCACCAGGCCTCCCTGGAGATTTAGCTCCCACATATTGTGCGTTCCACTAAATAGCACATTGTGGTTTTCAGATAGTAGGCTTCATCAGGTCTCTCTGAAGACGAGCTCCCACATACTGTGGTTGCCAGGTGGTAGGCCTCACCAGGCCTCCCTGGAGATTTAGCTCCCACATATTGTGCGTTCCACTAAATAGCACATTGTGGTTTTCAGATAGTAGGCTTCATCAGGTCTCTCTGAAGACGAGCTCCCACATACTGTGGTTGCCAGGTGGTAGGCCTCACCAGGCCTCCCTGGAGATTTAGCTCCCACATACTGTGCGTTTCATAAAGAAAATACGAGCTCCCGCGATTTGTGGTTGTCAGGTGGTAGGCCTCACCAAGCCTCCCTGGAGTTGAGTTCCATATTGCTTTCAGTTTCCACTGAGGTGGTTATCTGGTAACAGATAGTAAGCCTCTCTAGGCCTCTCTGTAGATGAACTCCCACATATTGTGGTTATCAGGTAGCAGGCTTCACAGGCCTCTCTGAATGTGAGCTCCCACATACTGTGGTTGTCAGGTAACCTTTCAGTACACACGCTTGCCTGTGTACTTTCTCAAATCCACGTAAAGTGGTAAGTGTGCACGCAAGACTCTGCGCACTTTCTGAAATCCACGTGAAGTGGTAAGTGTGCACGCAAGACTCTGCGCACTTTCTAAAATCCTGTATGGTAAGGGTTACGCGCTCCGCTTCGTTCCCTTTCTCGGGATGATTCGCCCCGGTGTTCCTTGGGCTTCATCCAACCGGTGTGTACTTATTGTACACCCCAAGCCCCCTCAACTTGGGGGGGCTGTGTGGGCAATTCTCGGGTAGTTCAGCAGCACCCCCCTTTTCTGAAAGGGTCACCTATGAGCATGCTGCTCGGAGCTCGGAGTCTTCCTCTCTTGGGAGACTGATTCCCGGTTCTTCAGAGCGCTCCAGTACCACATACTGTTTGAGACGCTCTGTGAGAGCAGGCATCCTGCTGAGGCAGGGGCTGAGGCCTCCAATTGCTCTGCTCCCGGGCCATTCTTCTACGAGCTGCTCTGACAGAGTCCCACGAGAACCCCTCCTTAGAACAGTATTTTAAATCCATGTTATGGTAAGTGTGCACGGGAGTCTTTGCGCACTTTCTAAAATCCACATTGTGGTAAGTTCACACGCTAGTCTCTGCGTTCTTTCTAAAATCCCTAGATGGTAAGGGCTTCGCGCTGCTGCTTCGTGCCCTTTTCTTGAGTTGGTTTAAGCCCCGTTCATCTTGGGCACCACTCCACCTAGGTATCCTCGGATACCTATCTAGAACAGGGCGCCGCTACTAGAGTGCTGTAGGGACAGCCCTTTCGGCAGGTTTTTGCGAAAGCTAGCAGTAGCCCCTGTGTGACAGGCAAAGACTTGGT
The DNA here is from genome assembly GCF_963082965.1 of Carassius carassius. Taxonomy (NCBI): domain Eukaryota; kingdom Metazoa; phylum Chordata; class Actinopteri; order Cypriniformes; family Cyprinidae; genus Carassius; species Carassius carassius. The sequence goes on along the minus strand of NC_081768.1, from coordinate 28,067,980 downwards.
AGAGGGAAGTGCCAGGCTCTTAGCCGTATCCCTTTAAAGGAATCTCCGTGATTCCAAGCCTTTAGCTCTACCCCGGGCCAAGGCCCTACAGGATAAGTTGGGTATGTAGCTTAGGCCTTTGGCCGTAAGGGATAATGTCATAAGGCAGCCGTCAGACCGTCCCAGGGGCGACTCCCGGTGAAGAGAAAAGCGGTAGAGTTGGTACTTAGTGTTTGCCATGATTCTGGTCTGCACTCCCCTCAGCATGGCGGCGTGGGTATACTGTTCCCCATAGTGTCCCCTCAGAGGACGCAGTTCGAAGTTCCCTTGAAAGGGAACGTCTCAGGTTACGAATGTAACCATGGTTCCCTGAGAGGGAACGAGACACTGCGTCCTCTAGCTCCCTGCCATGCTTCGGACGCAAGCTTCACGAAGAAGATAGTGACGGGTCCTACGGGCGCGTATTTATAGTCGCGCTGGTAGTGACGTCAGAGGCTGTCGCCGGCCAACACGTTGGCGTTTTTCAAAGTATGCTTCAGACACGGGTCACGACGAGGTGTTCCCCATAGTGTCCCCTCAGAGGACGCAGTGTCTCGTTCCCTCTCAGGGAACCATGGTTACATTCGTAACCTGAGACGTTTTTGTGCATATAACTTCTAACACATTTAAATCTGTGTCACTGCATTGCAAAAAACATTTTATTTGATAAGACATAAGCATCTTTCAGTTTGGCAAGTTTTGCACTGAACATTGAATGAAGCAGCTTTCTCACATTGAGAGAGAAGGTTTTAAGCAGATTTGAGCTAGTTTGCAGTTTATTTGAACAGAAGCACTATTTGAACATTAGTGGTCTCAGAAACCTGTAAACTGACAATCTTGAGCATTGAAGCTCTAACATAAGTTTTTGTGCATATAACTTCTAACACATTTAAATCTCTGTCACTGCATTGCAAAAAACATTTCATTTCATTAGACATATGCATCTTTCAGTTTGGCAAGTTTAGCACTAAACATTGAATGAAGCAGCCTTCTCTCATTGAGAGAGAAGGTTTTAAGCAGATTTGGGCTAGTTTGCTGTTCATTTGAACAGAAGCACTATTTGAACATTAGTGGTCTTAGAAACCTGTAAACTGACAATCTTGAGCATTGAAGCTCTAACATAAGTTTTTGTGCATATAACTTCTAACACATTTAACTCTGTGTCACTGCATTGCTTTCATTTTATTTCATTAGACATAAGCATCTTTCAGTTTGGCAAGTTTTGCACTAAACATTGAATGAAGCAGCTTTCTCTCATTGAGAGAGAAGGTTTTTAGCAGATTTGGAATAGTTTGCAGTTCATTTGAACAGAAGCACTGTTTGAACATTAGTGGTCTCAGAAACCAGTAAACTGACAATATTGAGCATTGAAGCTCTAACATAAGTTCCTTTTCAGGAACTCGAGCTGCGTCGAAACGCTTTTGGGGAACGTCCCTGACGAGACCGACTCCGAATATCGTGTGCAATCAGTCCATCGGAAAGGCGTGACGTCACAGGCGGGGTGACGTAGCGACCAGGAAGCTATAAAAGCACGTGCCGTGCAGCTGGCTTCAGCTTCGAATCTGTCAGCAAGCGCTCTGTGTGTGCATGTCAAAGTCTGTCCTGTTGGTCCTATTTATTGTTGTCTGTCCCTTAGCCATTAAAAGATCGCTAAAACAGCTCAATATGCCAAAACAAAAGCAAAAGACCTAACATATGAAGGGCGATTCCAAGCCACGTTATAGATTGTGTGTTCCTCCCTGCCCTCGCTACATTACGAGTGGGGATACACACAGTTTGTGCGTGGCTTGCCTGGGATCGAAGCACGCTGAGTCGGCTCTCGAGGGGGCCGACTGCCCGCATTGTGAACGAATGCCAATGCGGACGCTTCGACCCCGCAGGGCTCTCTTCGAGAAGTGAGCCTTCGCAAGCGTTCCTCGCGATGCCGGTTCCGCTTTCGCCGAGGCGGAGCCGCGCCGGCATTCGTTGGGTTCGCAGATCGATCTGCTGGAAGGTATGGAGACGGGCACGTCCTTATCTCCTACCGTACCCACCAGATCTGCCTGATTCCGGGGTTTGGAAGCCCGAGCTTCGGCTCTTCCCCCCGAGCGTCGGGCTTGACGCTATGCCTTTCTTTCTCCGAGGAGATTGACACGGAGGGCGTCGGCGAGCTTGTAGTTGCACAAACAAAGTTGCATAAGCACAGTATAAAACAAACAGTGTCATTATACGGGCAGGGTTAGTGAGCAGCTATTTAATCTCCGAGGGGATTAATATTGTTTGTGTGACTAAGCTATTCGCGCGCTGTCGAGGCAACGCGTGTATTACGTCATTTTCAGTTTTGATGTGAATTTTTCCATACCCGACCGCGTGTCTGGTTATTTTAACTGCATTTAATAAGCAGGAGTTGTTTCTATCACTTCTATGTGTACTTTATCACAATCTAGACCGTGTTTACTTGTCTGATTGTTTGATTATTTTTAAATTCTGAGGAATATGACTCTGAGAAGTCAATATATCACTATATGTGTACTTTATCACAATCTAGACCGTGTTTACTTGTCTGATTGTTTGATTTCACTAAATTCTGAGGAATTTGGATTGCATTAGATTCTGAGGAATCTAATGACTGTTATCTAACTTCGAGAAGTTCAATATATCACTTCAATGTGTATTGTATCACAATCCAGACCGTATTTACTTGTCTGATTGTTTGATTTCATTAAATTCTGAGGAATATAATGACAGTTATTTGACTCATGAAGTTAGATGTACTGGAGGGACTGCTGGGCGGGAGCAGCCCCCTCCGCGTACAAACAGTCACGACTACAGACGGCAGCCCCTACTGGGGTAGAGCGGTGTCCACCTAATTACACGGTGCCCGTCTCACCTCAGTGCCCCGTGGGTCTGCCAACCCTGCCGGAGTTTCAGGGTGCAGCGGCCTCCAGCGAGCACTACTCAGTTATTTCCGCCCGTGAGCGTAGCGGAGCTGGGATGCTCGCCTCCCCTTCGGGGGCCTCTTACTCCAGAGATCAGTCTCGAGAGACTGATTCCCTTAGTACATTAGCTAGCAGCGTGGAAACTACTGCCAATGTATCTCAATGGGTCCTGCGCACAGTGGAAAGACAATAGTCGGCCTCCTGCAGGCTCTGGTTATGGAACAAAAAGTGAATACCCTTTTTAGGAAGGAGGCCATCGAGGTGGTCCCTCCTCTAGTCAGGGAGTACGGGTTTTATAGCCGGTATTTCATAGTTCCAAAGAAGGATGGGGAGTTGCGTTCGAACTTAGACTTATGTCATCTAAACCTCTCAGTAATGTCACTGAAGTTCAAAATGCTCACTGTCAACAGATTGTAGCTCAAATCAGATCCGAGGACTGGTTTGTCACAATAGATCTCAAAGACGCATACTTCCACATATCCATCCTTCCACAACACAGGAAGATTCTGAGGTTCGCTTTCGGGGGCAAAGCTTATCAATATCGAGTACTTCCCTTTGGCCTCGCACTCTCACCCCGCACGTTCACGAAATGTATGGATGCGGCTCTGGTATCCCTCCGTATGCAGGGCATCCGCATCTTAAATTATATCGACGATTGGTTGATCCTAGCTCAATCAGAGCAGATGGCGGCTCGACATCGAGATGTCGTTCTCGCACACATGGGGGAGCTGGGTTTGAGACTAAACGCCAAGAAGAGTGTACTTTCTCCAGTTCAGAGAACCACCTATCTAGGCGTAGTGTGGAATTTGACCACGATGCAGGCACGCTTGTCTCCTGCTCGGATCGAGTCGATCCTCACATCAGTCGAGAGAGTCAAAGAAGGCCAGTCACTCACTGTCAAACAATTCCAGAGATTGTTAGGGCTGATGGCAGCTGCGTCCAATGTGATGTTGCGACGTTATTGTATCGAGACTGGTAAAGACTGGGCTGAGGGTCTTCCTTATTTGATGTTTGCAACCAGAGAGACTGTACAGGAGTCTCTTGGTTTCAGCCCTGCTGAACTCGTGTTTGGGCACACTATGCGGGGTCCGTTAAAATTACTAAGTGATCAGTTGTTAAGCCAGCCATCTAGACCTGTGCCTGTTGATGAGTATGTTACCTCCATCCGTGAAAAGCTAGGTAAAGCACGAGACCTGGCTAAGTTACATCTGTCTGAAACCCAGTTAAAAATGAAAGAACGGTTTGATGTAAAAAGTGTAAAACGAGACTTTTCACCTGGTGATCAGGTTTTAGTTTTGCTGCCAATGCCTGGGTCGATTCTGCATGCCAAATTTGCTGGTCCGTATTTGATTGAAAGGAGGTTGAATGAAACCAACTATGTTGTTGCTACACCGGACCGAAAGTGCAAGAATCATGTATGTCATGTGAATCGCCTTAAAGCTTATGTGAGTAGAACATCATCCGATAACAATAGCAAGCAGGTTGATTCTCTCTTAACTTGTGCTGCTGCTACTGTGAGTGTAATAGCCATGTCCTCTACGGACGAGGATGAACTGCAAGGCGGAGGCTTTCCTATTTCTCCCACCCGCCTTCAGAATTCTGCTATATTACAAGATCCCTCTTGTTTTCTTTCACATCTGACTGCAGAACAGTCTCATGACTTGTTGGAGTTGTTGAGTACTTTTTCTATCTTGTTTAGTGATGTCCCCGGTAGAACATCTGTCTGTGCTCATGACATTGATGTGGGGAATGCCAAACCAATAAAACAACACCCTTACAGACTAAATCCACGAAAGCGGGAAGTTATAAAAGTAGAAGTTGACTACCTGTTAAAACATGGTATGGCCGTGCCCAGTCAGAGCCCATGGAGCTCTCCCTGCTTGCTGGTACCTAAACCAGATTCAACCTTTCGATTTTGTACGGATTACCGTAAAGTCAATAATGTAACAAAGCCTGACTCCTTTCCTCTTCCTAGAATTGAAGACTGCGTGGATAAAGTAGGTTCAGCTAAATATGTTACTAAGTTGGATTTATTGAAGGGATATTGGCAGGTGCCCCTCACTAAACGAGCCTCTGAGATATCTGCATTTGTAACCCCTGATAGCTTTCTTCAATACACTGTTTTAGCTTTTGGGATGAGAAATGCACCTGCTACATTTCAGAGGATGATGCATCAAGTTCTTTTGGGAGTCTCAAATTGTGAAGTGTACCTAGATGACATTGTGATTCATTCAGATGATTGGGTACAACACTTAGAAACTCTTAGAGAAGTTTGTAGTCGTTTAAGGACTGCTTCATTGACACTAAATCTGGCAAAGTGTGAATTTGCTAAAGGTACAATTACCTATTTGGGTAAGCAAGTTGGTCACGGACTGGTAAAACCAATTGATGCTAAAATAGCAGCTATTCTTCAGTTTCCTGTTCCATCTAATAAACGTGAACTAAGACGTTTTCTGGGGATGAGTGGTTACTATCGAGCTTTTTGTTCAAATTTTTTTCTGTCCACTCACAGATCTCCTCAGTATAAAACGAGAGTTTGTGTGGTCTACCGAATGTCAACTTGCCTTTGAAGCAGCAAAGGATCTTCTTTGTCAGGCTCTTGTTCTCTCTGCACCTGATTTTACAAGGACTTTCAAATTACAGGTGGATGCGAGTGACAATGGTGCTGGAGCTGTATTGTTACAGGAGGATCAAGCTTGTGTTGAACATCCTGTCTCCTATTTTTCTAGAAAGTTCATTGGAGCTCAACGGAATTATAGTGTTATTGAAAAAGAGGCCCTTGCACTGTTATTAGCTCTCAAGCATTTTGATGTGTACCTGGGTAGTAGTATTAGTCCTATTGTGGTATATACTGATCATAATCCCCTGGTGTTCCTTTCTCGTATGTCAGGTGCTAATCAACGGTTGTTACGGTGGTCTCTTACTCTACAAGAGTACAGCTTAGATATTCGTCACAAGAAGGGGGTGGAGAATGTTATGGCAGATGCCCTTTCAAGAAGTTAAGAGTGGTACCCGATTAATGTATCCACCATCTAGGAGATGTTTGGGTTGACATTTTTTATTTTGTTTCTTATTTTTATTTATTTATTTTTGCATTCTTAGTGGTGGGGGTGTTACGCCCTGTGGACGTATTTGTGAATTGTGCGCTCTTGGGAGAGTGTCACCTACTGGGCAAGTTAGGCATTGCATGTTTTCTTCTCTTGCTCTTTCTGTCTCTCTCTCCGTTATAGATCGCTAATTGGATTCCAGCTGATGTCCATCATTCATCAGTACTGAGTGAACGCTACAGAGATCCAAGGTGTATAAGATGGCAAAGAAACAATGCTGGAGGACTGACGGCTACGCGCTCACTCTTTGTCCTGATCCAGATTGGTGTTATTTTGTGTATCTCAGTGTGACCAAGTGTGGTCTTTATTACCTCTTAACTTTGTGAATGAACTTGTCAATTACAAACTATGAGAGAACGTGTGAACGTTATGGTGGGTGTGTTTATGATTCTTTTGTGTTATTTTCTAAGTTATGTAAATACCTTTGTTTATTTTTCTTAGGAAGCGGTAGGGAGAGGGTGCCATTTTCTTTGAGTATAAAATTTTGTTTATGTTTATGGTAGACAGGGAGATAGGTAAGACTCTGTCATTTCTTTTCTTTTTTTTTAGTTAAGGTTATTTAGAGTTTCCGTGTTTAGTTAGAGGTTTTTGTTTGTTATGTTGGCCTTGCCCTCTCCTGAAGATTTGCTTCCTTTGTTATTAATAAATTAAGTTATTTTATTTTTGTGTTTGTGCTTTTCTGGATCAGGGGATTGATGTGACCGTCAGACTTTTTTTTTATTTTTACATTTTGTTACGACTTCATTTAACCCCTAGACTAATAGTGAGGTTCGTAACAATTGCAAAAACATTGTATTTCATAAGGCATAAGCATCTTTCAGTTTGGCAAGATTTGCACTGAACATTGAATGAAGCAGCTCTATCTCACAGAGAGAGAAACTTTTGAGCAGATTTGGGCTAGATTTCACTTCATTTGAACAGAAGCACTATTTCAACAGTACTGGTCTCAGAAACCTGTAAACTGACAATCTTGAGCATTGAAGTCCTAACATAAGGTTTTGTGCATATAACTTCTAACACATTAAAAACTGTCTTACAGCATTGCAAAAACATTGTATTTCATAAGGCATAAGCATCTTTCAGTTTGGCAAGATTTGCACTGAACATTGAATGAAGCAGCTCTATCTCACAGAGAGAGAAGCTTTTGAGCAGATTTGGGCTAGATTTCACTTCATTTGAACAGAAGCACTATTTCAACAATACTGGTCTCAGAAACCTGTAAACTGACAATCTTGAGCATTGAAGTCCTAAAATAAGTTTTTGTGCATATAACTTCTAACACATTAAAAACTGTCTCACTGCATTGCAGAAATCATTTTATTTCATAAGACATATGAAATCATTTTATTTCATAAGACATAAGCATCTTTCAGTTTGGCAAGATTTGCACTGAACATTGAATGAAGCAGCTCTATCTCACAGAGAGAGAAACTTTTGAGCAGATTTGGGCTAGATTTCACTTCATTTGAACAGAAGCACTATTTCAACAGTACTGGTCTCAGAAACCTGTAAACTGACAATCTTGAGCATTGAAGTCCTAACATAAGGTTTTGTGCATATAACTTCTAACACATTAAAAACTGTTTTACAGCATTGCAAAAACATTATATTTCATAAGGCATAAGCATCTTTCAGCTTGGCAAGATTTGCACTGAATATTGAATGAAGCCACTTTCTCTCATAGAGAAACAAGCTTTTGAGCAGATTTGGGCTAGATTTCACTTCATTTGAACAGAAGCACTATTTCAACATTACTGGTCTCAGAAACCTGTAAACTGACAATCTTGAGCATTGAAGTCCTAACATAAGTTTTGTGCATATAACTTCAAACACATTAAAAACTGTCTTACAGCATTGCAAAAACATTGTATTTCATAAGGCATAAGCATCTTTCAGTTTGGCAAGATTTGCACTGAATATTGAATGAAACAGCTTTCTCTCATAGAAAAACAAGCTTTTGAGCAGATCTGGGCTAGATTTCACTTCATTTGAACAGAAGCACTATTTCAACATTACTGGTCTCAGAAAACTGTAAACTGACAATCTTGAGCATTGAAGTCCTAACATATGTTTTTGTGCATATAACTTCTAACACATTAAAAACTGTCTCACTGCATTGCAGAAATCATTTTATTTCATAAGACATAAGCATCTTTTAGTTTGGCAAGATTTGCACTGAATATTGAATGATGCAGCTTTCTCTCATAGAGAGACACGCTTTTGAGCAGATTTGGGCTAGATTTTACTTAATTTGAACAGAAGCACTATTTCAACATTACTGGTCTCAGAAACCTGTAAACTGACAATCTTGAGCATTGAAGTCCTAACATAAGGTTTTGTGCATATAACTTCTAACACATTAAAAACTGTCTTACAGCATTGCAAAAACATTGTATTTCTTAAGGCAATAAGCATCTTTCAGTTTGGCTAGATTTGCTCTGAATATTGAATGAAGCAGCTTTCTCTCATAGAGAAACAAGCTTTTGAGCAGATTTGAGCTAGATTTCACTTCATTTGAACAGAATCACTATTTCAACATTACTGGTCTCAAAAACCTGTAAACTGACAATCTTGAGCATTGAAGTCCTAACATAAGGTTTTGTGCATATAACTTCTAACACATTAAAAACTGTCTTACAGCATTGCAAAAACATTGTATTTCATAAGGCATAAGCATCTTTCAGTTTGGCAAGATTTGCACTGAATATTGAATGAAGCAGCTTTCTCTCATAGAGAAACAAGCTTGTGAGCAGATTTGGGCTAGATTTCACGTCATTTGAACAGAAGCACTATTTCAACATTACTGGGCTCAGAAAATATATATATCTTACATATACATATATCTTCTAACACATTAAAAACTGTCTCACTGCATTGCAGAAATCATTTTATTTCATAAGACATAAGCATCTTTCAGTTTGGCTAGATTTGCACTGAATATTGAATGAAGCAGCTTTCTCTCATAGAGAAACAAGCTTTTGAGCAGATTTGAGCTAGATTTCACTTCATTTGAACAGAAGCACTATTTCAACATTACTGGTCTCAAAAACCTGTAAACTGACAATCTTGAGCATTGAAGTCCTAACATAAGGTTTTGTGCATATAACTTCTAACACATTAAAAACTGTCTTACAGCATTGCAAAAACATTGTATTTCATAAGGCATAAGCATCTTTCAGTTTGGCAAGATTTGCACTGAATATTGAATGAAACAGCTTTCTCTCATAGAAAAACAAGCTTTTGAGCAGATCTGGGCTAGATTTCACTTCATTTGAACAGAAGCACTATTTCAACATTACTGGTCTCAGAAACCTGTAAACTGACAATCTTGAGCATTGAAGTCCTAACATAAGGTTTTGTGCATATAACTTCTAACACATTAAAAACTGTCTTACAGCATTGCAAAAACATTGTATTTCTTAAGGCAATAAGCATCTTTCAGTTTGGCTAGATTTGCTCTGAATATTGAATGAAGCAGCTTTCTCTCATAGAGAAACAAGCTTTTGAGCAGATTTGAGCTAGATTTCACTTCATTTGAACAGAATCACTATTTCAACATTACTGGTCTCAAAAACCTGTAAACTGACAATCTTGAGCATTGAAGTCCTAACATAAGGTTTTGTGCATATAACTTCTAACACATTAAAAACTGTCTTACAGCATTGCAAAAACATTGTATTTCATAAGGCATAAGCATCTTTCAGTTTGGCAAGATTTGCACTGAATATTGAATGAAGCAGCTTTCTCTCATAGAGAAACAAGCTTGTGAGCAGATTTGGGCTAGATTTCACGTCATTTGAACAGAAGCACTATTTCAACATTACTGGGCTCAGAAAATATATATATCTTACATATACATATATCTTCTAACACATTAAAAACTGTCTCACTGCATTGCAGAAATCATTTTATTTCATAAGACATAAGCATCTTTCAGTTTGGCTAGATTTGCACTGAATATTGAATGAAGCAGCTTTCTCTCATAGAGAAACAAGCTTTTGAGCAGATTTGAGCTAGATTTCACTTCATTTGAACAGAAGCACTATTTCAACATTACTGGTCTCAAAAACCTGTAAACTGACAATCTTGAGCATTGAAGTCCTAACATAAGGTTTTGTGCATATAACTTCTAACACATTAAAAACTGTCTTACAGCATTGCAAAAACATTGTATTTCATAAGGCATAAGCATCTTTCAGTTTGGCAAGATTTGCACTGAATATTGAATGAAGCAGCTTTCTCTCATAGAGAAACAAGCTTGTGAGCAGATTTGGGCTAGATTTCACGTCATTTGAACAGAAGCACTATTTCAACATTACTGGGCTCAGAAAATATATATATCTTACATATACATATATCTTCTAACACATTAAAAACTGTCTCACTGCATTGCAGAAATCATTTTATTTCATAAGACATAAGCATCTTTCAGTTTGGCAAGATTTGCACTGAACATTGAATGAAGCAGCTCTATCTCACAGACACGCTTTTGAGCAGATTTGGGCTAGATAGCACTATTTCAACATTACTGGTCTCAGAAACCTGTAAACTGACAATCTTGAGCATTGAAGTCCTAACATAAGGTTTTGTGCATATAACTTCTAAAACATTAAAAACTGTCTCACTGCATTGCAGAAATCATTTTATTTCATAAGACATAAGCATCTTTCAGTTTGGCAAGATTTGCACTGAATATTGAATGATGCAGCTTTCTCTCATAGAGAGACACGCTTTTGAGCAGATTTGGGCTAGATTTCACTTCATTTGAACAGAAGCACTATTTCAACATTACTGGTCTCAGAAACCTGTAAACTGACAATCTTGAGCATTGAAGTCCTAACATAAGGTTTTGTGCATATAACTTCTAACACATTAAAAACTGTCTTACAGCATTGCAAAAACATTGTATTTCATAAGGCATAAGCATCTTTCAGTTTGGCAAGAATTGCACTGAATATTGAATGAAGCAGCTTTCTCTCATAGAGAAACAAGCTTTTGAGCAGATTTGGGCTAGATTTCACTTCATTTGAACAGAAGCACTATTTCAACATTACTGGTCTCAGAAACCTGTAAACTGACAATCTAGAGCATTGAAGTCCTAACATAAGGTTTTGTGCATATAACTTCTAACACATTAAAAACTGTCTTACAGCATTGCAAAAACATTGTATTTCTTAAGGCAATAAGCATCTTTCAGTTTGGCTAGATTTGCTCTGAATATTGAATGAAGCAGCTTTCTCTCATAGAGAAACAAGCTTTTGAGCAGATTTGAGCTAGATTTCACTTCATTTGAACAGAATCACTATTTCAACATTACTGGTCTCAAAAACCTGTAAACTGACAATCTTGAGCATTGAAGTCCTAACATAAGGTTTTGTGCATATAACTTCTAACACATTAAAAACTGTCTTACAGCATTGCAAAAACATTGTATTTCATAAGGCATAAGCATCTTTCAGTTTGGCAAGATTTGCACTGAATATTGAATGAAGCAGCTTTCTCTCATAGAGAAACAAGCTTGTGAGCAGATTTGGGCTAGATTTCACGTCATTTGAACAGAAGCACTATTTCAACATTACTGGGCTCAGAAAATATATATATCTTACATATACATATATCTTCTAACACATTAAAAACTGTCTCACTGCATTGCAGAAATCATTTTATTTCATAAGACATAAGCATCTTTCAGTTTGGCTAGATTTGCACTGAATATTGAATGAAGCAGCTTTCTCTCATAGAGAAACAAGCTTTTGAGCAGATTTGAGCTAGATTTCACTTCATTTGAACAGAAGCACTATTTCAACATTACTGGTCTCAAAAACCTGTAAACTGACAATCTTGAGCATTGAAGTCCTAACATAAGGTTTTGTGCATATAACTTCTAACACATTAAAAACTGTCTTACAGCATTGCAAAAACATTGTATTTCATAAGGCATAAGCATCTTTCAGTTTGGCAAGATTTGCACTGAATATTGAATGAAGCAGCTTTCTCTCATAGAGAAACAAGCTTGTGAGCAGATTTGGGCTAGATTTCACGTCATTTGAACAGAAGCACTATTTCAACATTACTGGGCTCAGAAAATATATATATCTTACATATACATATATCTTCTAACACATTAAAAACTGTCTCACTGCATTGCAGAAATCATTTTATTTCATAAGACATAAGCATCTTTCAGTTTGGCAAGATTTGCACTGAACATTGAATGAAGCAGCTCTATCTCACAGACACGCTTTTGAGCAGATTTGGGCTAGATAGCACTATTTCAACATTACTGGTCTCAGAAACCTGTAAACTGACAATCTTGAGCATTGAAGTCCTAACATAAGGTTTTGTGCATATAACTTCTAAAACATTAAAAACTGTCTCACTGCATTGCAGAAATCATTTTATTTCATAAGACATAAGCATCTTTCAGTTTGGCAAGATTTGCACTGAATATTGAATGATGCAGCTTTCTCTCATAGAGAGACACGCTTTTGAGCAGATTTGGGCTAGATTTCACTTCATTTGAACAGAAGCACTATTTCAACATTACTGGTCTCAGAAACCTGTAAACTGACAATCTTGAGCATTGAAGTCCTAACATAAGGTTTTGTGCATATAACTTCTAACACATTAAAAACTGTCTTACAGCATTGCAAAAACATTGTATTTCATAAGGCATAAGCATCTTTCAGTTTGGCAAGAATTGCACTGAATATTGAATGAAGCAGCTTTCTCTCATAGAGAAACAAGCTTTTGAGCAGATTTGGGCTAGATTTCACTTCATTTGAACAGAAGCACTATTTCAACATTACTGGTCTCAGAAACCTGTAAACTGACAATCTAGAGCATTGAAGTCCTAACATAAGGTTTTGTGCATATAACTTCTAACACATTAAAAACTGTCTTACAGCATTGCAAAAACATTGTATTTCATAAGGCATAAGCATCTTTCAGTTTGGCAAGATTTGCACTGAATATTGAATGAAGCAGCTTTCTCTCATAGAGAAACAAGCTTTTAAGCAGATTTGGGCTAGATTTCACTTCATTTGAACAGAAGCACTATTTCAACATTACTGGTCTCAGAAACCTGTAAACTGACAATCTTGAGCATAAGGTTTTGTGCATATTTGGGCTAGATTTCACTTCATTTGAACAGAAGCACTATTTCAACATTACTGGTCTCAGAAACCTGTAAACTGACAATCTAGAGCATTGAAGTCCTAACATAAGGTTTTGTGCATATAACTTCTAACACATTAAAAACTGTCTTACAGCATTGCAAAAACATTGTATTTCATAAGGCATAAGCATCTTTCAGCTTGGCAAGATTTGCACTGAATATTGAATGAAGCAGCTTTCTCTCATAGAGAAACAAGCTTGTGAGCAGATTTGGGCTAGATTTCACTTCATTTGAACAGAAGCACTATTTCAACATTACTGGGCTCAGAAAACTGTAAACTGAATATCTTGAGCATTGAAGTCCTAACATATGTTTTTGTGCATATATCTTCTAACACATTAAAAACTGTCTCACTGCATTGCAGAAATCATTTTATTTCATAAGATATAAGCATCTTTCAGTTTGGCAAGATTTGCACTGAATATTGAATGAAGCAGCTTTCTCTCATAGAGAAACAAGCTTTTGAGCAGATTTGGGCTAGATTTCACTTCATTTGAACAGAAGCACTATTTCAACATTACTGGTCTCAGAAACCTGTAAACTGACAATCTTGAGCATTGAAGTCCTAACATAAGGTTTTGTGCATATAACTTCTAACACAATAAAAACTGTCTTACAGCATTGCAAAAACATTGTATTTCATAAGGCATAAGCATCTTTCAGCCTGGCAAGATTTGCACTGAATATTGAATGAAGCAGCTTTCTCTCATAGAGAAACAAGCTTTTAAGCAGATTTGGGCTAGATTTCACTTCATTTGAACAGAAGCACTATTTCAGCATTACTGGTCTCAGAAACGTGTAAACTGACAATCTTGACCATTGAAGTCCTAACATAAGGTTTTGTGCATATAACTTCTAACATATTAAAAACTGTCTTACAGCATTGCAAAAACATTGTATTTCATAAGGCATAAGCATCTTTCAGTTTGGAAAGATTTTCACTGAATATTGAATGAAGCAGCTTTCTCTCATAGAGAGACAAGCTTTTGAGCAGATTTGGGCTAGATTTCACTTCATTTTAACAGAAGCACTATTTTAACATTACTGGTCTCAGAAACCTGTAAACTGACAATCTTGAGCATTGAAGTCCTAACATATGTTTTTGTGCATATATCTTCTAACACATTAAAAACTGTCTCACTGCATTGCAGAAATCATTTTATTTCATAAGACATAAGCATCTTTCAGCTTGGCAAGATTTGCACTGAATATTGAATGAAGCAGCTTTCTCTCATAGAGAAACAAGCTTTTGAGCAGATTTGGGCTAGATTTCACTTCATTTGAACAGAAGCACTATTTCAACATTACTGGTCTCAGAAACCTGTAAACTGACAATCTTGAGCATTGAAGTCCTAACATAAGTTTTTGTGCATATAACTTCAAACACATAAAAAACTGTCTTACAGCATTGCAAAAACATTGTATTTCATAAGGCATAAGCATCTTTCAGTTTGGCAAGATTTGCACTGAATATTGAATGAAGCAGCTTTCTCTCATAGAGAGACAAACTTTTAAGCAGATTTGGGCTAGATTTCACTTCATTTGAACAGAAGCACTATTTTAGCATTACTGGTCTCAGAAACCTGTAAACTGACAATCTTGAGCATTGAAGTCCTAACATAAGGTTTTGTGCATATAACTTCTAACACATTTAAAAACTGTCTTACAGCATTGCAAAAACATTGTATTTCATAAGGCATAGGCATCTTTCAGTTTGGAAAGATTTGCACTGAATATTGAATGAAGCAGCTTTCTATCATAGAGAGACAAGCTTTTGAGCAGATTTGGCCTAGATTTCACTTCATTTTAACAGAAGCACTATTTTAACATTACTGGTCTCAGAAACCTGTAAACTGACAATCTTGAGCATTGTGAAGTCCTAACATATGTTTTTGTGCATATATCTTCTAACACATTAAAAACTGTCTCACTGCATTGCAGAAATCATTTTATTTCATAAGACATAAGCATCTTTCAGTTTTGCAAGATTTGCACTGAACATTGAATGAAGCAGCTCTATCTCACAGAGAGAGAAGCTTTTGAGCAGATTTGGGCTAGATTTCACTTCATATAAACAGAAGCACTATTTCAACATTACTGGTCTCAGAAACCTGTAAACTGACAATCTTGAGCATTGAAGTCCTAACATAAGGTTTTGTGCATATAACTTCTAACACATTAAAAACTGTCTCACTGCATTGCAGAAATCATTTTATTTCATAAGACATAAGCATCTTTCAGTTTGGCAAGATTTGCACTGAACATTGAATGAAGCAGCTTTCTCCGATAGACAGACAAGCTTTTGAGCAGATTTGGGCTAGATTTCACTTCTTTTTACCGGAGGACTATTTTAACATTACTGGTCTCAGAAACCTGTAAACTGACAATCTTGAGCATTGAAGTCCTAACATATGTTTTTGTGCAAATATCTTCTAACACATTAAAAACTGTCTCACTGCATTGCAGAAATCATTTTATTTCATAAGACATAAGCATCTTTCAGTTTGGCAAGATTTGCACTGAACATTGAATGAAGCAGCTCTATCTCACAGAGAGAGAAGCTTTTGAGCAGATTTGGGCTAGATTTCACTTCATTTGAACAGAAGCACTATTTCAACATTACTGGGCTCAGAAAACTATAAACTGACAATCTTGAGCATTGAAGTCCTAACATATGTTTTTGTGCATATAACTTCTAAAACATTAAAAACTGTCTCACTGCATTGCAAAAACATTGTATTTCATAAGGCATAAGCATCTTTCAGCTTGGCAAGATTTGCACTGAATATTGAATGAAGCAGCTTTCTCTCATAGAGAAACAAGCTTGTGAGCAGATTTGGGCTAGATTTCACTTCATTTGAACAGAAGCACTATTTCAACATTACTGGGCTCAGAAAACTGTAAACTGAATATCTTGAGCATTGAAGTCCTAACATAAGTTTTTGTGCAAATATCTTCTAACACATTAAAAACTGTCTCACTGCATTGCAGAAATCATTTTATTTCATAAGACATAAGCATCTTTCAGTTTGGCAAGATTTGCACTGAACATTGAATGAAGCAGCTCTATCTCACAGAGAGAGAAGCTTTTGAGCAGATTTGGGCTAGATTTCACATCATTTGAACAGAAGCACTATTTCAACATTACTGGGCTCAGAAAACTATAAACTGACAATCTTGAGCATTGAAGTCCTAACATATGTTTTTGTGCATATAACTTCTAAAACATTAAAAACTGTCTCACTGCATTGCAAAAACATTGTATTTCATAAGGCATAAGCATCTTTCAGCTTGGCAAGATTTGCACTGAATATTGAATGAAGCAGCTTTCTCTCATAGAGAAACAAGCTTGTGAGCAGATTTGGGCTAGATTTCACTTCATTTGAACAGAAGCACTATTTCAACATTACTGGTCTCAGAAACCTGTAAACTGACAATCTTGAGCATTGAAGTCCTAACATATGTTTTTGTGCACATATCTTCTAACACATTAAAAACTGTCTCACTGCATTGCAGAAATCATTTTATTTCATAAGACATAAGCATCTTTCAGTTTGGCAAGATTTGCACTGAACATTGAATGAAGCAGCTCTATCTCACAGACACGCTTTTGAGCAGATTTGGGCTAGATTTCACTTCATTTGAACAGAAGCACTATTTCAACATTACTGGTCTCAGAAACCTGTAAACTGACAATCTTGAGCATTGAAGTCCTAACATAAGGTTTTGTGCATATAACTTCTAAAACATTAAAAACTGTCTCACTGCATTGCAGAAATCATTTTATTTCATAAGACATAAGCATCTTTCAGTTTGGCAAGATTTGCACTGAATATTGAATGATGCAGCTTTCTCTCATAGAGAGACACGCTTTTGAGCAGATTTGGGCTAGATTTCACTTCATTTGAACAGAAGCACTATTTCAACATTACTGGTCTCAGAAACCTGTAAACTGACAATCTTGAGCATTGAAGTCCTAACATAAGGTTTTGTGCATATAACTTCTAACACATTAAAAACTGTCTTACAGCATTGCAAAAACATTGTATTTCATAAGGCATAAGCATCTTTCAGTTTGGCAAGATTTGCACTGAATATTGAATGAAGCAGCTTTCTCTCATAGAGAAACAAGCTTTTGAGCAGATTTGGGCTAGATTTCACTTCATTTGAACAGAAGCACTATTTCAACATTACTGGTCTCAGAAACCTGTAAACTGACAATCTAGAGCATTGAAGTCCTAACATAAGGTTTTGTGCATATAACTTCTAACACATTAAAAACTGTCTTACAGCATTGCAAAAACATTGTATTTCATAAGGCATAAGCATCTTTCAGTTTGGCAAGATTTGCACTGAATATTGAATGAAGCAGCTTTCTCTCATAGAGAAACAAGCTTTTAAGCAGATTTGGGCTAGATTTCACTTCATTTGAACAGAAGCACTATTTCAACATTACTGGTCTCAGAAACCTGTAAACTGACAATCTTGAGCATAAGGTTTTGTGCATATTTGGGCTAGATTTCACTTCATTTGAACAGAAGCACTATTTCAACATTACTGGACTCAGAAACCTGTAAACTGACAATCTAGAGCATTGAAGTCCTAACATAAGGTTTTGTGCATATAACTTCTAACACATTAAAAACTGTCTTACAGCATTGCAAAAACATTGTATTTCATAAGGCATAAGCATCTTTCAGCTTCGCAAGATTTGCACTGAATATTGAATGAAGCAGCTTTCTCTCATAGAGAAACAAGCTCGTGAGCAGATTTGGGCTAGATTTCACTTCATTTGAACAGAAGCACTTTTTCAACATTACTGGGCTCAGAAAACTGTAAACTGAATATCTTGAGCATTGAAGTCCTAACATATGTTTTTTGCATATATCTTCTAACACATTAAAAACTGTCTCACTGCATTGCATAAATCATTTTATTTCATAAGATATAAGCATCTTTCAGTTTGGCAAGATTTGCACTGAATATTGAATGAAGCAGCTTTCTCTCATAGAGAAACAAGCTTTTGAGCAGATTTGGGCTAGATTTCACTTCATTTGAACAGAAGCACTATTTCAACATTACTGGTCTCAGAAACCTGTAAACTGACAATCTTGAGCATTAAAGTCCTAACATAAGTTTTTGTGCATATAACTTCAAACACATAAAAAACTGTCTTACAGCATTGCAAAAACATTGTATTTCATAAGGCATAAGCATCTTTCAGTTTGGCAAGATTTGCACTGAATATTGAATGAAGCAGCTTTCTCTCATAGAGAGACAAACTTTTAAGCAGATTTGGGTTAGATTTCACTTCATTTGAACAGAAGCACTATTTTAGCATTACTGGTCTCAGAAACCTGTAAACTGACAATCTTGAGCATTGAAGTCCTAACATAAGGTTTTGTGCATATAACTTCTAACACATTAAAAACTGTCTTACAGCATTGCAAAAACATTGTATTTCATAAGGCAAAAGCATCTTTCAGTTTGGCCAGATTTGCACTGAATATTGAATGAAGCAGCTTTCTCTCATAGAGAAACAAGCTTTTAAGCAGATTTGGGCTAGATTTCACTTCATTTGAATAGAAGCACTATTTCAGCATTACTGGTCTCAGAAACCTGTAAACTGACAATCTTGAGCATTGAAGTCCTAACATAAGGTTTTGTGCATATAACTTCTAACACATTTAAAAACTGTCTTACAGCATTGCAATAACATTGTATTTCATAAGGCATAGGCATCTTTCAGTTTGGAAAGATTTGCACTGAATATTGAATGAAGCAGCTTTCTATCATAGAGAGACAAGCTTTTGAGCAGATTTGGGCTAGATTTCACTTCATTTTAACAGAAGCACTATTTTAACATTACTGGTCTCAGAAACCTGTAAACTGACAATCTTGAGCATTGTGAAGTCCTAACATATGTTTTTGTGCATATATCTTCTAACACATTAAAAACTGTCTCACTGCATTGCAGAAATCATTTTATTTCATAAGACATAAGCATCTATCTTCTAACACATTAAAAACTGTCTTACAGCATTGCAAAAACATTGTATTTCATAAGGCATAAGCATCTTTCAGTTTGGCAAGATTTGCACTGAATATTGAATGAAGCAGCTTTCTCTCATAGAGAAACAAGCTTTTAAGCGGATTTGGGCTAGATTTCACTTCATTTGAACAGAAGCACTATTTCAACATTACTGGTCTCAGAAACCTGTAAACTGACAATCTTGAGCATAAGGTTTTGTGCATATTTGGGCTAGATTTCACTTCATTTGAACAGAAGCACTATTTCAACATTACTGGTCTCAGAAACCTGTAAACTGACAATCTAGAGCATTGAAGTCCTAACATAAGGTTTTGTGCATATAACTTCTAACACATTAAAAACTGTCTTACAGCATTGCAAAAACATTGTATTTCATAAGGCATAAGCATCTTTCAGCTTGGCAAGATTTGCACTGAATATTGAATGAAGCAGCTTTCTCTCATAGAGAAATAAGCTTGTGAGCAGATTTGGGCTAGATTTCACTTCATTTGAACAGAAGCACTATTTCAACATTACTGGGCTCAGAAAACTGTAAACTGAATATCTTGAGCATTGAAGTCCTAACATATGTTTTTGTGCATATATCTTCTAACACATTAAAAACTGTCTCACTGCATTGCAGAAACCATTTTATTTCATAAGACATAAGCATCTTTCAGTTTGGCAAGATTTGCACTAAACATTGAATGAAGCAGCTCTATCTCACGGAGAGAGAAGCTTTTGAGCAGATTTGGGCTAGATTTCACTTCATTTGAACAGAAGCACTATTTCAACATTACTGGTCTCAGAAACCTGTAAACTGACAATCTTGAGCATTGAAGTCCTAACATAAGGTTTTGTGAATATAACTTCTAACACAATAAAAACTGTCTTACAGCATTTCAAAAACATTGTATTTCATAAGGCATAAGCATCTTTCAGTTTGGCAAGATTTGCACTGAATATTGAATGAAGCAGCTTTCTCTCATAGAGAAACAAGCTTTTGAGTAGATTTGGGCTAGATTTCACTTCATTTGAACAGAAGCACTATTTCAACATTACTGGTCTCAGAAACCTGTAAACTGACAATCTTGAGCATTGAAGTCCTAACATAAGGTTTTGTGCATATAACTTCTAACACATTAAAAACTGTCTTACAGTATTGCAAAAACATTGTATTTCATAAGGCATAAGCATCTTTCAGCCTGGCAAGATTTGCACTGAATATTGAATGAAGCAGCTTTCTCTCATAGAGAAACAAGCTTTTAAGCAGATTTAGGCTAGATTTCACTTCATTTGAACAGAAGCACTATTTCAGCATTACTGGTCTCAGAAACCTGTAAACTGACAATCTTGAGCATTGAAGTCCTAACAAAAGGTTTTGTGCATATAACTTCTAACATATTAAAAACTGTCTTACAGCATTGCAAAAACATTGTATTTCATAAGGCATAAGCATCTTTCAGTTTGGCAAGATTTGCACTGAATATTGAATGAAGCAGCTTTCTCTCATAGAGAAAAAAGCTTTTGAGCAGATTTGGGCTAGATTTCACTTCATTTGAACAGAAGCACTATTTCAACATTACTGGTCTCAGAAAACTGTAAACTGACAATCTTGAGCATTGAAGTCCTAACATATGTTTTTGTGCATATAACTTCTAACACATTAAAAACTGTCTCACTGCATTGCAGAAATCATTTTATTTCATAAGACATAAGCATCTTTCAGTTTGGCAAGATTTGCACTGAATATTGAATGATGCAGCTTTCTCTCATAGAGAGACACGCTTTTGAGCAGATTTGGGCTAGATTTCACTTCATTTGAACAGAAGCACTATTTCAACATTACTGGTGTCAGAAACCTGTAAACTGACAATCTTGAGCATTGAAGTCCTAACATAAGGTTTTGTGCATATAACTTCTAACACATTAAAAACTGTCTTACAGCATTGCAAAAACATTGTATTTCATAAGGCATAAGCATCCTTTCAGTTTGGCAAGATTTGCACTGAATATTGAATGAAGCAGCTTTCTCTCATAGAGAAACAAGCTTTTGAGCAGATTTGGGCTAGATTTCACTTCATTTTAACAGAAGCACTATTTTAACATTACTGGTCTCAGAAACCTGTAAACTGACAATCTTAAGCATTGAAGTCCTAACATATGTTTTTGTGCATATATCTTCTAACACATTAAAAACTGTCTTACAGCATTGCAAAAACATTGTATTTCATAAGGCATAAGCATCTTTCAGTTTTGCAAGATTTGCACTGAATATTGAATGAAGCAGCTTTCTCTCATAGAGAAACAAGCTTTTAAGCAGATTTGGGCTAGATTTCACTTCATTTGAACAGAAGCACTATTTCAACATTACTGGTCTCAGAAACCTGTAAACTGACAATCTTGAGCATAAGGTTTTGTGCATATTTGGGCTAGATTTCACTTCATTTGAACAGAAGCACTATTTCAACATTACTGGTCTCAGAAAACTGTAAACTGAATATCTTGAGCATTGAAGTCCTAACATATGTTTTTGTGCATATATCTTCTAACACATTAAAAACTGTCTCACTGCATTGCAGAAATCATTTTATTTCATAAGATATAAGCATCTTTCAGCTTGGCAAGATTTGCACTGAATATTGAATGAAGCAGCTTTCTCTCATAGAGAAAAAAGCTTTTGAGCAGATTTGGGCTAGATTTCACTTCATTTGAACAGAAGCACTATTTCAACATTACTGGTCTCAGAAAACTGTAAACTGACAATCTTGAGCATTGAAGTCCTAACATATGTTTTTGTGCATATAACTTCTAACACATTAAAAACTGTCTCACTGCATTGCAGAAATCATTTTATTTCATAAGACATAAGCATCTTTCAGTTTGGCAAGATTTGCACTGAATATTGAATGATGCAGCTTTCTCTCATAGAGAGACACGCTTTTGAGCAGATTTGGGCTAGATTTCACTTCATTTGAACAGAAGCACTATTTCAACATTACTGGTCTCAGAAACCTGTAAACTGACAATCTTGAGCATTGAAGTCCTAACATAAGGTTTTGTGCATATAACTTCTAACACATTAAAAACTGTCTTACAGCATTGCAAAAACATTATATTTCATAAGGCATAAGCATCTTTCAGCTTGGCAAGATTTGCACTGAATATTGAATGAAGCAGCTTTCTCTCATAGAGAAACAAGCTTTTAAGCAGATTTGGGCTAGATTTCACTTCATTTGTACAGAAGAACTATTTCAGCATTACTGGTCTCAGAAACCTGTAAACTGACAATCTTGAGCATTGAAGTCCTAACATAAGGTTTTTGTGCATATAACTTCTAACACATTAAAAACTGTTAGAGCATTGCAAAAACATTGTATTTCATAAGGCATAAGCATCCTTCAGTTTGGCAAGATTTGCACTGAATATTGAATGAAGCAGCTTTCTCTCATAGAGAGACAAGCTTTTCAGCAGATTTGGGCTAGATTTCACTTCATTTGAACAGAAGCACTATTTCAACATTACTGGTCTCAGAAACCTGTAAACTGACAATCTTGAGCATTGAAGTCCTAACATAAGGTTTTGTGCATATAACTTCTAACACATTAAAAACTGTCTTACAGCATTGCAAAAACATTGTATTTCATAAGGCATAAGCATCTTTCAGTTTGGCAAGATTTGCACTAAACATTGAATGAAGCAGCTCTATCTCACGGAGAGAGAAGCTTTTGAGCAGATTTGGGCTAGATTTCACTTCATTTGAACAGAAGCACTATTTCAACATTACTGGTCTCAGAAACCTGTAAACTGACAATCTTGAGCATTGTGAAGTCCTAACAAAAGGTTTTGTGAATATAACTTCTAACACAATAAAAACTGTCTTACAGCATTGCAAAAACCTTGTATTTCATAAGGCATAAGCATCTTTCAATTTGGCAAGATTTGCACTGAATATTGAATGAAGCAGCTTTCTCTCATAGAGAAACAAGCTTTTGAGCAGATTTGGGCTAGATTTCACTTCATTTGAACAGAAGCACTATTTCAACATTACTGGTCTCAGAAAACTGTAAACTGACAATCTTGAGCATTGAAGTCCTAACATATGTTTTTGTGCATATAACTTCTAACACATTAAAAACTGTCTCACTGCATTGCAGAAATCATTTTATTTCATAAGACATAAGCATCTTTCAGTTTGGCAAGATTTGCACTGAATATTGAATGATGCAGCTTTCTCTCATAGAGAGACACGCTTTTGAGCAGATTTGGGCTAGATTTCACTTCATTTGAACAGAAGCACTATTTCAACATTACTGGTGTCAGAAACCTGTAAACTGACAATCTTGAGCATTGAAGTCCTAACATAAGGTTTTGTGCATATAACTTCTAACACATTAAAAACTGTCTTACAGCATTGCAAAAACATTGTATTTCATAAGGCATAAGCATCCTTTCAGTTTGGCAAGATTTGCACTGAATATTGAATGAAGCAGCTTTCTCTCATAGAGAGACAAGCTTTTGAGCAGATTTGGGCTAGATTTCACTTCATTTGAACAGAAGCACTATTTCAACATTATTGGTCTCAGAAACCTGTAAACTGACAATCTTGAGCATTGAAGTCCTAACATAAGGTTTTGTGCATATAACTTCTAACACATTAAAAACTGTCTCACTGCATTGCAGAAATCATTTTATTTCATAAGACATATGAAATCATTTTATTTCATAAGACATAAGCATCTTTCAGTTTGGCAAGATTTGCACTGAACATTGAATGAAGCAGCTCTATCTCACAGAGAGAGAAACTTTTGAGCAGATTTGGGCTAGATTTCACTTCATTTGAACAGAAGCACTATTTCAACAGTACTGGTCTCAGAAACCTGTAAACTGACAATCTTGAGCATTGAAGTCCTAACATAAGGTTTTGTGCATATAACTTCTAACACATTAAAAACTGTCTTACAGCATTGCAAAAACATTATATTTCATAAGGCATAAGCATCTTTCAGCTTGGCAAGATTTGCACTGAATATTGAATGAAGCAGCTTTCTCTCATAGAGAAACAAGCTTTTGAGCAGATTTGGACTAGATTTCACTTCATTTGAACAGAAGCACTATTTCAACATTACTGGTCTCAGAAACCTGTAAACTGACAATCTTGAGCATTGAAGTCCTAACATAAGTTTTGTGCATATAACTTCAAACACATTAAAAACTGTCTTACAGCATTGCAAAAACATTGTATTTCATAAGGCATAAGCATCTTTCAGTTTGGCAAGATTTGCACTGAATATTGAATGAAACAGCTTTCTCTCATAGAAAAACAAGCTTTTGAGCAGATTTGGGCTAGATTTCACTTCATTTGAACAGAAGCACTATTTCAACATTACTGGTCTCAGAAAACTGTAAACTGACAATCTTGAGCATTGAAGTCCTAACATATGTTTTTGTGCATATAACTTCTAACACATTAAAAACTGTCTCACTGCATTGCAGAAATCATTTTATTTCATAAGACATAAGCATCTTTCAGTTTGGCAAGATTTGCACTGAATATTGAATGAAGCAGCTTTCTCTCATAGAGAGACAAACTTTTAAGCAGATTTGGGTTAGATTTCACTTCATTTGAACAGAAGCACTATTTTAGCATTACTGGTCTCAGAAACCTGTAAACTGACAATCTTGAGCATTGAAGTCCTAACATAAGGTTTTGTGCATATAACTTCTAACACATTAAAAACTGTCTTACAGCATTGCAAAAACATTGTATTTCATAAGGCAAAAGCATCTTTCAGTTTGGCCAGATTTGCACTGAATATTGAATGAAGCAGCTTTCTCTCATAGAGAAACAAGCTTTTAAGCAGATTTGGGCTAGATTTCACTTCATTTGAATAGAAGCACTATTTCAGCATTACTGGTCTCAGAAACCTGTAAACTGACAATCTTGAGCATTGAAGTCCTAACATAAGGTTTTGTGCATATAACTTCTAACACATTTAAAAACTGTCTTACAGCATTGCAAAAACATTGTATTTCATAAGGCATAGGCATCTTTCAGTTTGGAAAGATTTGCACTGAATATTGAATGAAGCAGCTTTCTATCATAGAGAGACAAGCTTTTGAGCAGATTTGGGCTAGATTTCACTTCATTTTAACAGAAGCACTATTTTAACATTACTGGTCTCAGAAAACTGTAAACTGACAATCTTGAGCATTGAAGTCCTAACATATGTTTTTGTGCATATAACTTCTAACACATTAAAAACTGTCTCACTGCATTGCAGAAATCATTTTATTTCATAAGACATAAGCATCTTTCAGTTTGGCAAGATTTGCACTGAATATTGAATGATGCAGCTTTCTCTCATAGAGAGACACGCTTTTGAGCAGATTTGGGCTAGATTTCACTTCATTTGAACAGAAGCACTATTTCAACATTACTGGTGTCAGAAACCTGTAAACTGACAATCTTGAGCATTAAAGTCCTAACATAAGGTTTTGTGCATATAACTTCTAACACATTAAAAACTGTCTTACAGCATTGCAAAAACATTGTATTTCATAAGGCATAAGCATCCTTTCAGTTTGGCAAGATTTGCACTGAATATTGAATGAAGCAGCTTTCTCTCATAGAGAAACAAGCTTTTGAGCAGATTTGGGCTAGATTTCACTTCATTTTAACAGAAGCACTATTTTAACATTACTGGTCTCAGAAACCTGTAAACTGACAATCTTAAGCATTGAAGTCCTAACATATGTTTTTGTGCATATATCTTCTAACACATTAAAAACTGTCTTACAGCATTGCAAAAACATTGTATTTCATAAGGCATAAGCATCTTTCAGTTTTGCAAGATTTGCACTGAATATTGAATGAAGCAGCTTTCTCTCATAGAGAAACAAGCTTTTAAGCAGATTTGGGCTAGATTTCACTTCATTTGAACAGAAGCACTATTTCAACATTACTGGTCTTAGAAACCTGTAAACTGACAATCTTGAGCATAAGGTTTTGTGCATATTTGGGCTAGATTTCACTTCATTTGAACAGAAGCACTATTTCAACATTACTGGTCTCAGAAAACTGTAAACTGAATATCTTGAGCATTGAAGTCCTAACATATGTTTTTGTGCATATATCTTCTAACACATTAAAAACTGTCTCACTGCATTGCAGAAATCATTTTATTTCATAAGATATAAGCATCTTTCAGCTTGGCAAGATTTGCACTGAATATTGAATGAAGCAGCTTTCTCTCATAGAGAAAAAAAGCTTTTGAGCAGATTTGGGCTAGATTTCACTTCATTTGAACAGAAGCACTATTTCAACATTACTGGTCTCAGAAAACTGTAAACTGACAATCTTGAGCATTGAAGTCCTAACATATGTTTTTGTGCATATAACTTCCAACACATTAAAAACTGTCTCACTGCATTGCAGAAATCATTTTATTTCATAAGACATAAGCATCTTTCAGTTTGGCAAGATTTGCACTGAATATTGAATGATGCAGCTTTCTCTCATAGAGAGACACGCTTTTGAGCAGATTTGGGCTAGATTTCACTTCATTTGAATAGAAGCACTATTTCAACATTACTGGTCTCAGAAACCTGTAAACTGACAATCTTGAGCATTGAAGTCCTAACATAAGGTTTTGTGCATATAACTTCTAACACATTAAAAACTGTCTTACAGCATTGCAAAAACATTATATTTCATAAGGCATAAGCATCTTTCAGCTTGGCCAGATTTGCACTGAATATTGAATGAAGCAGCTTTCTCTCATAGAGAAACAAGCTTTTAAGCAGATTTGGGCTAGATTTCACTTCATTTGTACAGAAGAACTATTTCAGCATTACTGGTCTCAGAAACCTGTAAACTGACAATCTTGAGCATTGAAGTCCTAACATAAGGTTTTTGTGCATATAACTTCTAACACATTAAAAACTGTTAGAGCATTGCAAAAACATTGTATTTCATAAGGCATAAGCATCTTTCAGTTTGGCAAGATTTGCACTGAATATTGAATGAAGCAGCTTTCTCTCATAGAGAGACAAGCTTTTCAGCAGATTTGGGCTAGATTTCACTTCATTTGAACAGAAGCACTATTTCAGCATTACTGGTCTCAGAAACCTGTAAACTGACAATCTTGAGCATTGAAGTCCTAACATAAGGTTTTGTGCATATAACTTCTAACACATTAAAAACTGTCTTACAGCATTGCAAAAACATTGTATTTCATAAGGCATAAGCATCTTTCAGTTTGGCAAGATTTGCACTAAACATTGAATGAAGCAGCTCTATCTCACGGAGAGAGAAGCTTTTGAGCAGATTTGGGTTAGATTTCACTTCATTTGAACAGAAGCACTATTTCAACATTACTGGTCTCAGAAACCTGTAAACTGACAATCTTGAGCATTGTGAAGTCCTAACAAAAGGTTTTGTGAATATAACTTCTAACACAATAAAAATTGTCTTACAGCATTGCAAAAACATTGTATTTCATAAGGCATAAGCATCTTTCAATTTGGCAAGATTTGCACTGAATATTGAATGAAGCAGCTTTCTCTCATAGAGAAACAAGCTTTTGAGCAGATTTGGGCTAGATTTCACTTCATTTGAACAGAAGCACTATTTCAACATTACTGGTCTCAGAAAACTGTAAACTGACAATCTTGGGCATTGAAGTCCTAACATATGTTTTTGTGCATATAACTTCTAACACATTAAAAACTGTCTCACTGCATTGCAGAAATCATTTTATTTCATAAGACATAAGCATCTTTCAGTTTGGCAAGATTTGCACTGAATATTGAATGATGCAGCTTTCTCTCATAGAGAGACACGCTTTTGAGCAGATTTGGGCTAGATTTCACTTCATTTGAACAGAAGCACTATTTCAACATTACTGGTGTCAGAAACCTGTAAACTGACAATCTTGAGCATTGAAGTCCTAACATAAGGTTTTGTGCATATAACTTCTAACACATTAAAAACTGTCTTACAGCATTGCAAAAACATTGTATTTCATAAGGCATAAGCATCCTTTCAGTTTGGCAAGATTTGCACTGAATATTGAATGAAGCAGCTTTCTCTCATAGAGAGACAAGCTTTTGAGCAGATTTGGGCTAGATTTCACTTCATTTGAACAGAAGCACTATTTCAACATTACTGGTCTCAAAACCTGTAAACTGACAATCTTGAGCATTGAAGTCCTAACATAAGGTTTTGTGCATATAACTTCTAACACATTAAAAACTGTCTCACTGCATTGCAGAAATCATTTTATTTCATAAGACATATGAAATCATTTTATTTCATAAGACATAAGCATCTTTCAGTTTGGCAAGATTTGCACTGAACATTGAATGAAGCAGCTCTATCTCACAGAGAGAGAAACTTTTGAGCAGATTTGGGCTAGATTTCACTTCATTTGAACAGAAGCACTATTTCAACAGTACTGGTCTCAGAAACCTGTAAACTGACAATCTTGAGCATTGAAGTCCTAACATAAGGTTTTGTGCATATAACTTCTAACACATTAAAAACTGTCTTACAGCATTGCAAAAACATTGTATTTCATAAGGCATAAGCATCTTTCAGTTTGGCAAGATTTGCACTGAATATTGAATGAAGCAGCTTTCTCTCATAGAGAGACAAGCTTTTGAGCAGATTTGGGCTAGATTTCACTTCATTTTAACAGAAGCACTATTTCAACATTACTGGTCTCAGAAACCTGTAAACTGACAATCTTGAGCATTGAAGTCCTAACATAAGGTTTTGTGCATATAACTTCTAACACATTAAAAACTGTCTTACAGCATTGCAAAAACATTGTATTTCATAAGGCATAAGCATCTTTCAGTTTGGCAAGATTTGCACTGAATATTGAATGAAGCAGCTTTCTCTCATAGAGAGACAAGCTTTTGAGCAGATTTGGGCTAGATTTCACTTCATTTTAACAGAAGCACTATTTCAACATTACTGGTCTCAGAAACCTGTAAACTGACAATCTTGAGCATTGAAGTCCTAACATAAGGTTTTGTGCATATAACTTCTAACACATTAAAAACTGTTTTACAGCATTGCAAAAACATTATATTTCATAAGGCATAAGCATCTTTCAGCTTGGCAAGATTTGCACTGAATATTGAATGAAGCAGCTTTCTCTCATAGAGAAACAAGCTTTTGAGCAGATTTGGGCTAGATTTCACTTCATTTGAACAGAAGCACTATTTCAACATTACTGGTCTCAGAAACCTGTAAACTGACAATCTTGAGCATTGAAGTCCTAACATAAGTTTTGTGCATATAACTTCAAACACATTAAAAACTGTCTTACAGCATTGCAAAAACATTGTATTTCATAAGGCATAAGCATCTTTCAGTTTGGCAAGATTTGCACTGAATATTGAATGAAACAGCTTTCTCTCATAGAAAAACAAGCTTTTGAGCAGATCTGGGCTAGATTTCACTTCATTTGAACAGAAGCACTATTTCAACATTACTGGTCTCAGAAAACTGTAAACTGACAATCTTGAGCATTGAAGTCCTAACATATGTTTTTGTGCATATAACTTCTAACACATTAAAAACTGTCTCACTGCATTGCAGAAATCATTTTATTTCATAAGACATAAGCATCTTTCAGTTTGGCAAGATTTGCACTGAATATTGAATGATGCAGCTTTCTCTCATAGAGAGACACGCTTTTGAGCAGATTTGGGCTAGATTTTACTTCATTTGAACAGAAGCACTATTTCAACATTACTGGTCTCAGAAACCTGTAAACTGACAATCTTGAGCATTGAAGTCCTAACATAAGGTTTTGTGCATATAACTTCTAACACATTAAAAACTGTCTTACAGCATTGCAAAAACATTGTATTTCTTAAGGCAATAAGCATCTTTCAGTTTGGCTAGATTTGCTCTGAATATTGAATGAAGCAGCTTTCTCTCATAGAGAAACAAGCTTTTGAGCAGATTTGAGCTAGATTTCACTTCATTTGAACAGAATAACTATTTCAACATTACTGGTCTCAAAAACCTGTAAACTGACAATCTTGAGCATTGAAGTCCTAACATAAGGTTTTGTGCATATAACTTCTAACACATTAAAAACTGTCTTACAGCATTGCAAAAACATTGTATTTCATAAGGCATAAGCATCTTTCAGTTTGGCAAGATTTGCACTGAATATTGAATGAAGCAGCTTTCTCTCATAGAGAAACAAGCTTGTGAGCAGATTTGGGCTAGATTTCACGTCATTTGAACAGAAGCACTATTTCAACATTACTGGGCTCAGAAAATATATATATCTTACATATACATATATCTTCTAACACATTAAAAACTGTCTCACTGCATTGCAGAAATCATTTTATTTCATAAGACATAAGCATCTTTCAGTTTGGCTAGATTTGCACTGAATATTGAATGAAGCAGCTTTCTCTCATAGAGAAACAAGCTTTTGAGCAGATTTGAGCTAGATTTCACTTCATTTGAACAGAAGCACTATTTCAACATTACTGGTCTCAAAAACCTGTAAACTGACAATCTTGAGCATTGAAGTCCTAACATAAGGTTTTGTGCATATAACTTCTAACACATTAAAAACTGTCTTACAGCATTGCAAAAACATTGTATTTCATAAGGCATAAGCATCTTTCAGTTTGGCAAGATTTGCACTGAATATTGAATGAAGCAGCTTTCTCTCATAGAGAAACAAGCTTGTGAGCAGATTTGGGCTAGATTTCACGTCATTTGAACAGAAGCACTATTTCAACATTACTGGGCTCAGAAAATATATATATCTTACATATACATATATCTTCTAACACATTAAAAACTGTCTCACTGCATTGCAGAAATCATTTTATTTCATAAGACATAAGCATCTTTCAGTTTGGCAAGATTTGCACTGAACATTGAATGAAGCAGCTCTATCTCACAGACACGCTTTTGAGCAGATTTGGGCTAGATAGCACTATTTCAACATTACTGGTCTCAGAAACCTGTAAACTGACAATCTTGAGCATTGAAGTCCTAACATAAGGTTTTGTGCATATAACTTCTAAAACATTAAAAACTGTCTCACTGCATTGCAGAAATCATTTTATTTCATAAGACATAAGCATCTTTCAGTTTGGCAAGATTTGCACTGAATATTGAATGATGCAGCTTTCTCTCATAGAGAGACACGCTTTTGAGCAGATTTGGGCTAGATTTCACTTCATTTGAACAGAAGCACTATTTCAACATTACTGGTCTCAGAAACCTGTAAACTGACAATCTTGAGCATTGAAGTCCTAACATAAGGTTTTGTGCATATAACTTCTAACACATTAAAAACTGTCTTACAGCATTGCAAAAACATTGTATTTCATAAGGCATAAGCATCTTTCAGTTTGGCAAGAATTGCACTGAATATTGAATGAAGCAGCTTTCTCTCATAGAGAAACAAGCTTTTGAGCAGATTTGGGCTAGATTTCACTTCATTTGAACAGAAGCACTATTTCAACATTACTGGTCTCAGAAACCTGTAAACTGACAATCTAGAGCATTGAAGTCCTAACATAAGGTTTTGTGCATATAACTTCTAACACATTAAAAACTGTCTTACAGCATTGCAAAAACATTGTATTTCATAAGGCATAAGCATCTTTCAGTTTGGCAAGATTTGCACTGAATATTGAATGAAGCAGCTTTCTCTCATAGAGAAACAAGCTTTTAAGCAGATTTGGGCTAGATTTCACTTCATTTGAACAGAAGCACTATTTCAACATTACTGGTCTCAGAAACCTGTAAACTGACAATCTTGAGCATAAGGTTTTGTGCATATTTGGGCTAGATTTCACTTCATTTGAACAGAAGCACTATTTCAACATTACTGGTCTCAGAAACCTGTAAACTGACAATCTAGAGCATTGAAGTCCTAACATAAGGTTTTGTGCATATAACTTCTAACACATTAAAAACTGTCTTACAGCATTGCAAAAACATTGTATTTCATAAGGCATAAGCATCTTTCAGCTTGGCAAGATTTGCACTGAATATTGAATGAAGCAGCTTTCTCTCATAGAGAAACAAGCTTGTGAGCAGATTTGGGCTAGATTTCACTTCATTTGAACAGAAGCACTATTTCAACATTACTGGGCTCAGAAAACTGTAAACTGAATATCTTGAGCATTGAAGTCCTAACATATGTTTTTGTGCATATATCTTCTAACACATTAAAAACTGTCTCACTGCATTGCAGAAATCATTTTATTTCATAAGATATAAGCATCTTTCAGTTTGGCAAGATTTGCACTGAATATTGAATGAAGCAGCTTTCTCTCATAGAGAAACAAGCTTTTGAGCAGATTTGGGCTAGATTTCACTTCATTTGAACAGAAGCACTATTTCAACATTACTGGTCTCAGAAACCTGTAAACTGACAATCTTGAGCATTGAAGTCCTAACATAAGGTTTTGTGCATATAACTTCTAACACAATAAAAACTGTCTTACAGCATTGCAAAAACATTGTATTTCATAAGGCACAAGCATCTTTCAGCCTGGCAAGATTTGCACTGAATATTGAATGAAGCAGCTTTCTCTCATAGAGAAACAAGCTTTTAAGCAGATTTGGGCTAGATTTCACTTCATTTGAACAGAAGCACTATTTCAGCATTACTGGTCTCAGAAACGTGTAAACTGACAATCTTGACCATTGAAGTCCTAACATAAGGTTTTGTGCATATAACTTCTAACATATTAAAAACTGTCTTACAGCATTGCAAAAACATTGTATTTCATAAGGCATAAGCATCTTTCAGTTTGGAAAGATTTTCACTGAATATTGAATGAAGCAGCTTTCTCTCATAGAGAGACAAGCTTTTGAGCAGATTTGGGCTAGATTTCACTTCATTTTAACAGAAGCACTATTTTAACATTACTGGTCTCAGAAACCTGTAAACTGACAATCTTGAGCATTGAAGTCCTAACATAAGTTTTTGTGCATATAACTTCAAACACATAAAAAACTGTCTTACAGCATTGCAAAAACATTGTATTTCATAAGGCATAAGCATCTTTCAGTTTGGCAAGATTTGCACTGAATATTGAATGAAGCAGCTTTCTCTCATAGAGAGACAAACCTTTAAGCAGATTTGGGCTAGATTTCACTTCATTTGAACAGAAGCACTATTTTAGCATTACTGGTCTCAGAAACCTGTAAACTGACAATCTTGAGCATTGAAGTCCTAACATAAGGTTTTGTGCATATAACTTCTAACACATTAAAAACGGTCTTACAGCATTGCAAAAACATTGTATTTCATAAGGCAAAAGCATCTTTCAGTTTGGCCAGATTTGCACTGAATATTGAATGAAGCAGCTTTCTCTCATAGAGAAACAAGCTTTTAAGCAGATTTGGGCTAGATTTCACTTCATTTGAATAGAAGCACTATTTCAGCATTACTGGTCTCAGAAACCTGTAAACTGACAATCTTGAGCATTGAAGTCCTAACATAAGGTTTTGTGCATATAACTTCTAACACATTTAAAAACTGTCTTACAGCATTGCAAAAACATTGTATTTCATAAGGCATAGGCATCTTTCAGTTTGGAAAGATTTGCACTGAATATTGAATGAAGCAGCTTTCTATCATAGAGAGACAAGCTTTTGAGCAGATTTGGCCTAGATTTCACTTCATTTTAACCGAAGCACTATTTTAACATTACTGGTCTCAGAAACCTGTAAACTGACAATCTTGAGCATTGAAGTCCTAACATAAGGTTTTGTGCATATAACTTCTAACACATTTAAAAACTGTCTTACAGCATTGCAAAAACATTGTATTTCATAAGGCATAGGCATCTTTCAGTTTGGAAAGATTTGCACTGAATATTGAATGAAGCAGCTTTCTATCATAGAGAGACAAGCTTTTGAGCAGATTTGGCCTAGATTTCACTTCATTTTAACAGAAGCACTATTTTAACATTACTGGTCTCAGAAACCTGTAAACTGACAATCTTGAGCATTGTGAAGTCCTAACATATGTTTTTGTGCATATATCTTCTAACACATTAAAAACTGTCTCACTGCATTGCAGAAATCATTTTATTTCATAAGACATAAGCATCTTTCAGTTTTGCAAGATTTGCACTGAACATTGAATGAAGCAGCTCTATCTCACAGAGAGAGAAGCTTTTGAGCAGATTTGGGCTAGATTTCACTTCATATAAACAGAAGCACTATTTCAACATTACTGGTCTCAGAAACCTGTAAACTGACAATCTTGAGCATTGAAGTCCTAACATAAGGTTTTGTGCATATAACTTCTAACACATTAAAAACTGTCTCACTGCATTGCAGAAATCTTTTTATTTCATAAGACATAAGCATCTTTCAGTTTGGCAAGATTTGCACTGAACATTGAATGAAGCAGCTTTCTCCGATAGACAGACAAGCTTTTGAGCAGATTTGGGCTAGATTTCACTTCATTTTAACAGAAGCACTATTTTAACATTACTGGTCTCAGAAACCTGTAAACTGACAATCTTGAGCATTGAAGTCCTAACATATGTTTTTGTGCAAATATCTTCTAACACATTAAAAACTGTCTCACTGCATTGCAGAAATCATTTTATTTCATAAGACATAAGCATCTTTCAGTTTGGCAAGATTTGCACTGAACATTGAATGAAGCAGCTCTATCTCACAGAGAGAGAAGCTTTTGAGCAGATTTGGGCTAGATTTCACTTCATTTGAACAGAAGCACTATTTCAACATTACTGGGCTCAGAAAACTATAAACTGACAATCTTGAGCATTGAAGTCCTAACATATGTTTTTGTGCATATAACTTCTAAAACATTAAAAACTGTCTCACTGCATTGCAAAAACATTGTATTTCATAAGGCATAAGCATCTTTCAGCTTGGCAAGATTTGCACTGAATATTGAATGAAGCAGCTTTCTCTCATAGAGAAACAAGCTTGTGAGCAGATTTGGGCTAGATTTCACTTCATTTGAACAGAAGCACTATTTCAACATTACTGGGCTCAGAAAACTGTAAACTGAATATCTTGAGCATTGAAGTCCTAACATAAGTTTTTGTGCAAATATCTTCTAACACATTAAAAACTGTCTCACTGCATTGCAGAAATCATTTTATTTCATAAGACATAAGCATCTTTCAGTTTGGCAAGATTTGCACTGAACATTGAATGAAGCAGCTCTATCTCACAGAGAGAGAATCTTTTGAGCAGATTTGGGCTAGATTTCACATCATTTGAACAGAAGCACTATTTCAACATTACTGGGCTCAGAAAACTATAAACTGACAATCTTGAGCATTGAAGTCCTAACATATGTTTTTGTGCATATAACTTCTAAAACATTAAAAACTGTCTCACTGCATTGCAAAAACATTGTATTTCATAAGGCATAAGCATCTTTCAGCTTGGCAAGATTTGCACTGAATATTGAATGAAGCAGCTTTCTCTCATAGAGAAACAAGCTTGTGAGCAGATTTGGGCTAGATTTCACTTCATTTGAACAGAAGCACTATTTCAACATTACTGGTCTCAGAAACCTGTAAACTGACAATCTTGAGCATTGAAGTCCTAACATAAGGTTTTGTGCATATAACTTCTAACACATTAAAAACTGTCTTACAGCATTGCAAAAACATTGTATTTCAAAAGGCATAAGCATCTTTCAGTTTGGCAAGATTTGCACTGAATATTGAATGAAGCAGCTTTCTCCGATAGACAGACAAGCTTTTGAGCAGATTTGGGCTAGATTTCACTTCATTTTAACAGAAGCACTATTTTAACATTACTGGTCTCAGAAACCTGTAAACTGACAATCTTGAGCATTGAAGTCCTAACATATGTTTTTGTGCACATATCTTCTAACACATTAAAAACTGTCTCACTGCATTGCAGAAATCATTTTATTTCATAAGACATAAGCATCTTTCAGTTTGGCAAGATTTGCACTGAACATTGAATGAAGCAGCTCTATCTCACAGAGAAACAAGCTTTTGAGCAGATTTGGGCTAGATTTCACTTCATTTGAACAGAAGCACTATTTCAACATTACTGGTCTCAGAAAACTGTAAACTGACAATCTTGAGCATTGAAGTCCTAACATATGTTTTTGTGCATATAACTTCTAACACATTAAAAACTGTCTCACTGCATTGCAGAAATCATTTTATTTCGTAAGACATAAGCATCTTTCAGTTTGGCAAGATTTGCACTGAATATTGAATGATGCAGCTTTCTCTCATAGAGAGACACGCTTTTGAGCAGATTTGGGCTAGATTTCACTTCATTTGAACAGAAGCACTATTTCAACATTACTGGTCTCAGAAACCTGTAAATTGACAATCTTGAGCATTGAAGTCCTAACATAAGGTTTTGTGCATATAACTTCTAACACATTAAAAACTGTCTCACTGCATTGCAGAAATCATTTTATTTCATAAGACATAAGCATCTTTCAGTTTGGCAAGATTTGCACTAAATATTGAATGAAGCAGCTTTCTCTCACAGAGAAACAAGCTTTTGAGCAGATTTGGGCTAGATTTCACTTCATTTGAACAGAAGCACTATTTCAACATTACTGGTCTCAGAAAACTGTAAACTGACAATCTTGAGCATTGAAGTCCTAACATATGTTTTTGTGCATATAACTTCTAACACATTAAAAACTGTCTCACTGCATTGCAGAAATCATTTTATTTCATAAGACATAAGCATCTTTCAGTTTGGCAAGATTTGCACTGAATATTGAATGATGCAGCTTTCTCTCATAGAGAGACACGCTTTTGAGCAGATTTGGGCTAGATTTCACTTCATTTGAACAGAAGCACTATTTCAACATTACTGGTCTCAGAAACCTGTAAACTGACAATCTTGAGCATTGAAGTCCTAACATAAGGTTTTGTGCATATAACTTCTAACACATTAAAAACTGTCTTACAGCATTGCAAAAACATAATATTTCATAAGGCATAAGCATCTTTCAGCTTGGCAAGATTTGCACTGAATATTGAATGAAGCAGCTTTCTCTCATAGAGAGACAAGCTTTTCAGCAGATTTGGGCTAGATTTCACTTCATTTGAACAGAAGCACTATTTTAACATTACTGGTCTCAGAAACCTGTAAACTGACAATCTTGAGCATTGAAGTCCTAACATATGTTTTTGTGCATATATCTTCAAACACATTAAAAACTGTCTTACAGCATTGCAAAAACATTGTATTTCATAAGGCATAAGCATCTTTCAGTTTGGCAAGATTTGCACTGAATATTGAATGAAGCAGCTTTCTCTCATAGAGAGACAAGCTTTTAAGCAGATTTGGGCTAGATTTCACTTCATTTGCACAGAAGCACTATTTCAGCATTACTGGTCTCAGAAACCTGTAAACTGACAATCTTGAGCATTGAAGTCATAACATAAGGTTTTGTGCATATAACTTCTAACACATTAAAAACTGTCTTACAGCATTGCAAAAACATTGTATTTCATAAGGCATAAGCATCTTTCAGTTTGGCAAGATTTGCACTGAATATTGAATGATGCAGCTTTCTCTCATAGAGAGACATGCTTTTGAGCAGATTTGGGCTAGATTTCACTTCATTTGAACAGAAGCACTATTTCAACATTACTGGTCTCAAAAACCTGTAAACTGACAATCTTGAGCATTGAAGTCCTAACATAAGGTTTTGTGCATATAACTTCTAACACATTTAAAAACTGTCTTACAGCATTGCAAAAACATTGTATTTCATAAGGCAATAAGCATCTTTCAGTTTGGCAAGATTTGCACTTAATATTGAATGAAGCAGCTTTCTCTCACAGAGAAACAAGCTTTTGAGCAGATTTGGGCTAGATTTCACTTCATTTGAACAGAAGCACTATTTCAGCATTACTGGTCTCAGAAACCTGTAAACTGACAATCTTGAGCATTGAAGTCATAACATAAGGTTTTGTGCATATAACTTCTAACACATTAAAAACTGTCTTACAGCATTGCAAAAACATTGTATTTCATAAGGCATAAGCATCTTTCAGCCTGGCAAGATTTGCACTGAATATTGAATAAAGCAGCTTTCTCTCATAGAGAAACAAGCTTTTAAGCAGATTTGGGCTAGATTTCACTTCATTTGAACAGAAGCACTATTTCAGCATTACTGGTCTCAGAAACCTGTAAACTGACAATCTTGAGCATTGAAGTCCTAACATAAGGTTTTGTGCATATAACTTCTAACATATTAAAAACTGTCTTACAGTATTGCAAAAACATTGTATTTCATGAGGCATAAGCATCTGTCAGTTTGGCAAAATTTGCACTGAATATTGAATGAAGCAGCTTTCTCTCATAGAGAAAAAAAGCTTTTGAGCAGATTTGGGCTAGATTTCACTTCATTTGAACAGAAGCACTATTTCAACATTACTGGGCTCAGAAAACAGTAAACTGACAATCTTGAGCATTGAAGTCCTAACATATGTTTTTGTGCATATAACTTCTAACACATTAAAAACTGTCTTACAGCATTGCAAAAACATTGTATTTCATAAGGCATAAGCATCTTTCAGTTTTGCAAGATTTGCACTGAATATTGAATGAAGCAGCTTTCTCTCATAGAGAGACAAGCTTTTAAGCAGATTTGGGCTAGATTTCACTTCATTTGAACAGAAGCACTATTTCAGCATTACTGGTCTCAGAAACCTGTAAACTGACAATCTTGAGCATTGAAGTCCTAACATAAGGTTTTGTGCATATAACTTCTAACACATTAAAAACTGTCTAAGAGCATTGCAAAAACATTGTATTTCATAAGGCATAAGCATCTTTCAGTTGGGCAAGATTTGCACTGAATATTGAATGAAGCAGCTTTCTCTCATAGAGAGACAAGCTTTTAAGCAGATTTGGGCTAGATTTCACTTCATTTGAACAGAAGCACTATTTCAGCATTACTGGTCTCAGAAACCTGTAAACTGACAATCTTGAGCATTGAAGTCCTAACATAAGGTTTTGTGCATATAACTTCTAACACATTAAAAACTGTCTTACAGCATTGCAAAAACATTGTATTTCATAAGGCATAAGCATCTTTCAGTTTGGCAAGATTTGCACTGAATATTGAATGAAGCAGCTTTCTCTCATAGAGAAACAAGCTTTTGAGCAGATTTGGGCTAGATTTCACTTCATTTGAACAGAAGCACTATTTCAACATTACTGGTCTCAGAAAACTGTAAACTGACAATCTTGAGCATTGAAGTCCTAACATATGTTTTTGTGCATATAACTTCTAACACATTAAAAACTGTCTCACTGCATTGCAGAAATCATTTTATTTCATAAGACATAGGCATCTTTCAGTTTGGCAAGATTTGCACTGAATATTGAATGAAGCAGCTTTCTCTCATAGAGAGACAAGCTTTTGAGGAGATTTGGGCTAGATTTCACTTCATTTTAACAGAAGCACTATTTTAAACATTACTGGTCTCAGGAACCTGTAAACTGACAATCTTGAGCATTAAAGTCCTAACATAAGGTTTTGTGCATATAACTTCTAACACATTAAAAACTGTCTTACAACATTGCAAAAACATTGTATTTCATAAGGCACAAGCATCTTTCAGTTTGGCAAGATTTGCACTGAATATTGAATGAAGCAGCTTTCTCTCGTAGAGAGACAAGCTTTTAAGCAGATTTGGGCTAGATTTCACTTCATTTGAACAGAAGCACTATTTGGTCTCAGAAACCTGTAAACTGACAATCTTGAGCATTGAAGTCCTAACATAAGGTTTTGTGCATATAACTTCTAACACATTAAAAACTGTCTTACAGCATTGCAAAAACATTGTATTTCATAAGGCATAAGCATCTTTCAGTTTGGCAAGATTTGCACTGAATATTGAATGAAGCAGCTTTCTCTCATAGAGAAACAAGCTTTTGAGCAGATTTGGGCTAGATTTCACTTCATTTTAACAGAAGCACTATTTTAACATTACTGGTCTCAGAAACCTGCAAACTGACAATCTTAAGCATTGAAGTCCTAACATATGTTTTTGTGCATATATCTTCTAACACATTAAAAACTGTCTTACAGCATTGCAAAAACATTGTATTTCATAAGGCATAAGCATCTTTCAGTTTGGCAAGATTTGCACTGAATATTGAATGAAGCAGCTTTCTCTCATAGAGAAACAAGCTTTTAAGCAGATTTGGGCTAGATTTCACTTCATTTGAACAGAAGCACTATTTCAACATTACTGGTCTCAGAAACCTGTAAACTGACAATCTTGAGCATAAGGTTTTGTGCATATTTGGGCTAGATTTCACTTCATTTGAACAGAAGCACTATTTCAACATTACTGGTCTCAGAAATCTGTAAACTGACAATCTAGAGCATTGAAGTCCTAACATAAGGTTTTGTGCAGATAACTTCTAACACATTAAAAACTGTCTTACAGCATTGCAAAAATATTGTATTTCATAAGGCATAAGCATCTCTCAGCTTGGCAAGATTTGCACTGAATATTGAATGAAGCAGCTTTCTCTCATAGAGAAATAAGCTTGTGAGCAGATTTGGGCTAGATTTCACTTCATTTGAACAGAAGCACTATTTCAACATTACTGGGCTCAGAAAACTGTAAACTGAATATCTTGAGCATTGAAGTCCTAACATATGTTTTTGTGCATATATCTTCTAACACATTAAAAACTGTCTCACTGCATTGCAGAAATCATTTTATTTCATAAGATATAAGCATCTTTCAGTTTGGCAAGATTTGCACTAAACATTGAATGAAGGAGCTCTATCTCACGGAGAGAGCAGCTTTTGAGCAGATTTGGGCTAGATTTCACTTCATTTGAACAGAAGCACTATTTCAACATTACTGGTCTCAGAAACCTGTAAACTGACAATCTTGAGCATTGTGAAGTCCTAACAAAAGGTTTTGTGAATATAACTTCTAACACAATAAAAACTGTCTTACAGCATTGCAAAAACATTGTATTTCATAAGGCATAAGCATCTTTCAGTTTGGCAAGATTTGCACTGAATATTGAATGAAGCAGCTTTCTCTCGTAGAGAGACAAGCTTTTAAGCAGATTTGGGCTAGATTTCACTTCATTTGAACAGAAGCACTATTTGGTCTCAGAAACCTGTAAACTGACAATCTTGAGCATTGAAGTCCTAACATAAGGTTTTGTGCATATAACTTCTAACACATTAAAAACTGTCTTACAGCATTGCAAAAACATTGTATTTCATAAGGCATAAGCATCTTTCAGTTTGGCAAGATTTGCACTGAATATTGAATGAAGCAGCTTTCTCTCATAGAGAAACAAGCTTTTAAGCAGATTTGGGCTAGATTTCACTTCATTTGAACAGAAGCACTATTTCAACATTACTGGTCTCAGAAACCTGTAAACTGACAATCTTGAGCATAAGGTTTTGTGCATATTTGGGCTAGATTTCACTTCATTTGAACAGAAGCACTATTTCAACATTACTGGTCTCAGAAATCTGTAAACTGACAATCTAGAGCATTGAAGTCCTAACATAAGGTTTTGTGCATATAACTTCTAACACATTAAAAACTGTCTTACAGCATTGCAAAAACATTGTATTTCATAAGGCATAAGCATCTTTCAGCTTGGCAAGATTTGCACTGAATATTGAATGAAGCAGCTTTCTCTCATAGAGAAATAAGCTTGTGAGCAGATTTGGGCTAGATTTCACTTCATTTGAACAGAAGCACTATTTCAACATTACTGGTCTCAGAAACCTGTAAACTGACAATCTTGAGCATTGAAGTCCTAACATAAGGTTTTGTGCATATAACTTCTAACACATTAAAAACTGTCTTACAGCAATTGCAAAAACATTATATTTCATAAGACAAAAGCATCTTTCAGTTTGGCAAGATTTGCACTGAATATTGAATGATGCAGCTTTCTCTCATAGAGAGACACGCTTTTGAGCAGATTTGGGCTAGATTTCACTTCATTTGAACAGAAGCACTATTTCAACATTACTGGTCTCAGAAACCTGTAAACTGACAATCTTGAGCATTGAAGTCCTAACATAAGGTTTTGTGCATATAACTTCTAACACATTAAAAACTGTCTTACAGCAATTGCAAAAACATTATATTTCATAAGGCATAAGCATCTTTCAGTTTGGCAAGATTTGCACTTAATATTGAATGAAGCAGCTTTCTCTCATAGAGAAACAAGCTTTTGAGCAGATTTGGGCTAGATTTCACTTCATTTGAACAGAAGCACTATTTCAACATTACTGGTCTCAGAAAACTGTAAACTGACAATCTTGAGCATTGAAGTCCTAACATATGTTTTTGTGCATATAACTTCTAACACATTAAAAACTGTCTCACTGCATTGCAGAAATCATTTTATTTTATAAGACATAGGCATCTTTCAGTTTGGCAAGATTTGCACTGAATATTGAATGATGCAGCTTTCTCTCATAGAGAGACACGCTTTTGAGCAGATTTGGGCTAGATTTCACTTCATTTGAACAGAAGCACTATTTCAACATTACTTGTCTCAGAAACCTGTAAACTGACAATCTTGAGCATTGAAGTCCTAACATAAGGTTTTGTGCATATAACTTCTAACACATTAAAAACTGTCTTACAGCATTGCAAAAACATTGTATTTCATAAGGCAATAAGCATCTTTCAGTTTGGCTAGATTTGCACTGAATATTGAATGAAGCAGCTTTCTTTCATAGAGAAACAAGCTTTTGAGCAGATTTGGGCTAGATTTCACTTCATTTGAACAAAAGCACTATTTCAACATTA
Source organism: Carassius carassius (assembly GCF_963082965.1). NCBI lineage: Eukaryota > Metazoa > Chordata > Actinopteri > Cypriniformes > Cyprinidae > Carassius > Carassius carassius. The sequence goes on along the minus strand of NC_081768.1, from coordinate 28,024,891 downwards.
CTGGTCTCAGAAACCTGTAAACTGACAATCTTGAGCATTGAAGTCCTAACATATGTTTTTGTGCATATAACTTCTAACACATTAAAAACTGTCTCACTGCATTGCAGAAATCATTTTATTTCATAAGACAAAAGCATCTTTCAGTTTGGCAAGATTTGCACTGAATATTGAATGATGCAGCTTTCTCTCATAGAGAGGCACGCTTTTGAGCAGATTTGGGCTAGATTTCACTTCATTTGAACAGAAGCACTATTTCAACATTACTGGTCTCAGAAACCTGTAAACTGACAATCTTGAGCATTGTGAAGTCCTAACAAAAGGTTTTGTGAATATAACTTCTAACACAATAAAAACTGTCTTACAGCATTGCAAAAACATTGTATTTCATAAGGCATAAGCATCTTTCAATTTGGCAAGATTTGCACTGAATATTGAATGAAGCAGCTTTCTCTCATAGAGAAACAAGCTTTTGAGCAGATTTGGGCTAGATTTCACTTCATTTGAACAGAGGCACTATTTCAGCATTACTGGTCTCAGAAACCTGTAAACTGACAATCTTGAGCATTGAAGTCCTAACATAAGGTTTTGTGCATATAACTTCTAACACATTAAAAACTGTCTTACAGCATTGCAAAAACATTGTATTTCATAAGGCAATAAGCATCTTTCAGTTTGGCTAGATTTGCACTGAATATTGAATGAAGCAGCTTTCTTTCATAGAGAAACAAGCTTTTGAGCAGATTTGGGCTAGATTTCACTTCATTTGAACAAAAGCACTATTTCAACATTACTGGTCTCAGAAACCTGTAAACTGACAATCTTGAGCATTGAAGTCCTAACATATGTTTTTGTGCATATAACTTCTAAAACATTAAAAACTGTCTCACTGCATTGCAGAAATCATTTTATTTCATAAGGCATAAGCATCTTTCAGTTTGGCAAGATTTGCACTGAATATTGAATGAAGCAGCTTTCTCTCATAGAGAAACAAGCTTTTAAGCAGATTTGGGCTAGATTTCACTTCATTTGAACAGAAGCACTATTTCAACATTACTGGTCTCAGAAATCTGTAAACTGACAATCTAGAGCATTGAAGTCCTAACATAAGGTTTTGTGCATATAACTTCTAACACATTAAAAACTGTCTTACAGCATTGCAAAAACATTGTATTTCATAAGGCATAAGCATCTTTCAGCTTGGCAAGATTTGCACTGAATATTGAATGAAGCAGCTTTCTCTCATAGAGAAATAAGCTTGTGAGCAGATTTGGGCTAGATTTTACTTCATTTGAACAGAAGCACTATTTCAACATTACTGGGCTCAGAAAACTGTAAACTGAATATCTTGAGCATTGAAGTCCTAACATATGTTTTTGTGCATATATCTTCTAACACATTAAAAACTGTCTCACTGCATTGCAGAAATCATTTTATTTCATAAGATAAAAGCATCTTTCAGTTTGGCAAGATTTGCACTAAACATTGAATGAAGCAGCTCTATCTCACGGAGAGAGAAGCTTTTGAGCAGATTTGGGCTAGATTTCACTTCATTTGAACAGAAGCACTATTTCAACATTACTGGTCTCAGAAACCTGTAAACTGACAATCTTGAGCATTGTGAAGTCCTAACAAAAGGCTTTGTGAATATAACTTCTAACACAATAAAAACTGTCTTAAAGCATTGCAAAAACATTGTATTTCATAAGGCATAAGCATCTTTCAATTTGGCAAGATTTGCACTGAATATTGAATGAAGCAGCTTTCTCTCATAGAGAAACAAGCTTTTGAGCAGATTTGGGCTAGATTTCACTTCATTTGAACAGAAGCACTATTTCAACATTACTAGTCTCAGAAAACTGTAAACTGACAATCTTGAGCATTGAAGTCCTAACATATGTTTTTGTGCATATAACTTCTAACACATTAAAAACTGTCTCACTGCATTGCAGAAATCATTTTATTTCATAAGACATAAGCATCTTTCAGTTTGGCAAGATTTGCACTGAATATTGAATGATGCAGCTTTCTCTCATAGAGAGACAGGCTTTTGAGCAGATTTGGGCTAGATTTCACTTCATTTGAACAGAAGCACTATTTCAACATTACTGGTCTCAGAAACCTGTAAACGGACAATCTTGAGCATTGAAGTCCTAACATAAGGTTTTGTGCATATAACTTCTAACACATTAAAAACTGTCTTACAGCATTGCAAAAACATTATATTTCATAAGGCATAAGCATCTTTCAGCTTGGCAAGATTTGCACTGAATATTGAATGAAGCAGCTTTCTCTCATAGAGAAACAAGCTTTTAAGCAGATTTGGGCTAGATTTCACTTCATTTGTACAGAAGCACTATTTCAGCATTACTGGTCTCAGAAACCTGTAAACTGACAATCTTGAGCATTGAAGTCCTAACATAAGGTTTTGTGCATATAACTTCTAACACATTAAAAACTTTTAGAGCATTGCAAAAACATTGTATTTCATAAGGCATAAGCATCTTTCAGTTTGGCAAGATTTGCACTGAATATTGAATGAAGCAGCTTTCTCTCATAGAGAGACAAGCTTTTCAGCAGATTTGGGCTAGATTTCACTTCATTTGAACAGAAGCACTATTTCAGCATTACTGGTCTCAGAAACCTGTAAACTGACAATCTTGAGCATTGAAGTCCTAACATAAGGTTTTGTGCATATAACTTCTAACACATTAAAAACTGTCTTACAGCATTGCAAAAACATTGTATTTCATAAGGCATAAGCATCTTTCAGTTTGGCAAGATTTGCACTTAATATTGAATGAAGCAGCTTTCTCTCATAGAGAAACAAGCTTTTGAACAGATTTGGGCTAGATTTCACTTCATTTGAACAAAAGCACTATTTCAACATTACTGGTCTCAGAAACCTGTAAACTGACAATCTTGAGCATTGAAGTCCTAACATATGTTTTTGTGCATATAACTTCTAAAACATTAAAAACTGTCTCACTGCATTGCAGAAATCATTTTATTTCATAAGACAAAAGCATCTTTCAGTTTGGCAAGATTTGCACTGAATATTGAATGATGCAGCTTTCTCTCATAGAGAGGCATGCTTTTGAGCAGATTTGGGCTATATTTCTCTTCATTTTAACAGAAGCACTATTTTAACATTACTGGGTCTCAGAAACCTGTAAACTGACAATCTTGAGCATTGAAGTCCTAACATATGTTTTTGTGCATATATCTTCAAACACATTAAAAACTGTCTTACAGCATTGCAAAAACATTGTATTTCATAAGGCATAAGCATCTTTCAGTTTGGCAAGATTTGCACTGAATATTGAATGAAGCAGCTTTCTCTCATAGAGAGACAAGCTTTTAAGCAGATTTGGGCTAGATTTCACTTCATTTGAACAGAAGCACTATTTCAGCATTACTGGTCTCAGAAACCTGTAAACTGACAATCTTGAGCATTGAAGTCCTAACATAAGGTTCTCTTACGAGAGCTCTCTCGTACTGCGTCTTAGCTAAGACGCTACGGGAAAAGTCTCTTTTCACGAAATACTGAAGCAAAAAATTATCCTTAATTTTGTATTTTTGTAAAGCGCATTTGCAGCAGTACACAGCCATAGGCGAGACGGCTCGTTCGCTCATTGGCTTGTTCTGCGGCAACTGCACAGCCTATCGAGCGCGGGCTGATGCAACATCAGACCAATAAGGGCGCTTCGCGCCCTTCTTGCCACTTCCCGCCGAAACGGGTGTGGCCCAACCTATAAAAGGAGCTCGAAAAGGCTGACTCACCTGATTTATTTTTCATCTCTTCAGCGAAGCTCACGCATCGCTGGATCACGGAGGAAGCAAGCGCCGTCTGAGAAAGCACATCAGCAGGACGAGCCATTCTGAAGCTGCTGGCATCGCCGCCTTCCATTGCCGTTCCTGCTGCGCTATCCGGCGCCTATATCCTTTCAATCCTGTTATATACAAGCTGTTCTTTATGTGTGTGTGTGTGTTCGCCCTGAGCCGGGGCGAAGGCTCGTGTTGGCCGCGATGAGTCTCGGCCGCGAGTGGTTTGCACCAGCGCCCCCCCCCTCTCGTTCCCGGCTGGATGGTATTTCCCTTTCGGATGAGCGTACTTCTCAAAGCCCGCCTCATTTCTTCCTGAGCTTCACGAAGAGGTGGCGAAGGCTTGGAACGCTCCATATTCAGCACGAACTCGTTCGTCTGTCTCACTAGCATTCTCCACACTGATGATGCTAAAAACAGGAACTACCACTCACTTCCGCCGGTGGAACAGGCGATAGCGACGCACCTTTGTCCGCCCTCTGCTGGACGGCGGCAAAAGCGGTGTTGCCATCTAAAGCCTCCTGTGTGACGCTGCGTCGGCACTACTAACGATGGCTGCTTCATCGAAGCGCAGGTGTACGAGTTCCGCTGTGGCCGAGCTCTCACCCAAGCGCACCACTGTTTCAGTTCCAGGAATTGTGACTGTCTCAGCGTTTTCTGCAATGCGCAAGCCTGCACAGTTGCCCGCTTGCCTGCACACAAAAGCCGTTATCACAACAGCTTCAGCAACGCAGCTCGAGACCCCCGTTCTCGCTCTACTGGCCGTCGCCCCGCGCCGCGGGGACCGCGGCAGAGGATTACGGTGAGGCCGGGAGCCCCGAAGCCATCCTGGGAAAGCCATCTACGCATGCTGCATGACGCTGCGTCGGCACTACACACGATGGCTGCTTCATCGAAGCGCCGGTGTACGAGTTCCGCTGCGGCCGGGCTCTCACCTAAGCGCGCCGCTGTTTTCAGTTTCCAGAGATTGTGACTGTTTCAGCGTTGTTTGCAATGCGCAAGCCTGTACGGTTGCCCGCTTGCCTGCACACGAAAACCGTTATCACGGCTACCCAGATATTTCCCGAAAAAGGTGTAATTCCTGGTGTCCCGGCCACGGCCGAAGGTGCTATAAATGTAGTGACGATGCCCACTGCTCAGTGCCCATCTCCGCATATAAGCACAGCCCTTCACACAGGGCTCACGCCTATAAAAGCGACTCAAGTCGATCACGCGCACTACATAGTAGACGTGCCCACTCCTCAGTGCCCACAATCACTATGTCACACGCGTCATGTGGTTTCTGTAAAAACGAAACCCGTGCACGTTCGTCCGGCCACGGCCGATGGTGCTATAAATGTAGTGACGATGCCCACTCCTCAGTGCCCATCTCCACATGTAAGCACAGCCCTTCACACAGGGCCTGCGCCCATAATGTCGACTCAAGTCGGTCGCGCACACTGCATAGTAAACGTGCCCACCCCTCAGTGCCCACAATTACTATGTCACACGCGTCATGTGGTTTCTGTAAAAACGAAACCCGTGCATGCTCGTCCGGCCACGGCCGATGGTGCTATAAATGCAGTGACGATGCCCACTACCCAGTGCCCATCTCCACATGTAAGCACAGCCCTGCACACAGGGCTAGCGCACATAAGATCGACACAGATCGTTCGAGCGCGCCGCATAGTAAACGTGCCCACTTCCCAGTGCCCACATACACTATGTCACATACGGCGCGGGGCTTCTGTAAAAACGAGGCCCGTGCACGTACATTCTGCACAGGCAGACAGCGAGTTGAAAGTGGTAAAAGTGCACACATGCAGCCCACGGTTACTCGCAGATATATCAGCTCAGCCTCCCTCCAGTCGGTTAAGCGCCGGAACGGGGTCGAGGAAGAGCGATCTGCCCGCTGTGATCAGCGCGCTCCCCGCCTCAGATGCGCAGCACACTCGAGCGCCGCCGTTGCCCAGTCAACAGAGCGCGTTTCGCATCCAGCCCTTAGCCATTCATGCAGATGCATGGTCAGTGCTTCCAGGGGTTTCGGATTGGGTGCTAGGCATTATAAAGAGAGGCTACTCGCTACAGTTTTCTCGACGCCCACCGTGCTTTTCAGCGCGCGTCGAAACTACGGTCAAAACAGAAGTAGCACACATACTTCGGGCCGAAATATCAAAACTGTTGAGCAAAGGGGCTGTAGGGCCTGTGTCTCAAAGCGAGGGGGGGCTGTACAGCAGATACTTTCTGGTGCCCAAGAGAGACGGGGGTCTCCGGCCCATACTGGATCTAAGACAGCTGAACAGGCATTGATGAAACGCAGTTTCAAAATGCTCACGACCAGGAAGCTCCTCGCGCAGATTCGCAGAGGGGACTGGTTCATGTCAATAGATCTGAAGGATCTATATTGACAGATAGCGTCAAACCACAGGCGATATTTGAGATTCGCCTTCGAGGGCCAGGCATACCAGTTTGCAGTCCTGCCATTCGGCTTGTCCGTAGCTCCTCGTACGTTTACGAGGTGCATGGATGCAGCGCTCGCTCCTCTTAGACTCAGAGGCACACGAGTGCTGAATTATTTGGACGACTGGCTGGTTCTGGCCCGATCATGAGCGGAGCTCATGGACCACAGAGCCGTTTTACTCGATCACCTCGAGAAGCTCGGCCTCAGTGTCAATTGGGTGAAGAGTTCGCTGAACCCCAGTCAGACGATCCTGTTTCTGGGTATAGTTCTGAACTCGTGTTCCATGACGGCGCGGCTGTCACCACAGCGCGCGATGGGCATTCAGCGTGCAGCGAGTTCTTTCCGCTGTGGCGCGACTGTGGCGCTCAAACACTGTCAAAAGATGCTGGGTTTCATGGCCTCAGCATCTCCGGTTCTGCGGCTGGGCCTGCTCCGCATGCGCCCCCTGCAGTTCTGGCTGAAGGCTCGGGTGCCGCGCAGAGCGTGGGCGTCTGGCCGGCTGCATTTCAAGGTCGATCAGAGCTGTGTTGCGGCTCTAGCACCTTGGACAGCGAACGGCTGGTACCGATCAGGTGTAAGCCTGGGGACTTCCCCGAGTGTGAAAATGGTGTCGACGGACGCCTCCACTTCGGGATGGGGAGCGCTGCTCGAAGGCAGACCGTCCTTTGGCCTATGGTCAGAACGGGAAAAGCTCCATCATATCAACTGCCTGGAAATGCTGGCAGTGGAGAACGCGCTGACGCGCTTTTGTCCCCATATCAAGGATCACCACGTCATAGTCCGTTCGGACAACATGTCCGTGGTGTCCTACATAAATCGCCAGGTCGGTCTCGGGTCCCGAAACCTGTGCAGGCTGACGGAACGCCTCCTGATTTGGGCTCAGCGCAACGTGCGCTCGCTGAGAGCAGTGCATGTGCCTGGACTGCAGAATCTGGGTCCAGACAGGCTGTCCAGAGGCAATGTTCCTACGGGCGAATGGTCTCTACACCCGCAAACAGTCCGGCTGTTGTGGGAGAGATTTGGCATGGCGGAGGTGGACCTCTTTGTGTCCCACGAAAACGCTCACTGCCCCGCGTTCTTTTCCAAGAACGAAAGCGCGCTGTCACGGAGATGGCCGTGCTGCCCGCTTTATGCGTTCCCTCCCGTCTCCCTCCTTCCGCAGGTGATAGAACGGGTGAGAGAAACGAGATGTTCAATACTGCTTGTAGCACCTCTTTGGAAGAACCAACCATGGTTCCCAGATTTGATGCAGTTAGCAGATGTCGCCCCGTGGCCGGTACCGTTGAGGAGAGACCTCCTCTCGCAGGCCAGGGGCTCGATTTGGCACCCTCAACCGGAGTTGTGGTCCCTCTATGTATGGGCACTCAATGGTTACCCGCTGATCTCGCAGTGGGAGTGCTAAATACCATCACTCAGGCTAGAGCTCCGTCGACACGACGTCTGTATGCCTCGAAGTGGTCGGTGTTCTCCAGCTGGTGCACAGCTCGAGGTTATTCACCCCTTAGTTGTGAGGTGACGGAGGTCCTCTCCTTCCTTCAGGAGCTGTTGGATAAGGGCAGAGCCCCATCCACGCTCAAAGTTTATGTGGCTGCCATCGCGGCGTTTTCTGAAACGGCGTCCGGTCAGTCAATAGGAAGGAATGATTTAGTCATCCGGTTCCTCAGAGGAGCTAGGAGGCTGAATCCTCCCAGACCTCCGTCAGTCCCTATGTGGGACCTCGCGGCGGTTTTGGAGGCCTTGAAAGGTCCCCCTTTCAAGCCTATCCAATCGATTATCCTTCAGCATCTGTCGTTCAAGACAGTATTCTTGTTGGCTCTCGCTTCTGTGAAGCGTGTGGGTGATTTGCACGCGCTCTCGGTGAGCCAGTCGTGCTTGGAGTTTGGGCCCAATGACTCAAGAGTCATACTCAAACCTAGGCACGGTTATGTGCCGAAATCCCTCAACACACCGTTTCGGGCTCAGGTTATTGCCCTGTCTGCCCTGCCGGTGTCAGGGGAGGATGGAGACTCGAGTCTTCTTTGCCCTGTCAGGGTTTTAAGAGCTTATGTGTCTCGCTCTGCTGCCTTTCGGCAGACGGAGCAGCTATTTGTCTCGTTCGGTGGGCGTTCCAAGGGAATGGCTGTTTCGAGACAGACTCTATCCAGATGGATAGTTGACGCCATAGCGTTAGCTTATGCTTCCAGGGGCCTTCAGTGCCCGTTGGGCGTCAGAGCACACTCCACAAGAGGCATCGCCTCGTCGTGGGCGTGGTCTACTGGGATCTCCTTGCAGGATATATGTATGGCGGCAGGTTGGGCCTCGCCGTCTACATTTATCAGGTTCTATAACCTGGAGGTTCCCACCTTGCAAGCAAGGCTGCTGTCGGTATAGGCGAATCAGGGCCCTGAGGGGAATTCTGAGTTCAAGAGCGCTATGCGCTGCCGACTGTTATATGGGCAGTATTGCGTAAGACCCGCATTGCCACATTGGTCAGGCCTTGCCTCGGCTGTGTGACGTCATATTGCCGCATCTACGGATGCTGCTAGATATGGGACGGAGGGCTTTTTCCCTTTTCTGTCCTGGACTCTCTGTGAGTCCCTCAGATGACTGTGCACTGTAAATCCTGAGCGTTGCTTCAGGTTTATTGGTGTGTGATCCCTGCGCGCACGGCGTTTTACATTGGGTTCCCGTAGCGTCTTAGCTAAGACGCAGTACGAGAGAGCTCTCGTAAGAGAACGTACTCGGTTACTAAACGTAACCTCGGTTCTCTCTAGAAGAGCGAACGAGTACTGCGTTCTCTGCCGTGCGCAAGATTCACTCTGGTTCGCTTCGGCGATGAAATAAATCAGGTGAGTCAGCCTTTTCGAGCTCCTTTTATAGGTTGGGCCACACCCGTTTCGGCGGGAAGTGGCAAGAAGGGCGCGAAGCGCCCTTATTGGTCTGATGTTGCATCAGCCCGCGCTCGATAGGCTGTGCAGTTGCCGCAGAACAAGCCAATGAGCGAACGAGCCGTCTCGCCTATGGCTGTGTACTGCTGCAAATGCGCTTTACAAAAATACAAAATTAAGGATAATTTTTTGCTTCAGTATTTCGTGAAAAGAGACTTTTCCCGTAGCGTCTTAGCTAAGACGCAGTACTCGTTCGCTCTTCTAGAGAGAACCGAGGTTACGTTTAGTAACCGAGTACGTTTTGTGCATATAACTTCTAACACATTAAAAACTGTCTTAGAGCATTGCAAAAACATTGTATTTCATAAGGCATAAGCATCTTTCAGTTTGGCAAGATTTGCACTGAATATTGAATGAAGCAGCTTTCTCTCATAGAGAGACAAGCTTTTAAGCAGATTTGGGCTAGATTTCACTTCATTTGAACAGAAGCACTATTTCAGCATTACTGGTCTCAGAAACCTGTAAACTGACAATCTTGAGCATTGAAGTCCTAACATAAGGTTTTGTGCATATAACTTCTAAACACATTTAAAACTGTCTTACAGCATTGCAAAAACATTGTATTTCATAAGGCATAAGCATCTTTCAGTTTGGCAAGATTTGCACTGAATATTGAATGAAGCAGCTTTCTCTCATAGAGAAACAAGCTTTTGAGCAGATTTGGGCTAGATTTCACTTCATTTGAACAGAAGCACTATTTCAACATTACTGGTCTCAGAAAACTGTAAACTGACAATCTTGAGCATTGAAGTCCTAACATATGTTTTTGTGCATATAACTTCTAACACATTAAAAACTGTCTCACTGCATTGCAGAAATCATTTTATTTCATAAGACATAGGCATCTTTCAGTTTGGCAAGATTTGCACTGAATATTGAATGAAGCAGCTTTCTCTCATAGAGAGACACGCTTTTGAGGAGATTTGGGCTAGATTTCACTTCATTTTAACAGAAGCACTATTTTAAACATTACTGGTCTCAGGAACCTGTAAACTGACAATCTTGAGCATTAAAGTCCTAACATAAGGTTTTGTGCATATAACTTCTAACACATTAAAAACTGTCTTACAACATTGCAAAAACATTGTATTTCATAAGGCATAAGCATCTTTCAGTTTGGCAAGATTTGCACTGAATATTGAATGAAGCAGCTTTCTCTCATAGAGAGACAAGCTTTTAAGCAGATTTGGGCTAGATTTCACTTCATTTGAACAGAAGCACTATTTCAGCATTACTGGTCTCAGAAACCTGTAAACTGACAATCTTGAGCATTGAAGTCCTAACATAAGGTTTTGTGCATATAACTTCTAACACATTTAAAACTGTCTTACAGCATTGCAAAAACATTGTATTTCATAAGGCATAAGCATCTTTCAGTTTGGCAAGATTTGCACTGAATATTGAATGAAGCAGCTTTCTCTCATAGAGAAACAAGCTTTTGAGCAGATTTGGGCTAGATTTCACTTCATTTGAACAGAAGCACTATTTCAACATTACTGGTCTCAGAAAACTGTAAACTGACAATCTTGAGCATTGAAGTCCTAACATATGTTTTTGTGCATATAACTTCTAACACATTAAAAACTGTCTCACTGCATTGCAGAAATCATTTTATTTCATAAGACATAGGCATCTTTCAGTTTGGCAAGATTTGCACTGAATATTGAATGAAGCAGCTTTCTCTCATAGAGAGACACGCTTTTGAGGAGATTTGGGCTAGATTTCACTTCATTTTAACAGAAGCACTATTTTAAACATTACTGGTCTCAGGAACCTGTAAACTGACAATCTTGAGCATTAAAGTCCTAACATAAGGTTTTGTGCATATAACTTCTAACACATTAAAAACTGTCTTACAACATTGCAAAAACATTGTATTTCATAAGGCATAAGCATCTTTCAGTTTGGCAAGATTTGCACTGAATATTGAATGAAGCAGCTTTCTCTCATAGAGAGACAAGCTTTTAAGCAGATTTGGGCTAGATTTCACTTCATTTGAACAGAAGCACTATTTGGTCTCAGAAACCTGTAAACTGACAATCTTGAGCATTGAAGTCCTAACATAAGGTTTTGTGCATATAACTTCTAACACATTAAAAACTGTCTTACAGCATTGCAAAAACATTGTATTTCATAAGGCATAAGCATCTTTCAGTTTGGCAAGATTTGCACTGAATATTGAATGAAGCAGCTTTCTCTCATAGAGAGACACGCTTTTGAGGAGATTTGGGCTAGATTTCACTTCATTTTAACAGAAGCACTATTTTAAACATTACTGGTCTCAGGAACCTGTAAACTGACAATCTTGAGCATTAAAGTCCTAACATAAGGTTTTGTGCATATAACTTCTAACACATTAAAAACTGTCTTACAACATTGCAAAAACATTGTATTTCATAAGGCATAAGCATCTTTCAGTTTGGCAAGATTTGCACTGAATATTGAATGAAGCAGCTTTCTCTCATAGAGAGACAAGCTTTTAAGCAGATTTGGGCTAGATTTCACTTCATTTGAACAGAAGCACTATTTCAGCATTACTGGTCTCAGAAACCTGTAAACTGACAATCTTGAGCATTGAAGTCCTAACATAAGGTTTTGTGCATATAACTTCTAACACATTAAAAACTGTCTTACAGCATTGCAAAAACATTGTATTTCATAAGGCATAAGCAGCTTTCAGTTTGGCAAGATTTGCACTGAATATTGAATGAAGCAGCTTTCTCTCATAGAGAAACAAGCTTTTGAGCAGATTTGGGCTAGATTTCACTTCATTTGAACAGAAGCACTATTTCAACATTACTGGTCTCAGAAAACTGTAAACTGACAATCTTGAGCATTGAAGTCCTAACATATGTTTTTGTGCATATAACTTCTAACACATTAAAAACTGTCTCACTGCATTGCAGAAATCATTTTATTTCATAAGACATAGGCATATTTCAGTTTGGCAAGATTTGCACTGAATATTGAATGATGCAGCTTTCTCTCATAGATAGACACGCTTTTGAGCAGATTTGGGCTAGATTTCACTTCATTTGAACAGAAGCACTATTTCAACATTACTTGTCTCAGAAACCTGTAAACTGACAATCTTGAGCATTGAAGTCCTAACATAAGGTTTTGTGCATATAACTTCTAACACATTAAAAACTGTCTTACAGCATTGCAAAAACATTGTATTTCATAAGGCAATAAGCATCTTTCAGTTTGGCTAGATTTGCACTGAATATTGAATGAAGCAGCTTTCTTTCATAGAGAAACAAGCTTTTGAGCAGATTTGGGCTAGATTTCATTTCATTTGAACAAAAGCACTATTTCAACATTACTGGTCTCAGAAACCTGTAAACTGACAATCTTGAGCATTGAAGTCCTAACATATGTTTTTATGCATATAACTTCTAACACATTAAAAACTGTCTCACTGCATTGCAGAAATCATTTTATTTCATAAGACAAAAGCATCTTTCAGTTTGGCAAGATTTGCACTGAATATTGAATGATGCAGCTTTCTCTCATAGAGAGGCACGCTTTTGAGCAGATTTGGGCTAGATTTCACTTAATTTTAACAGAAGCACTATTTCAACATTACTGGTCTCAGGAACCTGTAAACTGACAACCTTGAGCATTGAAGTCCTAACATATGTTTTTGTGCATATATCTTCTAACACATTAAAAACTGTCTTACAGCATTGCAAAAACGTTGTATTTCATAAGGCATAAGCATCTTTCAGTTTGGCAAGATTTGCACTGAATATTGAATGAAGCAGCTTTCTCTCATAGAGAAACAAGCTTTTAAGCAGATTTGGGCTAGATTTCACTTCATTTGAACAGAAGCACTATTTCAACATTACTGGTCTCAGAAACCTGTAAACTGACAATCTTGAGCATAAGGTTTTGTGCATATTTGGGCTAGATTTCACTTCATTTGAACAGAAGCACTATTTCAACATTACTGGTCTCAGAAATCTGTAAACTGACAATCTAGAGCATTGAAGTCCTAACATAAGGTTTTGTGCATATAACTTCTAACACATTAAAAACTGTCTTACAGCATTGCAAAAACATTGTATTTCATAAGGCATAAGCATCTTTCAGCTTGGCAAGATCTGCACTGAATATTGAATGAAGCAGCTTTCTCTCATAGAGAAATAAGCTTGTGAGCAGATTTGGGCTAGATTTCACTTCATTTGAACAGAAGCACTATTTCAACATTACTGGGCTCAGAAAACTGTAAACTGAATATCTTGAGCATTGAAGTCCTAACATATGTTTTTGTGCATATATCTTCTAACACATTAAAAACTGTCTCACTGCATTGCAGAAATCATTTTATTTCATAAGATATAAGCATCTTTCAGTTTGGCAAGATTTGCACTAAACATTGAATGAAGCAGCTCTATCTCACGGAGAGAGAAGCTTTTGAGCAGATTTGGGCTAGATTTCACTTCATTTGAACAGAAGCACTATTTCAACATTACTGGTCTCAGAAACCTGTAAACTGACAATCTTGAGCATTGTGAAGTCCTAACAAAAGGTTTTGTGAATATAACTTCTAACACAATAAAAACTGTCTTACAGCATTGCAAAAACATTGTATTTCATAAGGCATAAGCATCTTTCAATTTGGCAAGATTTGCACTGAATATTGAATGAAGCAGCTTTCTCTCATAGAGAAACAAGCTTTTGAGCAGATTTGGGCTAGATTTCACTTCATTTGAACAGAAGCACTATTTCAACATTACTAGTCTCAGAAAACTGTAAACTGACAATCTTGAGCATTGAAGTCCTAACATATGTTTTTGTGCATATAACTTCTAACACATTAAAAACTGTCTCACTGCATTGCAGAAATCATTTTATTTCATAAGACATAAGCATCTTTCAGTTTGGCAAGATTTGCACTGAATATTGAATGATGCAGCTTTCTCTCATAGAGAGACACGCTTTTGAGCAGATTTGGGCTAGATTTCACTTCATTTGAACAGAAGCACTATTTCAACTTTACTGGTCTCAGAAACCTGTAAACGGACAATCTTGAGCATTGAAGTCCTAACATAAGGTTTTGGGCATATAACTTCTAACACATTAAAAACTGTCTTACAGCATTGCAAAAACATTATATTTCATAAGGCATAAGCATCTTTCAGCTTGGCAAGATTTGCACTGAATATTGAATGAAGCAGCTTTCTCTCATAGAGAAACAAGCTTTTAAGCAGATTTGGGCTAGATTTCACTTCATTTGTACAGAAGCACTATTTCAGCATTACTGGTCTCAGAAACCTGTAAACTGACAATCTTGAGCATTGAAGTCCTAACATAAGGTTTTGTGCATATAACTTCTAACACATTAAAAACTGTTAGAGCATTGCAAAAACATTGTATTTCATAAGGCATAAGCAGCTTTCAGTTTGGCAAGATTTGCACTGAATATTGAATGAAGCAGCTTTCTCTCATAGAGAGACAAGCTTTTCAGCAGATTTGGGCTAGATTTCACTTCATTTGAACAGAAGCACTATTTCAGCATTACTGGTCTCAGAAACCTGTAAACTGACAATCTTGAGCATTGAAGTCCTAACATAAGGTTTTGTGCATATAACTTCTAACACATTAAAAACTGTCTTACAGCATTGCAAAAACATTGTATTTCATAAGGCATAAGCATCTTTCAGTTTGGCAAGATTTTTACTGAATATTGAATGAAGCAGCTTTCTCTCATAGAGAAACAAGCTTTTGAGCAGATTTGGGCTAGATTTCACTTCATTTGAACAGAAGCACTATTTCAACATTACTGGTCTCAGAAAACTGTAAACTGACAATCTTGAGCATTGAAGTCCTAACATATGTTTTTGTGCATATAACTTCTAACACATTAAAAACTGTCTTACAGCATTGCAAAAACATTGTATTTCATAAGGCATAAGCATCTTTCAGTTTGGCAAGATTTGCACTGAATATTGAATGAAGCAGCTTTCTCTCATAGAGAAACAAGCTTTTGAGCAGATTTGGGCTAGATTTCACTTCATTTGAACAGAAGCACTATTTCAACATTACTGGTCTCAGAAAACTGTAAACTGACAATCTTGAGCATTGAAGTCCTAACATATGTTTTTGTGCATTTAACTTCTAACACATTAAAAACTGTCTCACTGCATTGCAGAAATCATTTTATTTCATAAGACATAAGCATCTTTCAGTTTGGCAAGATTTGCACTGAATATTGAATGAAGCAGCTTTCTCTCATAGAGAAACAAGCTTTTGAGCAGATTTGGGCTAGATTTCACTTCATTTGAACAGAAGCACTATTTCAACATTACTGGTCTCAGAAAACTGTAAACTGACAATCTTGAGCATTGAAGTCCTAACATATGTTTTTGTGCATATAACTTCTAACACATTAAAAACTGTCTTACAGCATTGCAAAAACATTGTATTTCATAAGGCATAAGCATCTTTCAGTTTGGCAAGATTTGCACTGAATATTGAATGAAGCAGCTTTCTCTCATAGAGAAACAAGCTTTTGAGCAGATTTGGGCTAGATTTCACTTCATTTGAACAGAAGCACTATTTCAACATTACTGGTCTCAGAAAACTGTAAACTGACAATCTTGAGCATTGAAGTCCTAACATATGTTTTTGTGCATTTAACTTCTAACACATTAAAAACTGTCTCACTGCATTGCAGAAATCATTTTATTTCATAAGACATAAGCATCTTTCAGTTTGGCAAGATTTGCACTGAATATTGAATGAAGCAGCTTTCTCTCATAGAGAGACAAGCTTTTAAGCAGATTTGGGCTAGATTTCACTTCATTTGAACAGAAGCACTATTTCAGCATTACTGGTCTCAGAAACCTGTAAACTGACAATCTTGAGCATTGAAGTCCTAACATAAGGTTTTGTGCATATAACTTCTAACACATTAAAAACTGTCTTACAGCATTGCAAAAACATAATATTTCAGAAGGCATAAGCATCTTTCAGCTTGGCAAGATTTGCACTGAATATTGAATGAAGCAGCTTTCTCTCATAGAGAGACAAGCTTTTGAGCAGATTTGGGCTATATTTCTCTTCATTTTAACAGAAGCACTATTTTAACATTACTGGTCTCAGAAACCTGTAAACTGACAATCTTGAGCATTGAAGTCCTAACATATGTTTTTGTGCATATATCTTCAAACACATTAAAAACTGTCTTACAGCATTGCAAAAACATTGTATTTCATAAGGCATAAGCATCTTTCAGTTTGGCAAGATTTGCACTGAATATTGAATGAAGCAGCTTTCTCTCATAGAGAGACAAGCTTTTAAGCAGATTTGGGCTAGATTTCACTTCATTTGAACAGAAGCACTATTTCAGCATTACTGGTCTCAGAAACCTGTAAACTGACAATCTTGAGCATTGAAGTCCTAACATAAGGTTTTGTGCATATAACTTCTAACACATTAAAAACTGTCTTACAGCATTGCAAAAACATTGTATTTCATAAGGCATAAGCATCTTTAAGCCTGGCAAGATTTGCACTGAATATTGAATGAAGCAGCTTTCTCTCATAGAGAAACAAGCTTTTAAGCAGATTTGGGCTAGATTTCACTTCATTTGAACAGAAGCACTATTTCAGCATTACTGGTCTCAGAAACCTGTAAACTGACAATCTTGAGCATTGAAGTCCTAACATAAGGTTTTGTGCATATAACTTCTAACATATTAAAAACTGTCTTACAGCATTGCAAAAACATTGTATTTCATAAGGCATAAGCATCTTTCAGTTTGGCAAGATTTGCACTGAATATTGAATGAAGCAGCTTTCTCTCATAGAGAAAAAAGCTTTTGAGCAGATTTGGGCTAGATTTCACTTCATTTGAACAGAAGCACTATTTCAACATTACTGGGCTCAGAAAACTGTAAACTGACAATCTTGAGCATTGAAGTCCTAACATATGTTTTTGTGCATATAACTTCTAACACATTAAAAACTGTCTTACAGCATTGCAAAAACATTGTATTTCATAAGGCATAAGCATCTTTCAGTTTGGCAAGATTTGCACTGAATATTGAATGAAGCAGCTTTCTCTCATAGAGAGACAAGCTTTTAAGCAGATTTGGGCTAGATTTCACTTCATTTGAACAGAAGCACTATTTCAGCATTACTGGTCTCAGAAACCTGTAAACTGACAATCTTGAGCATTGAAGTCCTAACATATGTTTTTGTGCATATAACTTCTAACACATTAAAAACTGTCTCACTGCATTGCAGAAATCATTTTATTTCATAAGACATAGGCATCTTTTAGTTTGGCAAGATTTGCACTGAATATTGAATGAAGCAGCTTTCTCTCATAGAGAGACACGCTTTTGAGGAGATTTGGGCTAGATTTCACTTCATTTTAACAGAAGCACTATTTTAAACATTACTGGTCTCAGGAACCTGTAAACTGACAATCTTGAGCATTAAAGTCCTAACATAAAGTTTTGTGCATATAACTTCTAACACATTAAAAACTGTCTTACAACATTGCAAAAACATTGTATTTCATAAGGCATAAGCATCTTTCAGTTTGGCAAGATTTGCACTGAATATTGAATGAAGCAGCTTTCTCTCATAGAGAGACAAGCTTTTAAGCAGATTTGGGCTAGATTTCACTTCATTTGAACAGAAGCACTATTTGGTCTCAGAAACCTGTAAACTGACAATCTTGAGCATTGAAGTCCTAACATAAGGTTTTGTGCATATAACTTCTAACACATTAAAAACTGTCTTACAGCATTGCAAAAACATTGTATTTCATAAGGCATAAGCATCTTTCAGTTTGGCAAGATTTGCACTGAATATTGAATGAAGCAGCTTTCTCTCATAGAGAAACAAGCTTTTGAGCAGATTTGGGCTAGATTTCACTTCATTTTAACAGAAGCACTATTTTAACATTACTGGTCTCAGAAACCTGTAAACTGACAATCTTAAGCATTGAAGTCCTAACATATGTTTTTGTGCATATATCTTCTAACACATTAAAAACTGTCTTACAGCATTGCAAAAACATTGTATTTCATAAGGCATAAGCATCTTTCAGTTTGGCAAGATTTGCACTGAATATTGAATGAAGCAGCTTTCTCTCATAGAGAAACAAGCTTTTAAGCAGATTTGGGCTAGATTTCACTTCATTTGAACAGAAGCACTATTTCAACATTACTGGTCTCAGAAACCTGTAAACTGACAATCTTGAGCATAAGGTTTTGTGCATATTTGGGCTAGATTTCACTTCATTTGAACAGAAGCACTATTTCAACATTACTGGTCTCAGAAATCTGTAAACTGACAATCTAGAGCATTGAAGTCCTAACATAAGGTTTTGTGCATATAACTTCTAACACATTAAAAACTGTCTTACAGCATTGCAAAAACATTGTATTTCATAAGGCATAAGCATCTTTCAGCTTGGCAAGATTTGCACTGAATATTGAATGAAGCAGCTTTCTCTCATAGAGAAATAAGCTTGTGAGCAGATTTGGGCTAGATTTCACTTCATTTGAACAGAAGCACTATTTCAACATTACTGGGCTCAGAAAACTGTAAACTGAATATCTTGAGCATTGAAGTCCTAACATATGTTTTTGTGCATATATCTTCTAACACATTAAAAACTGTCTCACTGCATTGCAGAAATCATTTTATTTCATAAGATATAAGCATCTTTCAGTTTGGCAAGATTTGCACTAAACATTGAATGAAGGAGCTCTATCTCACGGAGAGAGAAGCTTTTGAGCAGATTTGGGCTAGATTTCACTTCATTTGAACAGAAGCACTATTTCAACATTACTGGTCTCAGAAACCTGTAAACTGACAATCTTGAGCATTGAAGTCCTAACATAAGGTTTTGTGCATATAACTTCTAACACATTAAAAACTGTCTTACAGCAATTGCAAAAACATTATATTTCATAAGACAAAAGCATCTTTCAGTTTGGCAAGATTTGCACTGAATATTGAATGATGCAGCTTTCTCTCATAGAGAGACACGCTTTTGAGCAGATTTGGGCTAGATTTCACTTCATTTGAATAGAAGCACTATTTCAACATTACTGGTCTCAGAAACCTGTAAACTGACAATCTTGAGCATTGAAGTCCTAACATAAGGTTTTGTGCATATAACTTCTAACACATTAAAAACTGTCTTACAGCAATTGCAAAAACATTATATTTCATAAGGCATAAGCATCTTTCAGCTTGGCAAGATTTGCACTGAATATTGAATGAAGCAGCTTTCTCTCATAGAGAAACAAGCTTTTAAGCAGATTTGGGCTAGATTTCACTTCATTTGTACAGAAGCACTATTTCAGCATTACTGGTCTCAGAAACCTGTAAACTGACAATCTTGAGCATTGAAGTCCTAACATAAGGTTTTGTGCATATAACTTCTAACATATTAAAAACTGTCTTACAGCATTGCAAAAACATTGTATTTCATAAGGCATAAGCATCTTTCAGTTTGGCAAGATTTGCACTTAATATTGAATGAAGCAGCTTTCTCTCATAGAGAAACAAGCTTTTGAGCAGATTTGGGCTAGATTTCACTTCATTTGAACAGAAGCACTATTTCAACATTACTGGTCTCAGAAACCTGTAAAAACTGACAATCTTGAGCATTGAAGTCCTAACATAAGGTTTTGTGCATATAACTTCTAACACATTAAAAACTGTCTCACTGCATTGCAGAAATCATTTTATTTCATAAGACAAAAGCATCTTTCAGTTTGGCAAGATTTGCACTGAATATTGAATGATGCAGCTTTCTCTCATAGAGAGACATGCTTTTGAGCAGATTTGGGCTAGATTTCACTTCATTTGAACAGAAGCACTAATTCAACATTACTGGTCTCAGAAACCTGTAAACTGACAATCTTGAGCATTGAAGTCCTAACATAAGGTTTTGTGCATATAACTTCTAACACATTAAAAACTGTCTTACAGCAATTGCAAAAACATTATATTTCATAAGGCATAAGCATCTTTCAGCTTGGCAAGATTTGCACTGAATATTGAATGAAGCAGCTTTCTCTCATAGAGAAACAAGCTTTTAAGCAGATTTGGGCTAGATTTCACTTCATTTGTACAGAAGCACTATTTCAGCATTACTGGTCTCAGAAACCTGTAAACTGACAATCTTGAGCATTGAAGTCCTAACATAAGGTTTTGTGCATATAACTTCTAACATATTAAAAACTGTCTTACTGCATTGCAAAAACATTGTATTTCATAAGGCATAAGCATCTTTCAGTTTGGCAAGATTTGCACTGAATATTGAATGAAGCAGCTTTCTCTCATAGAGAGACAAGCTTTTGAGCAGATTTGGGCTAGATTTCTCTTCATTTTAACAGAAGCACTATTTTAACATTACTGGTCTCAGAAACCTGTAAACTGACAATCTTGAGCATTGAAGTCCTAACATATGTTTTTGTGCATATATCCTCTAACACATTAAAAACTGTCTTACAGCATTGCAAACACATTGTATTTCATAAGGACTAAGCATCTTTCAGTTTGGCAAGATTTGGACTTAATATTGAATGAAGCAGCTTTCTCTCATAGAGAAACAAGCTTTTGAGCAGATTTGGGCTAGATTTCACTTCATCTGAACAGAAGCACTATTTCAACATTACTGGTCTCAGAAACCTGTAAAAACTGACAATCTTGAGCATTGAAGTCCTAACATAATGTTTTGTGCATATAACTTCTAACACATTAAAAACTGTCTTACAGCATTGCAAAAACATTATATTTCATAAGGCATAAGCATCTTTCAGCTTGGCAAGATTTGCACTGTATATTGAATGAAGCAGCTTTCTCTCATAGAGAAACAAGCTTTTGAGCAGATTTGGGCTAGATTTCACTTCATTTGAATAGAAGCACTATTTCAACATTACTGGTCTCAGAAACCTGTAAACTGACAATCTTGAGCATTGAAGTCCTAACATAAGGTTTTGTGCATATAACTTCTAACACATTAAAAACTGTCTTACAGCAATTGCAAAAACATTATATTTCATAAGGCATAAGCATCTTTCAGCTTGGCAAGATTTGCACTGAATATTGAATGAAGCAGCTTTCTCTCATAGAGAAACAAGCTTTTAAGCAGATTTGGGCTAGATTTCAATTCATTTGTACAGAAGCACTATTTCAGCATTACTGGTCTCAGAAACCTGTAAACTGACAATCTTGAGCATTGAAGTCCTAACATAAGGTTTTGTGCATATAACTTCTAACATATTAAAAACTGTCTTACAGCATTGCAAAAACATTGTATTTCATAAGGCATAAGCATCTTTCAGTTTGGCAAGATTTGCACTTAATATTGAATGAAGCAGCTTTCTCTCATAGAGAAACAAGCTTTTGAGCAGATTTGGGCTAGATTTCACTTCATTTGAACAGAAGCACTATTTCAACATTACTGGTCTCAGAAACCTGTAAAAACTGACAATCTTGAGCATTGAAGTCCTAACATAAGGTTTTGTGCATATAACTTCTAACACATTAAAAACTGTCTTACAGCAATTGCAAAAACATTATATTTCATAAGGCATAAGCATCTTTCAGCTTGGCAAGATTTGCACTGAATATTGAATGAAGCAGCTTTCTCTCATAGAGAAACAAGCTTTTAAGCAGATTTGGGCTAGATTTCACTTCATTTGTACAGAAGCACTATTTCAGCATTACTGGTCTCAGAAACCTGTAAACTGACAATCTTGAGCATTGAAGTCCTAACATAAGGTTTTGTGCATATAACTTCTAACATATTAAAAACTGTCTTACTGCATTGCAAAAACATTGTATTTCATAAGGCATAAGCATCTTTCAGTTTGGCAAGATTTGCACTGAATATTGAATGAAGCAGCTTTCTCTCATAGAGAGACAAGCTTTTGAGCAGATTTGGGCTAGATTTCTCTTCATTTTAACAGAAGCACTATTTTAACATTACTGGTCTCAGAAACCTGTAAACTGACAATCTTGAGCATTGAAGTCCTAACATATGTTTTTGTGCATATATCCTCTAACACATTAAAAACTGTCTTACAGCATTGCAAACACATTGTATTTCATAAGGACTAAGCATCTTTCAGTTTGGCAAGATTTGCACTTAATATTGAATGAAGCAGCTTTCTCTCATAGAGAAACAAGCTTTTGAGCAGATTTGGGCTAGATTTCACTTCATTTGAACAGAAGCACTATTTCAACATTACTGGTCTCAGAAACCTGTAAAAACTGACAATCTTGAGCATTGAAGTCCTAACATAATGTTTTGTGCATATAACTTCTAACACATTAAAAACTGTCTTACAGCATTGCAAAAACATTATATTTCATAAGGCATAAGCATCTTTCAGCTTGGCAAGATTTGCACTGTATATTGAATGAAGCAGCTTTCTCTCATAGAGAAACAAGCTTTTGAGCAGATTTGGGCTAGATTTCACTTCATTTGAACAGAAGCACTATTTCAACATTACTGGTCTCAGAAACCTGTAAACTGACAATCTTGAGCATTGAAGTCCTAACATAAGGTTTTGTGCATATAACTTCTAACACATTAAAAACTGTCTTACAGCATTGCAAAAACATTGTATTTCATAAGGCATAAGCATCTTTAAGTTTGGCACTGAATATTGAATGAAGCAGCTTTCTCTCATAGAGAGACAAGCTTTTAAGCAGATTTGGGCTAGATTTCACTTCATTTGAACAGAAGCACTATTTCAGCATTACTGGTCTCAGAAACCTGTAAACTGACAATCTTGAGCATTGAAGTCCTAACATAAGGTTTTGTGCATATAACTTCTAACACATTAAAAACTGTCTTACAGCATTGCAAAAACATTGTATTTCATAAGGCATAAGCAGCTTTCAGTTTGGCAAGATTTGCACTGAATATTGAATGAAGCAGCTTTCTCTCATAGAGAAACAAGCTTTTGAGCAGATTTGGGCTAGATTTCACTTCATTTGAACAGAAGCACTATTTCAACATTACTGGTCTCAGAAAACTGTAAACTGACAATCTTGAGCATTGAAGTCCTAACATATGTTTTTGTGCATATAACTTCTAACACATTAAAAACTGTCTCACTGCATTGCAGAAATCATTTTATTTCATAAGACATAGGCATATTTCAGTTTGGCAAGATTTGCACTGAATATTGAATGATGCAGCTTTCTCTCATAGATAGACACGCTTTTGAGCAGATTTGGGCTAGATTTCACTTCATTTGAACAGAAGCACTATTTCAACATTACTTGTTTCAGAAACCTGTAAACTGACAATCTTGAGCATTGAAGTCCTAACATAAGGTTTTGTGCATATAACTTCTAACACATTAAAAACTGTCTTACAGCATTGCAAAAACATTGTATTTCATAAGGCAATAAGCATCTTTCAGTTTGGCTAGATTTGCACTGAATATTGAATGAAGCAGCTTTCTTTCATAGAGAAACAAGCTTTTGAGCAGATTTGGGCTAGATTTCATTTCATTTGAACAAAAGCACTATTTCAACATTACTGGTCTCAGAAACCTGTAAACTGACAATCTTGAGCATTGAAGTCCTAACATATGTTTTTATGCATATAACTTCTAACACATTAAAAACTGTCTCACTGCATTGCAGAAATCATTTTATTTCATAAGACAAAAGCATCTTTCAGTTTGGCAAGATTTGCACTGAATATTGAATGATGCAGCTTTCTCTCATAGAGAGGCACGCTTTTGAGCAGATTTGGGCTAGATTTCACTTCATTTTAACAGAAGCACTATTTCAACATTACTGGTCTCAGAAACCTGTAAACTGACAACCTTGAGCATTGAAGTCCTAACATATGTTTTTGTGCATATATCTTCTAACACATTAAAAACTGTCTTACAGCATTGCAAAAACGTTGTATTTCATAAGGCATAAGCATCTTTCAGTTTGGCAAGATTTGCACTAAATATTGAATGAAGCAGCTTTCTCTCATAGAGAAACAAGCTTTTAAGCAGATTTGGGCTAGATTTCACTTCATTTGAACAGAAGCACTATTTCAACATTACTGGTCTCAGAAACCTGTAAACTGACAATCTTGAGCATAAGGTTTTGTGCATATTTGGGCTAGATTTCACTTCATTTGAACAGAAGCACTATTTCAACATTACTGGTCTCAGAAATCTGTAAACTGACAATCTAGAGCATTGAAGTCCTAACATAAGGTTTTGTGCATATAACTTCTAACACATTAAAAACTGTCTTACAGCATTGCAAAAACATTGTATTTCATAAGGCATAAGCATCTTTCAGCTTGGCAAGATTTGCACTGAATATTGAATGAAGCAGCTTTCTCTCATAGAGAAATAAGCTTGTTAGCAGATTTGGGCTAGATTTCACTTCATTTGAACAGAAGCACTATTTCAACATTACTGGGCTCAGAAAACTGTAAACTGAATATCTTGAGCATTGAAGACCTAACATAAGTTTTTGTGCATATATCTTCTAACACATTAAAAACTGTCTCACTGCATTGCAGAAATCATTTTATTTCATAAGATATAAGCATCTTTCAGTTTGGCAAGATTTGCACTAAACATTGAATGAAGCAGCTCTATCTCACGGAGAGAGAAGCTTTTGAGCAGATTTGGGCTAGATTTCACTTCATTTGAACAGAAGCACTATTTCAACATTACTGGTCTCAGAAACCTGTAAACTGACAATCTTGAGCATTGTGAAGTCCTAACAAAAGGTTTTGTGAATATAACTTCTAACACAATAAAAACTGTCTTACAGCATTGCAAAAACATTGTATTTCATAAGGCATAAGCATCTTTCAATTTGGCAAGATTTGCACTGAATATTGAATGAAGCAGCTTTCTCTCATAGAGAAACAAGCTTTTGAGCAGATTTGGGCTAGATTTCACTTCATTTGAACAGAAGCACTATTTCAACATTACTAGTCTCAGAAAACTGTAAACTGACAATCTTGAGCATTGAAGTCCTAACATATGTTTTTGTGCATATAACTTCTAACACATTAAAAACTGTCTCACTGCATTGCAGAAATCATTTTATTTCATAAGACATAAGCATCTTTCAGTTTGGCAAGATTTGCACTGAATATTGAATGAAGCAGCTTTCTCTCATAGAGAGACAAGCTTTTCAGCAGATTTGGGCTAGATTTCATTTCATTTGAACAAAAGCACTATTTCAACATTACTGGTCTCAGAAACCTGTAAACTGACAACCTTGAGCATTGAAGTCCTAACATATGTTTTTGTGCATATATCTTCTAACACATTAAAAACTGTCTTACAGCATTGCAAAAACGTTGTATTTCATAAGGCATAAGCATCTTTCAGTTTGGCAAGATTTGCACTGAATATTGAATGAAGCAGCTTTCTCTCATAGAGAAACAAGCTTTTAAGCAGATTTGGGCTAGATTTCACTTCATTTGAACAGAAGCACTATTTCAACATTACTGGTCTCAGAAACCTGTAAACTGACAATCTTGAGCATAAGGTTTTGTGCATATTTGGGCTAGATTTCACTTCATTTGAACAGAAGCACTATTTCAACATTACTGGTCTCAGAAATCTGTAAACTGACAATCTAGAGCATTGAAGTCCTAACATAAGGTTTTGTGCATATAACTTCTAACACATTAAAAACTGTCTTACAGCATTGCAAAAACATTGTATTTCATAAGGCATAAGCATCTTTCAGCTTGGCAAGATTTGCACTGAATATTGAATGAAGCAGCTTTCTCTCATAGAGAAATAAGCTTGTGAGCAGATTTGGGCTAGATTTCACTTCATTTGAACAGAAGCACTATTTCAACATTACTGGGCTCAGAAAACTGTAAACTGAATATCTTGAGCATTGAAGTCCTAACATATGTTTTTGTGCATATATCTTCTAACACATTAAAAACTGTCTCACTGCATTGCAGAAATCATTTTATTTCATAAGATATAAGCATCTTTCAGTTTGGCAAGATTTGCACTAAACATTGAATGAAGCAGCTCTATCTCACGGAGAGAGAAGCTTTTGAGCAGATTTGGGCTAGATTTCACTTCATTTGAACAGAAGCACTATTTCAACATTACTGGTCTCAGAAACCTGTAAACTGACAATCTTGAGCATTGTGAAGTCCTAACAAAAGGTTTTGTGAATATAACTTCTAACACAATAAAAACTGTCTTACAGCATTGCAAAAACATTGTATTTCATAAGGCATAAGCATCTTTCAATTTGGCAAGATTTGCACTGAATATTGAATGAAGCAGCTTTCTCTCATAGAGAAACAAGCTTTTGAGCAGATTTGGGCTAGATTTCACTTCATTTGAACAGAAGCACTATTTCAACATTACTAGTCTCAGAAAACTGTAAACTGACAATCTTGAGCATTGAAGTCCTAACATATATTTTTGTGCATATAACTTCTAACACATTAAAAACTGTCTCACTGCATTGCAGAAATCATTTTATTTCATAAGACATAAGAATCTTTCAGTTTGGCAAGATTTGCACTGAATATTGAATGAAGCAGCTTTCTCTCATAGAGAGACACGCTTTTGAGCAGATTTGGGCTAGATTTCACTTCATTTGAACAGAAGCACTATTTCAACTTTACTGGTCTCAGAAACCTGTAAACGGACAATCTTGAGCATTGAAGTCCTAACATAAGGTTTTGTGCATATAACTTCTAACACATTAAAAACTGTCTTACAGCATTGCAAAAACATTATATTTCATAAGGCATAAGCATCTTTCAGCTTGGCAAGATTTGCACTGAATATTGAATGAAGCAGCTTTCTCTCATAGAGAAACAAGCTTTTAAGCAGATTTGGGCTAGATTTCACTTCATTTGTACAGAAGCAGTATTTCAGCATTACTGGTCTCAGAAACCTGTAAACTGACAATCTTGAGCATTGAAGTCCTAACATAAGGTTTTGTGCATATAACTTCTAACACATTAAAAACTGTTAGAGCATTGCAAAAACATTGTATTTCATAAGGCATAAGCATCTTTCAGTTTGGCAAGATTTGCACTGAATATTGAATGAAGCAGCTTTCTCTCATAGAGAGACAAGCTTTTCAGCAGATTTGGGCTAGATTTCACTTCATTTGAACAGAAGCACTATTTCAGCATTACTGGTCTCAGAAACCTGTAAACTGACAATCTTGAGCATTGAAGTCCTAACATAAGGTTTTGTGCATATAACTTCTAACACATTAAAAACTGTCTTACAACATTGCAAAAACATTGTATTTCATAAGGCATAAGCATCTTTCAGTTTGGCAAGATTTGCACTGAATATTGAATGAAGCAGCTTTCTCTCATAGAGAGACAAGCTTTTAAGCAGATTTGGGCTAGATTTCACTTCATTTGAACAGAAGCACTATTTGGTCTCAGAAACCTGTAAACTGACAATCTTGAGCATTGAAGTCCTAACATAAGGTTTTGTGCATATAACTTCTAACACATTAAAAACTGTCTTACAGCATTGCAAAAACATTGTATTTCATAAGGCATAAGCATCTTTCAGTTTGGCAAGATTTGCACTGAATATTGAATGAAGCAGCTTTCTCTCATAGAGAAACAAGCTTTTGAGCAGATTTGGGCTAGATTTCACTTCATTTTAACAGAAGCACTATTTTAACATTACTGGTCTCAGAAACCTGTAAACTGACAATCTTAAGCATTGAAGTCCTAACATATGTTTTTGTGCATATATCTTCTAACACATTAAAAACTGTCTTACAGCATTGCAAAAACATTGTATTTCATAAGGCATAAGCATCTTTCAGTTTGGCAAGATTTGCACTGAATATTGAATGAAGCAGCTTTCTCTCATAGAGAAACAAGCTTTTAAGCAGATTTGGGCTAGATTTCACTTAATTTGAACAGAAGCACTATTTCAACATTACTGGTCTCAGAAACCTGTAAACTGACAATCTTGAGCATAAGGTTTTGTGCATATTTGGGCTAGATTTCACTTCATTTGAACAGAAGCACTATTTCAACATTACTGGTCTCAGAAATCTGTAAACTGACAATCTAGAGCATTGAAGTCCTAACATAAGGTTTTGTGCATATAACTTCTAACACATTAAAAACTGTCTTACAGCATTGCAAAAACATTGTATTTCATAAGGCATAAGCATCTTTCAGCTTGGCAAGATTTGCACTGAATATTGAATGAAGCAGCTTTCTCTCATAGAGAAATAAGCTTGTGAGCAGATTTGGGCTAGATTTCACTTCATTTGAACAGAAGCACTATTTCAACATTACTGGGCTCAGAAAACTGTAAACTGAATATCTTGAGCATTGAAGTCCTAACATATGTTTTTGTGCATATATCTTCTAACACATTAAAAACTGTCTCACTGCATTGCAGAAATCATTTTATTTCATAAGATATAAGCATCTTTCAGTTTGGCAAGATTTGCACTAAACATTGAATGAAGGAGCTCTATCTCACGGAGAGAGAAGCTTTTGAGCAGATTTGGGCTAGATTTCACTTCATTTGAACAGAAGCACTATTTCAACATTACTGGGCTCAGAAAACTGTAAACTGAATATCTTGAGCATTGAAGTCCTAACATATGTTTTTGTGCATATATCTTCTAACACATTAAAAACTGTCTCACTGCATTGCAGAAATCATTTTATTTCATAAGATATAAGCATCTTTCAGTTTGGCAAGATTTGCACTAAACATTGAATGAAGGAGCTCTATCTCACGGAGAGACACGCTTTTGAGCAGATTTGGGCTAGATTTCACTTCATTTGAACAGAAGCACTATTTCAACATCACTGGTCTCAGAAACCTGTAAACTGACAATCTTGAGCATTGAAGTCCTAACATAAGGTTTTGTGCATATAACTTCTAACACATTAAAAACTGTCTTACAGCAATTGCAAAAACATTATATTTCATAAGACAAAAGCATCTTTCAGTTTGGCAAGATTTGCACTGAATATTGAATGATGCAGCTTTCTCTCATAGAGAGACACTCTTTTGAGCAGATTTGGGCTAGATTTCACTTCATTTGAATAGAAGCACTATTTCAACATTACTGGTCTCAGAAACCTGTAAACTGACAATCTTGAGCATTGAAGTCCTAACATAAGGTTTTGTGCATATAACTTCTAACACATTAAAAACTGTCTTACAGCAATTGCAAAAACATTATATTTCATAAGACATAAGCATCTTTCAGCTTGGCAAGATTTGCACTGAATATTGAATGAAGCAGCTTTCTCTCATAGAGAAACAAGCTTTTAAGCAGATTTGGGCTAGATTTCACTTCATTTGTACAGAAGCACTATTTCAGCATTACTGGTCTCAGAAACCTGTAAACTGACAATCTTGAGCATTGAAGTCCTAACATAAGGTTTTGTGCATATAACTTCTAACATATTAAAAACTGTCTTACAGCATTGCAAAAACATTGTATTTCATAAGGCATAAGCATCTTTCAGTTTGGCAAGATTTGCACTTAATATTGAATGAAGCAGCTTTCTCTCATAGAGAAACAAGCTTTTGAGCAGATTTGGGCTAGATTTCACTTCATTTGAACAGAAGCACTATTTCAACATTACTGGTCTCAGAAACCTGTAAAAACTGACAATCTTGAGCATTGAAGTCCTAACGTCTCAGGTTACGAATGTAACCATGGTTCCCTGAGAGGGAACGAGACACTGCGTCCTCTGAGGGGACACTATGGGGAACACCTCGTCGTGACCCGTGTCTGAAGCATACTTTGAAAAACGCCAACGTGTTGGCCGGCGACAGCCTCTGACGTCACTACCAGCGCGACTATAAATACGCGCCCGTAGGACCCGTCACTATCTTCTTCGTGAAGCTTGCGTCCGAAGCATGGCAGGGAGCTAGAGGACGCAGTGTCTCGTTCCCTCTCAGGGAACCATGGTTACATTCGTAACCTGAGACGTTCCCTTTCAAGGGAACTTCGAACTGCGTCCTCTGAGGGGACACTATGGGGAACAGTATACCCACGCCGCCATGCTGAGGGGAGTGCAGACCAGAATCATGGCAAACACTAAGTACCAACTCTACCGCTTTTCTCTTCACCGGGAGTCGCCCCTGGGACGGTCTGACGGCTGCCTTATGACATTATCCCTTACGGCCAAAGGCCTAAGCTACATACCCAACTTATCCTGTAGGGCCTTGGCCCGGGGTAGAGCTAAAGGCTTGGAATCACGGAGATTCCTTTAAAGGGATACGGCTAAGAGCCTGGCACTTTCCTCTACCAAGTCTTTGCCTGTCACACAGGGGCTACTGCTAGCTTTCGCAAAAACCTGCCGAAAAGGGCTGTCCCTACAGCACTCTAGTAGCGGCGCCCTGTTCTAGATAGGTATCCGAGGATACCTAGGTGGAGTGGTGCCCAAGATGAACGGGGCTTAAACCAACTCAAGAAAAGGGCACGAAGCAGCAGCGCGAAGCCCTTACCATCTAGGGATTTTAGAAAGAACGCAGAGACTAGCGTGCGAACTTACCACAATGTGGATTTTAGAAAGTGCGCAAAGACTCCCGTGCACACTTACCATAACATGGATTTAAAATACTGTTCTAAGGAGGGGTTCTCGTGGGACTCTGTCAGAGCAGCTCGTAGAAGAATGGCCCGGGAGCAGAGCAATTGGAGGCCTCAGCCCCTGCCTCAGCAGGATGCCTGCTCTCACAGAGCGTCTCAAACAGTATGTGGTACTGGAGCGCTCTGAAGAACCGGGAATCAGTCTCCCAAGAGAGGAAGACTCCGAGCTCCGAGCAGCATGCTCATAGGTGACCCTTTCAGAAAAGGGGGGTGCTGCTGAACTACCCGAGAATTGCCCACACAGCCCCCCCAAGTTGAGGGGGCTTGGGGTGTACAATAAGTACACACCGGTTGGATGAAGCCCAAGGAACACCGGGGCGAATCATCCCGAGAAAGGGAACGAAGCGGAGCGCGTAACCCTTACCATACAGGATTTTAGAAAGTGCGCAGAGTCTTGCGTGCACACTTACCACTTTACGTGGATTTCAGAAAGTGCGCAGAGTCTTGCGTGCACACTTACCACTTTACGTGGATTTGAGAAAGTACACAGGCAAGCGTGTGTACTGAAAGGTTACTTGACAACCACAGTATGTGGGAGCTCACATTCAGAGAGGCCTGTGAAGCCTGCTACCTGATAACCACAATATGTGGGAGTTCATCTACAGAGAGGCCTAGAGAGGCTTACTATCTGTTACCAGATAACCACCTCAGTGGAAACTGAAAGCAATATGGAACTCAACTCCAGGGAGGCTTGGTGAGGCCTACCACCTGACAACCACAAATCGCGGGAGCTCGTATTTTCTTTATGAAACGCACAGTATGTGGGAGCTAAATCTCCAGGGAGGCCTGGTGAGGCCTACCACCTGGCAACCACAGTATGTGGGAGCTCGTCTTCAGAGAGACCTGATGAAGCCTACTATCTGAAAACCACAATGTGCTATTTAGTGGAACGCACAGTATGTGGGAGCTAAATCTCCAGGGAGGCCTGGTGAGGCCTACCACCTGGCAACCACAGTATGTGGGAGCTCGTCTTCAGAGAGACCTGATGAAGCCTACTATCTGAAAACCACAATGTGCTATTTAGTGGAACGCACAATATGTGGGAGCTAAATCTCCAGGGAGGCCTGGTGAGGCCTACTACCTGGCAACCACAGTATGTGGGAGCTCGTCTTCAGAGAGACCTGGTGAAGCCTACTATCTGAAAAAAGCCACAACATGCTATTCCGTGGAAACGCATAGTATGTGGGAGCTAAATCTCCAGGGAGGCCTGGTGAGGCCTACTACCTGGCGACCACCGAACGTGGGAGCTCACCTTCAGAGAGACCTGGTGAAGCCTACTATCTGAAAACCACAATATGCTATTTAGTGGAGACGCACAGTATGTGGGAGCCAAATCTCCAGGGAGACCACCCAGCCCCTCATGTTGAGGGAAGCGATGCTTGAGGTGCATAACAAATACACACTGGTTGGATGAAGCCCAAGGAACACCGGGGGCGAATCATCCCAAGAAAGGGAACGAAGCGGAGCGCGTAACCCTTACCATACAGGATTTTAGAAAAGTGCGCAGAGTCTTGCGTGCACACTTACCACTTTATGTGGATTTCAGAAAGTGCGCAGAGTCTTGCGTGCACACTTACCACTTTACGTGGATTTCAGACAGTGCGCAAAGCGTTAACGTGCACACTGACCATTATGTGGCTTTGAGAAAGTACACAGGCAAGCGTGTGTACAGAGAGGTTCCCAAGCATCGCAGAGGCGCTGGATCGCACGGGAGCGGTGAGCTCCAACCCTCTTTTCTAGGCGAGGGGAGCATCACCTCGCCAGGCGGCCCCTCAGAGGACGCAGTTCGAAGTTCCCTTGAAAGGGAACGTCTCAGGTTACGAATGTAACCATGGTTCCCTGAGAGGGAACGAGACACTGCGTCCTCTAGCCGGACATCTATGGAGTTCCCTGCAGTGCTGTGCCAATTCTTTGGCCACCTAGCTACTGTAAGGAAACTCACAGAGATTGTTAGTAGACATATAACCACCAGCACCGTCCACCTAACCTCGATCAGGTGGAAGCTGGTGGCTACAGGGGAATTAGGCAGGGGAGGACAAAAAACAGAGGTTAAAAACCTCCGGAGCTACTAGGTCATACTACCGCTCTGACCCGGGCGAGGACGCTGCCTCGTCCGAATCACGTCCCTCAGACCCTGCTTACCGCTCCGTGACCCGCGGTTCCTCTTGCCCCTGCCCTTAGGCGGGGGAGGAGCGCGAGCCGCAACACTAGCCTTCTGCGCCCCTCTACGACCCTCAGATCGAGATGAGCCAGGACCCCTGAGTTGCTCGGGCTCGGACCTGGACCTTCGTGGAATGAAGGATTTAAAGGCCGCTGAGCGCGCCCTTGCCTCCCTGAACTTCCCGACCACCATCTCGATGGAGGTACCAAAAAGCTCAGAAGGCGAGACCGGAGCATCGAGAAGAAACCCCCTTTCTTCCTTCCCGATGTCAGCCAGGTTCACCCACAGATGTCTCTCCGTCACCACCATGGCCGCCATAGACCTGCCCATGGCGGAGGCGGCCTGCTTGGTAGCTCGGAGAGAGAGGTCTGTGGTGCGGCGCAGCTCGGCTACCTGGTCAGGTGAAAGGCCCTCACCTGTATCCAGGTCCTTCAGCAGGTCAGCCTGGTAGGCCTGGAGCACCGCCATCGTGTGCAGTGAAGCCACAGCCTGACCGGCTGCCGCGTATGACCTGCCATTTAAGCGGGATGTATCTTGGAGGGGCTTAGATGGCAAAGCGGGAGATTTAAGAGAGGATGTTTGCCCCACAGAGAGATAGCAAGCCAGCGTCTCTTCTACATGGGGCATCCTCTCATAGTGTCCCCTTAGAGGATGCAGTTCGAAGTTCCCTTGAAAGGGAACGTCTCAGGTTACGAATGTAACCATGGTTCCCTGAGAGGGAACGAGACACTGCGTCCTCTAGCCTCTAACAGCTCCTCATACGCGGGACAGGAGGATTGAGAAGGCTCAGCCTCAGCTTCTTCACCACTCTCAGACATCTCCTGCTCTTCCTGGGTAGAACCCAGCAGAGCACTAACTTCAGTGTCAGAATAGGTTAATGATACCACATCTGCCTCCCGAAGTTCGCTCTCGTTCGCCGCCAGAGAGTGTGAAAAGGAAGTTCCCTCTCTAAACTCCTCAGCGAGATCCATTTGTGATCCCCACGAGCTCATTCTCCTCCGTGCCTCGGCAACGGCGGGACCTGAGCCGCGGGATCCAGATGGCTGTCCCTCTTTCCTCGAAAAGAGAGACAAACGAGAGTGGAGCTTTCTCAGAGAGAAACGCTCGCAGTGCACGCAGACCGCCCCCTCAAGGACATCGCGCGCGTGCTCTTCGCCCAAACAAGAGACGCAAAGAGTGTGCGTGTCATCGGGTGTCAGCTAACGCTGACACGGATGCACACACTGTCTAAACGCCTTGCTAGTGGAATTTGCCATGATGAAAACAGTAATAGATCGCTCTTACCGTTTTGGTCGTTTCTCAGATGCACGCTTCAAACAAAACAGTCAACTGAAGACGAAGAAGATAGTGACGGGTCCTACGGGCGCGTATTTATAGTCGCGCTGGTAGTGACGTCAGAGGCTGTCGCCGGCCAACACGTTGGCGTTTTTCAAAGTATGCTTCAGACACGGGTCACGACGAGGTGTTCCCCATAGTGTCCCCTCAGAGGACGCAGTTCGAAGTTCCCTTGAAAGGGAACATATGTTTTTGTGCATATATCCTCTAACACATTAAAAACTGTCTTACAGCATTGCAAACACATTGTATTTCATAAGGACTAAGCATCTTTCAGTTTGGCAAGATTTGCACTTAATATTGAATGAAGCAGCTTTCTCTCATAGAGAAACAAACTTTTGAGCAGATTTGGGCTAGATTTCACTTCATTTGAACAGAAGCACTATTTCAACCTTACTGGTCTCAGAAACCTGTAAAAACTGACAATCTTGAGCATTGAAGTCCTAACATAATGTTTTGTGCATATAACTTCTAACACATTAAAAACTGTCTTACAGCATTGCAAAAACATTATATTTCATAAGGCATAAGCATCTTTCAGCTTGGCAAGATTTGCACTGTATATTGAATGAAGCAGCTTTCTCTCATAGAGAAACAAGCTTTTGAGCAGATTTGGGCTAGATTTCACTTCATTTGAACAGAAGCACTATTTCAACATTACTGGTCTCAGAAACCTGTAAACTGACAATCTTGAGCATTGAAGTCCTAACATAAGGTTTTGTGCATATAACTTCTAACACATTAAAAACTGTCTTACAGCATTGCAAAAACATTGTATTTCATAAGGCATAAGCATCTTTAAGTTTGGCACTGAATATTGAATGAAGCAGCTTTCTCTCATAGAGAGACAAGCTTTTAAGCAGATTTGGGCTAGATTTCACTTCATTTGAACAGAAGCACTATTTCAGCATTACTGGTCTCAGAAACCTGTAAACTGACAATCTTGAGCATTGAAGTCCTAACATAAGGTTTTGTGCATATAACTTCTAACACATTAAAAACTGTCTTACAGCATTGCAAAAACATTGTATTTCATAAGGCATAAGCAGCTTTCAGTTTGGCAAGATTTGCACTGAATATTGAATGAAGCAGCTTTCTCTCATAGAGAAACAAGCTTTTGAGCAGATTTGGGCTAGATTTCACTTCATTTGAACAGAAGCACTATTTCAACATTACTGGTCTCAGAAAACTGTAAACTGACAATCTTGAGCATTGAAGTCCTAACATATGTTCCTTTTCAGGAACTCGAGCTGCGTCGAAACGCTTTTGGGGAACGTCCCTGACGAGACCGACTCTGAATATCGTGTGCAATCAGTCCATCGGAAAGGCGTGACGTCACGGGCGGGGTGACGTAGCGACCAGGAAGCTATAAAAGCACGTGCCGTGCAGCTGGCTTCAGCTTCGAATCTGTCAGCAAGCGCTCTGTGTGTGCATGTGCAAAAGTCTGTCTGTTGGTCCTATTTATTGTTGTCTGTCCCTTAGCTTAAAAAGATCGCTAAAACAGCTACAATATGCCTAAACAAAAGCAAAAGACCAAACATTTGAAGGGCGATTCCAAGCCGCGTTACAGACTGTGTGTTCCTCCCTGCACTCGCTACATTACGAGTGGGGATACACACATGCTGTGCGTGGCTTGCCTGGGATCGAAGCACGCTGAGTCGGCTCTCGAGGGGGCCGACTGCCCGCATTGTGAACGTTTGCCAATGCGGACGCTTCGATCCCGGAGGGCTCTCTTCGAGGAGGGAGCCTTTACCAGCGTTCCTCGCGGTGCTGGCCCCGCTTCTGCCGAGGCAGAGCGGCTGCTGCACTCGTGGGGCTCGCAGGTGGATCTGTCAGAAGGAATGGAGACGGGCCAGTCCTTATCTCCTTCCTCATCTGCCAGATCCGGCGCCCAAACCCTGGGTTCGGAAGCACGCTCGTCGGTTTCTTCCCCCCAGGGTGAGGGATCAGCTCTTCACCTCTCGTCCTCCGAGGAGGTCGATGTGGAGACTGTTGCTGGGGATTCGCCACCCCTGTCGCCCCAGTATGAGGAGCTGTTGGAGGTGGTCACGCGGGCAGTAGATAAATTAAAAATTGACTGGCCTGCTGAAAAACAGACTGAGCCGCAGAGAAGCAAATTAGATGAACGCTTTCTGCGGCCGCAGCAACCACCTCCACGTCGGAGCCTTCCATATTTTCCCGATCTCCATGACGAGTTATCGAGATCGTGGAAACACCCGTATTCGACCCGCCTCTTTGGCCCTGATTCACTATAAGAACGTGATGGGGCTGGGAGAGCGTGGTTATAGAGCGATGCCACGGGCTGAACAGACGCTCGCGAGCTATCTGTCACCCGGTTCGGCCTCGTCTCTAAAGGCTCCGACATTGCCCACTAAGCCGCTTCGAGTTACATCATCGCTAGTGGGCAAAGGTTATGTGGCAGCAGGTCAGGCTGGGGCGTGCCTTCATACTATGGCAGTCCTGCAAGCTTATCAGGCTGACCTGCTGAGAGATGTCGATGAGGGGGAGGGGATTAAGTCTGAGGAGATTGAAGAACTCAGGAAGACCGCTGATCTCTCCCTCCGCGCCACTAAGGAGACCGCTCGCGCAATTGGGCGGTCTATGGCAGCTTTAGTGGCCGCGGAGAGGCATTTGTGGCTGACCCTGTCAGAAATTAAAGAACGGGACAGGGTCTGCCTCCTGGACGCCCCGCTTCAAGCCTCGGGCCTGTTCGGCGACACAGTTAATACTGTCGTCGACAGGTTCCAGGAGGCGCACAAGCAGGCGGCGGCGTTCCAGAGTTTCCTCCCTCGTCGCTCTCGTGGTACATCTGGGCGGGAGATGACCACGCCACATACCGGCTCCTCACACCGGGTAGCGCAAAAACAGAGCGTCGCCACTCGTGCTCCCCCACGTCGGGACCGAGGGCAACGACGCTCTGAGTCGGGGGCTTCTAGGGCGAAAGCCGATTTAAGATCTGTCATCGAAGCCCGGAAGTCCTCGACGAAACGATCCTGACGCCAGGATCCAGAGGGTAGCCCCTGCTGGGGTAGAGCGCGGTTCACCTCATTACACGGTGCCCGTCTCACCTCAGTACCCTCAGGAGGTCGGTCTGCCAACCCTGCCAGAGTTTCAGGGCGCAGCGGCCTCCAGCGAGCACCACTCCCAGTTACTTCCGCCCGTGACCGTAGCGGAGCTGGGATGCTCGCCGCCCCTTCGGGGGCCTCTTACACCAGAGGTCAGTCTCGAGAGACTGATTCCCTTAGTAGATTATTTAGCAGCGTGGAAGCTACTGCCAAATGTATCTCAATGGGTCCTGCGTACAATAGAAAGAGGCTATTGCATTCAGTTCGGTCATCCACCACCGAAGTTCAACGGGGTTACACCGACTGTGGTCGGCCCCCAGCAGGCTCTGGTTATGGAACAAGAAGTGAATACCCTATTAAGGAAGGAGGCCATCGAGGTGGTCCCTCCTCTAGACAGGGAATCCGGATTTTACAGCCGGTATTTCATAGTTCCAAAGAAGGATGGGGGGTTGCGTCCGATCCTGGACTTGCGTCTCCTGAACCGCTCAGTTATGTCACTGAAGTTCAAGATGCTCACTGTCAACCAGGTTGTAGCTCAAATCAGATCCGAGGACTGGTTTGTCACAATAGATCTCAAAGATGCATACTTCCACATATCCATCCTTCCACAACACAGGAAGTTTCTGAGGTTCGCTTTCGGGGGCAAAGCTTATCAATATCGAGTACTTCCCTTTGGCCTCGCACTCTCACCCCGCACGTTCACGAAATGTATGGATGCGGCTCTGGTATCCCTCCGTATGCAGGGCATCCGCATTTTAAATTATATCGACGATTGGTTGATCCTAGCTCAATCAGAGCAGATGGCGGCTCGACATCGAGATGTCGTTCTCGCACACATGGGGGAGCTGGGTTTGAGACTAAACGCCAAGAAGAGTGTACTTTCTCCAGTTCAGAGAACCACCTATCTAGGCGTAGTGTGGAATTCGACCACGATGCAGGCACGCTTGTCTCCTGCTCGGATCGAGTCGATCCTCACATCAGTCGAGAGAGTCAAAGAAGGCCAGTCACTCACTGTCAAACAATTCCAGAGATTGTTAGGGCTGATGGCAGCTGCGTCCAACGTGATACCTTTTGGCCTGCTGTACATGAGACCCCTACAGTGGTGGCTCAAGTCCAAGGGTTTGTCCCCGAGGGGAAATCCACGTCGAGTTATCAAGGTCACGCGGCGGTGCCTTCGTGCCTTAGACATGTGGAGGAAACCTTGGTTCTTGAATCAGGGCCCGGTGCTGGGAGTTCCTTGTCGCCGTGTAACGCTAGCGACAGATGCGTCCCTCACCGGTTGGGGTGCGGTCATGAGTGGCCACCCTGCCCGCGGTCTGTGGAGTGGTCGCCATCTAACATGGCACATCAATTGCCTAGAGATACTAGCGGTCTATCGAGCATTGAAATATTTCCTCCCGGACCTGAGAGGTCACCATGTGTTGGTGCGCACCGACAACACATCAGTGGTCTCTTATATCAATCACCAGGGGGGTCTGCGTTCGCGCCCCTTGTACAAGCTGGCACACCAGATCCTTCTGTGGTCCCAGGGCAAGCTCCTCTCGATCAGAGCAGCGTATATTCCTGGGAGATTGAATGTGGGAGCAGACATACTGTCGAGACAGGGGCCGAGGCCCGGGGAATGGATGCTTCACCCCGAGGTGGTGAAGCAGATATGGAGAGTATTTGGTACAGCTCAGGTGGACCTCTTTGCGACTCAGGAGACATCGCAATGTCCCCTCTGGTTCTCTCTAGTTCATCCAGCTCCTCTGGGACTGGACGCTATGGTACAGACCTGGCCGAGGCTTCGTCTGTACGCTTTTCCCCCTATCGCTCTGCTCCCGGGAGTTCTGGCGAGAGTACGCCGGGACGGGGCCCGTCTACTACTAGTAGCCCCGTTCTGGCCGGGCCGAGTATGGTTCTCAGATCTAGTCTCGCTCCTCGACGGCTCTCCGTGGGAGATACCGATCAGGACAGACCTACTCTCACAGGCGCAGGGCACGATAATTCACCCTCGCCCGGAGTTGTGGAGGCTGTGGGTGTGGCCCCTGAGGGGGCACAGCTGTTAGCAGCCGGTCTCTCAACCGAGGTTGTTGAGACCCTACTCCAATCCAGAGCTCCCTCTACGAGGAAACTGTACGCCCTGAAGTGGAAGCTCTTCACTTCATGGTGCAGAGACCGCCAGCTTGACCCAGCAGACTGCCCAGTTGGTACAGTTCTGGAGTTTTTACAAGCCAGGCTCTCTGCGGGGTTATCCCACTCCACCTTAAAGGTTTACGTGGCGGCCATAGCTGCTTTCCACGTCCCTTTCAATGGTCAGTCAGTGGGTAGACACCCCCTAGTTACACGTTTCCTCCGCGGTGCGCTGAGGCTGAGACCTCCAGTACGATCCCGTGTTCCCCCCTGGGATTTGGTTGTGGTTCTAGAGGCTCTTTGTAAAGCTCCATTCGAGCCTATACAAGATATCTCAGATAGACATCTGACACTTAAAACTGCCCTATTACTGGCAATCACCTCACTAAAGAGAGTTGGAGATCTTCAGGCCCTTTCGGTGGCCCCTACCTACTTAGACTTTGCCCCTGGTATGGCCAAAGCATTTTTATACCCTCGAGCGGGTTACGTTCCGAAGGTTCCCTCTGTTACACCACAGCCTATCGTACTGCAGGCCTTCTGTCCTCCTCCCTTTCGGGAGCACGACCAAGAGAAGCTAAACTGTATGTGTCCAGTGCGAGCACTGGACGCATACGTCCACAGAGCTGCCCTGTGGAGAAAATCAGACCAATTGCTTGTTTGCTACGGTCCTTCTAACAAGGGTTCTCCTGCCACCAAGCAGACCCTTAGTCGTTGGATAGTCGAGGCTATCAACCTCTCCTATGAGTCCTCTGGTCTTCCCCCCCCTTTGGGGGCCAAGGCTCACTCTACTCGGAGTATGGCGGCCTCCAAGGCCTTCTCAGCAGGTGTGTCCCTCTTGGACATCTGCAACGCTGCGGGGTGGTCCACGCCCTCCACATTTGTCCGATTTTACGATCTTGACATGCGAGCCACGCCGGGCTCTTCTGTCCTCTCGTCTTAGCTGTGCTCTTTTGACTACACACTAGGCAGGGATTTGGAAGTCTGGCAGCGTTGGCACATCGTTCCCCAAAAGCGTTTCGACGCAGCTCGAGTTCCTGAAAAGGAACGTCCCAAGGTTACGTATGTAACCCTAGTTCCTTGAAGGAACGAGACGCTGCGTTGCAGAGCCATACTCCCGGCACCCCTGCTGGCGCTTGCTTCCCTACTCGAAGCTGAAGCCAGCTGCACGGCACGTGCTTTTATAGCTTCCTGGTCGCTACGTCACCCCGCCCGTGACGTCACGCCTTTCCGATGGGCTGATTGCACACGATATTCAGAGTCGGTCTCGTCAGGGACGTTCCCCAAAAGCGTTTCGACGCAGCGTCTCGTTCCTTCAAGGAACTAGGGTTACATACGTAACCTTGGGACGTTTTTGTGCATATAACTTCTAACACATTAAAAACTGTCTCACTGCATTGCAGAAATCATTTTATTTCATAAGACATAGGCATATTTCAGTTTGGCAAGATTTGCACTGAATATTGAATGATGCAGCTTTCTCTCATAGATAGACACGCTTTTGAGCAGATTTGGGCTAGATTTCACTTCATTTGAACAGAAGCACTATTTCAACATTACTTGTTTCAGAAACCTGTAAACTGACAATCTTGAGCATTGAAGTCCTAACATAAGGTTTTGTGCATATAACTTCTAACACATTAAAAACTGTCTTACAGCATTGCAAAAACATTGTATTTCATAAGGCAATAAGCATCTTTCAGTTTGGCTAGATTTGCACTGAATATTGAATGAAGCAGCTTTCTTTCATAGAGAAACAAGCTTTTGAGCAGATTTGGGCTAGATTTCATTTCATTTGAACAAAAGCACTATTTCAACATTACTGGTCTCAGAAACCTGTAAACTGACAATCTTGAGCATTGAAGTCCTAACATATGTTTTTATGCATATAACTTCTAACACATTAAAAACTGTCTCACTGCATTGCAGAAATCATTTTATTTCATAAGACAAAAGCATCTTTCAGTTTGGCAAGATTTGCACTGAATATTGAATGATGCAGCTTTCTCTCATAGAGAGGCACGCTTTTGAGCAGATTTGGGCTAGATTTCACTTCATTTTAACAGAAGCACTATTTCAACATTACTGGTCTCAGAAACCTGTAAACTGACAACCTTGAGCATTGAAGTCCTAACATATGTTTTTGTGCATATATCTTCTAACACATTAAAAACTGTCTTACAGCATTGCAAAAACGTTGTATTTCATAAGGCATAAGCATCTTTCAGTTTGGCAAGATTTGCACTAAATATTGAATGAAGCAGCTTTCTCTCATAGAGAAACAAGCTTTTAAGCAGATTTGGGCTAGATTTCACTTCATTTGAACAGAAGCACTATTTCAACATTACTGGTCTCAGAAACCTGTAAACTGACAATCTTGAGCATAAGGTTTTGTGCATATTTGGGCTAGATTTCACTTCATTTGAACAGAAGCACTATTTCAACATTACTGGTCTCAGAAATCTGTAAACTGACAATCTAGAGCATTGAAGTCCTAACATAAGGTTTTGTGCATATAACTTCTAACACATTAAAAACTGTCTTACAGCATTGCAAAAACATTGTATTTCATAAGGCATAAGCATCTTTCAGCTTGGCAAGATTTGCACTGAATATTGAATGAAGCAGCTTTCTCTCATAGAGAAATAAGCTTGTGAGCAGATTTGGGCTAGATTTCACTTCATTTGAACAGAAGCACTATTTCAACATTACTGGGCTCAGAAAACTGTAAACTGAATATCTTGAGCATTGAAGACCTAACATAAGTTTTTGTGCATATATCTTCTAACACATTAAAAACTGTCTCACTGCATTGCAGAAATCATTTTATTTCATAAGATATAAGCATCTTTCAGTTTGGCAAGATTTGCACTAAACATTGAATGAAGCAGCTCTATCTCACGGAGAGAGAAGCTTTTGAGCAGATTTGGGCTAGATTTCACTTCATTTGAACAGAAGCACTATTTCAACATTACTGGTCTCAGAAACCTGTAAACTGACAATCTTGAGCATTGTGAAGTCCTAACAAAAGGTTTTGTGAATATAACTTCTAACACAATAAAAACTGTCTTACAGCATTGCAAAAACATTGTATTTCATAAGGCATAAGCATCTTTCAATTTGGCAAGATTTGCACTGAATATTGAATGAAGCAGCTTTCTCTCATAGAGAAACAAGCTTTTGAGCAGATTTGGGCTAGATTTCACTTCATTTGAACAGAAGCACTATTTCAACATTACTAGTCTCAGAAAACTGTAAACTGACAATCTTGAGCATTGAAGTCCTAACATATGTTTTTGTGCATATAACTTCTAACACATTAAAAACTGTCTCACTGCATTGCAGAAATCATTTTATTTCATAAGACATAAGCATCTTTCAGTTTGGCAAGATTTGCACTGAATATTGAATGAAGCAGCTTTCTCTCATAGAGAGACAAGCTTTTCAGCAGATTTGGGCTAGATTTCATTTCATTTGAACAAAAGCACTATTTCAACATTACTGGTCTCAGAAACCTGTAAACTGACAACCTTGAGCATTGAAGTCCTAACATATGTTTTTGTGCATATATCTTCTAACACATTAAAAACTGTCTTACAGCATTGCAAAAACGTTGTATTTCATAAGGCATAAGCATCTTTCAGTTTGGCAAGATTTGCACTGAATAGTGAATGAAGCAGCTTTCTCTCATAGAGAAACAAGCTTTTAAGCAGATTTGGGCTAGATTTCACTTCATTTGAACAGAAGCACTATTTCAACATTACTGGTCTCAGAAACCTGTAAACTGACAATCTTGAGCATAAGGTTTTGTGCATATTTGGGCTAGATTTCACTTCATTTGAACAGAAGCACTATTTCAACATTACTGGTCTCAGAAATCTGTAAACTGACAATCTAGAGCATTGAAGTCCTAACATAAGGTTTTGTGCATATAACTTCTAACACATTAAAAACTGTCTTACAGCATTGCAAAAACATTGTATTTCATAAGGCATAAGCATCTTTCAGCTTGGCAAGATTTGCACTGAATATTGAATGAAGCAGCTTTCTCTCATAGAGAAATAAGCTTGTGAGCAGATTTGGGCTAGATTTCACTTCATTTGAACAGAAGCACTATTTCAACATTACTGGGCTCAGAAAACTGTAAACTGAATATCTTGAGCATTGAAGTCCTAACATATGTTTTTGTGCATATATCTTCTAACACATTAAAAACTGTCTCACTGCATTGCAGAAATCATTTTATTTCATAAGATATAAGCATCTTTCAGTTTGGCAAGATTTGCACTAAACATTGAATGAAGCAGCTCTATCTCACGGAGAGAGAAGCTTTTGAGCAGATTTGGGCTAGATTTCACTTCATTTGAACAGAAGCACTATTTCACCATTACTGGTCTCAGAAACCTGTAAACTGACAATCTTGAGCATTGTGAAGTCCTAACAAAAGGTTTTGTCAATATAACTTCTAACACAATAAAAACTGTCTTACAGCATTGCAAAAACATTGTATTTCATAAGGCATAAGCATCTTTCAATTTGGCAAGATTTGCACTGAATATTGAATGAAGCAGCTTTCTCTCATAGAGAAACAAGCTTTTGAGCAGATTTGGGCTAGATTTCACTTCATTTGAACAGAAGCACTATTTCAACATTACTAGTCTCAGAAAACTGTAAACTGACAATCTTGAGCATTGAAGTCCTAACATATGTTTTTGTGCATATAACTTCTAACACATTA
The DNA here is from genome assembly GCF_963082965.1 of Carassius carassius. Classification (NCBI taxonomy): domain Eukaryota; kingdom Metazoa; phylum Chordata; class Actinopteri; order Cypriniformes; family Cyprinidae; genus Carassius; species Carassius carassius. Next base: position 27,980,674 of record NC_081768.1, on the reverse strand, counting down.
AAAACTGTCTCACTGCATTGCAGAAATCATTTTATTTCATAAGACATAAGAATCTTTTAGTTTGGCAAGATTTGCACTGAATATTGAATGAAGCAGCTTTCTCTCATAGAGAGACACGCTTTTGAGCAGATTTGGGCTAGATTTCACTTCATTTGAACAGAAGCACTATTTCAACTTTACTGGTCTCAGAAACCTGTAAACGGACAATCTTGAGCATTGAAGTCCTAACATAAGGTTTTGTGCATATAACTTCTAACACATTAAAAACTGTCTTACAGCATTGCAAAAACATTATATTTCATAAGGCATAAGCATCTTTCAGCTTGGCAAGATTTGCACTGAATATTGAATGAAGCAGCTTTCTCTCATAGAGAAACAAGCTTTTAAGCAGATTTTGGCTAGATTTCACTTCATTTGTACAGAAGCACTATTTCAGCATTACTGGTCTCAGAAACCTGTAAACTGACAATCTTGAGCATTGAAGTCCTAACATAAGGTTTTGTGCATATAACTTCTAACACATTAAAAACTGTTAGAGCATTGCAAAAACATTGTATTTCATAAGGCATAAGCATCTTTCAGTTTGGCAAGATTTGCACTGAATATTGAATGAAGCAGCTTTCTCTCATAGAGAGACAAGCTTTTCAGCAGATTTGGGCTAGATTTCACTTCATTTGAACAGAAGCACTATTTCAGCATTACTGGTCTCAGAAACCAGTAAACTGACAATCTTGAGCATTGAAGTCCTAACATAAGGTTTTGTGCATATCATTTCTAACACATTAAAATCTGTCTTACAGCATTGCAAAAACTTTGTATTTCATAAGGCATAAGCATCTTTCAGTTTGGCAAGATTTTTACTGAATATTGAATGAAGCAGCTTTCTCTCATAGAGAAACAAGCTTTTGAGCAGATTTGGGCTAGATTTCACTTCATTTGAACAGAAGCACTATTTCAACATTACTGGTCTCAGAAAACTGTAAACTGACAATCTTGAGCATTGAAGTCCTAACATATGTTTTTGTGCATATAACTTCTAACACATTAAAAACTGTCTTACAGCATTGCAAAAACATTGTATTTCATAAGGCATAAGCATCTTTCAGTTTGGCAAGATTTGCACTGAATATTGAATGAAGCAGCTTTCTCTCATAGAGAAACAAGCTTTTGAGCAGATTTGGGCTAGATTTCACTTCATTTGAACAGAAGCACTATTTCAACATTACTGGTCTCAGAAAACTGTAAACTGACAATCTTGAGCATTGAAGTCCTAACATATGTTTTTGTGCATTTAACTTCTAACACATTAAAAACTGTCTCACTGCATTGCAGAAATCATTTTATTTCATAAGACATAAGCATCTTTCAGTTTGGCAAGATTTGCACTGAATATTGAATGAAGCAGCTTTCTCTCATAGAGAGACAAGCTTTTAAGCAGATTTGGGCTAGATTTCACTTCATTTGAACAGAAGCACTATTTCAGCATTACTGGTCTCAGAAACCTGTAAACTGATAATCTTGAGCATTGAAGTCCTAACATAAGGTTTTGTGCATATAACTTCTAACACATTAAAAACTGTCTTACAGCATTGCAAAAACATAATATTTCAGAAGGCATAAGCATCTTTCAGCTTGGCAAGATTTGCACTGAATATTGAATGAAGCAGCTTTCTCTCATAGAGAGACAAGCTTTTGAGCAGATTTGGGCTATATTTCTCTTCATTTTAACAGAAGCACTATTTTAACATTACTGGTCTCAGAAACCTGTAAACTGACAATCTTGAGCATTGAAGTCCTAACATATGTTTTTGTGCATATATCTTCAAACACATTAAAAACTGTCTTACAGCATTGCAAAAACATTGTATTTCATAAGGCATAAGCATCTTTCAGTTTGGCAAGATTTGCACTGAATATTGAATGAAGCAGCTTTCTCTCATAGAGAGACAAGCTTTTAAGCAGATTTGGGCTAGATTTCACTTCATTTGAACAGAAGCACTATTTCAGCATTACTGGTCTCAGAAACCTGTAAACTGACAATCTTGAGCATTGAAGTCCTAACATAAGGTTTTGTGCATATAACTTCTAACACATTAAAAACTGTCTTACAGCATTGCAAAAACATTGTATTTTATAAGGCATAAGCATCTTTAAGCCTGGCAAGATTTGCACTGAATATTGAATGAAGCAGCTTTCTCTCATAGAGAAACAAGCTTTTAAGCAGATTTGGGCTAGATTTCACTTAATTTGAACAGAAGCACTATTTCAGCATTACTGGTCTCAGAAACCTGTAAACTGACAATCTTGAGCATTGAAGTCCTAACATAAGGTTTTGTGCATATAACTTCTAACATATTAAAAACTGTCTTACAGCATTGCAAAAACATTGTATTTCATAAGGCATAAGCATCTTTCAGTTTGGCAAGATTTGCACTGAATATTGAATGAAGCAGCTTTCTCTCATAGAGAAAAAAGCTTTTGAGCAGATTTGGGCTAGATTTCACTTCATTTGAACAGAAGCACTATTTCAACATTACTGGGCTCAGAAAACTGTAAACTGACAATCTTGAGCATTGAAGTCCTAACATATGTTTTTGTGCATATAACTTCTAACACATTAAAAACTGTCTTACAGCATTGCAAAAACATTGTATTTCATAAGGCATAAGCATCTTTCAGTTTGGCAAGATTTGCACTGAATATTGAATGAAGCAGCTTTCTCTCATAGAGAGACAAGCTTTTAAGCAGATTTGGGCTAGATTTCACTTCATTTGAACAGAAGCACTATTTCAGCATTACTGGTCTCAGAAACCTGTAAACTGACAATCTTGAGCATTGAAGTCCTAACATAAGGTTTTGTGCATATAACTTCTAACACATTAAAAACTGTCTTACAGCATTGCAAAAACATTGTATTTCATAAGGCATAAGCATCTTTCAGTTTGGCAAGATTTGCACTGAATATTGAATGAAGCAGCTTTCTCTCATAGAGAAACAAGCTTTTGAGCAGATTTGGGCTAGATTTCACTTCATTTGAACAGAAGCACTATTTCAACATTACTGGTCTCAGAAAACTGTAAACTGACAATCTTGAGCATTGAAGTCCTAACATATGTTTTTGTGCATATAACTTCTAACACATTAAAAACTGTCTCACTGCATTGCAGAAATCATTTTATTTCATAAGACATAGGCATCTTTCAGTTTGGCAAGATTTGCACTGAATATTGAATGAAGCAGCTTTCTCTCATAGAGAGACACGCTTTTGAGGAGATTTGGGCTAGATTTCACTTCATTTTAACAGAAGCACTATTTTAAACATTACTGGTCTCAGGAACCTGTAAACTGACAATCTTGAGCATTAAAGTCCTAACATAAAGTTTTGTGCATATAACTTCTAACACATTAAAAACTGTCTTACAACATTGCAAAAACATTGTATTTCATAAGGCATAAGCATCTTTCAGTTTGGCAAGATTTGCACTGAATATTGAATGAAGCAGCTTTCTCTCATAGAGAGACAAGCTTTTAAGCAGATTTGGGCTAGATTTCACTTCATTTGAACAGAAGCACTATTTGGTCTCAGAAACCTGTAAACTGACAATCTTGAGCATTGAAGTCCTAACATAAGGTTTTGTGCATATAACTTCTAACACATTAAAAACTGTCTTACAGCATTGCAAAAACATTGTATTTCATAAGGCATAAGCATCTTTCAGTTTGATAAGATTTGCACTGAATATTGAATGAAGCAGCTTTCTCTCATAGAGAAACAAGCTTTTGTGCAGATTTGGGCTAGATTTCACTTCATTTTAACAGAAGCACTATTTTAACATTACTGGTCTCAGAAACCTGTAAACTGACAATCTTAAGCATTGAAGTCCTAACATATGTTTTTGTGCATATATCTTCTAACACATTAAAAACTGTCTTACAGCATTGCAAAAACATTGTATTTCATAAGGCATAAGCATCTTTCAGTTTGGCAAGATTTGCACTGAATATTGAATGAAGCAGCTTTCTCTCATAGAGAAACAAGCTTTTAAGCAGATTTGGGCTAGATTTCACTTCATTTGAACAGAAGCACTATTTCAACATTACTGGTCTCAGAAACTTGTAAACTGACAATCTTGAGCATAAGGTTTTGTGCATATTTGGGCTAGATTTCACTTCATTTGAACAGAAGCACTATTTCAACATTACTGGTCTCAGAAAACTGTAAACTGACAATCTTGAGCATTGAAGTCCTAACATATGTTTTTGTGCATATAACTTCTAACACATTAAAAACTGTCTTACAGCATTGCAAAAACATTGTATTTCATAAGGCATAAGCATCTTTCAGTTTGGCAAGATTTGCACTGAATATTGAATGAAGCAGCTTTCTCTCATAGAGAAACAAGCTTTTGAGCAGATTTGGGCTATATTTCTCTTCATTTTAACAGAAGCACTATTTTAACATTACTGGTCTCAGAAACCTGTAAACTGACAATCTTGAGCATTGAAGTCCTAACATATGTTTTTGTGCATATATCTTCAAACACATTAAAAACTGTCTTAGAGCATTGCAAAAACATTGTATTTCATAAGGCATAAGCATCTTTCAGTTTGGCAAGATTTGCACTGAATATTGAATGAAGCAGCTTTCTCTCATAGAGAGACAAGCTTTTAAGCAGATTTGGGCTAGATTTCACTTCATTTGAACAGAAGCACTATTTCAGCATTACTGGTCTCAGAAACCTGTAAACTGACAATCTTGAGCATTGAAGTCCTAACATAAGGTTTTGTGCATATAACTTCTAACACATTAAAAACTGTCTTACAGCATTGCAAAAACATTGTATTTCATAAGGCATAAGCATCTTTCAGTTTGGCAAGATTTGCACTGAATATTGAATGAAGCAACTTTCTTTCATAGAGAAACAAGCTTTTGAGCAGATTTGGGCTAGATTTCACTTCATTTGAACAGAAGCACTATTTCAACATTACTGGTCTCAGAAAACTGTAAACTGACAATCTTGAGCATTGAAGTCCTAACATATGTTTTTGTGCATATAACTTCTAACACATTAAAAACTGTCTCACTGCATTGCAGAAATCATTTTATTTCATAAGACATAGGCATCTTTCAGTTTGGCAAGATTTGCACTAAATATTGAATGAAGCAGCTTTCTCTCATAGAGAGACACGCTTTTAAGGAGATTTGGGCTAGATTTCACTTCATTTTAACAGAAGCACTATTTTAAACATTACTGGTCTCAGGAACCTGTAAACTGACAATCTTGAGCATTAAAGTCCTAACATAAAGTTTTGTGCATATAACTTCTAACACATTAAAAACTGTCTTACAACATTGCAAAAACATTGTATTTCATAAGGCATAAGCATCTTTCAGTTTGGCAAGATTTGCACTGAATATTGAATGAAGCAGCTTTCTCTCATAGAGAGACAAGCTTTTAAGCAGATTTGGGCTAGATTTCACTTCATTTGAACAGAAGCACTATTTGGTCTCAGAAACCTGTAAACTGACAATCTTGAGCATTGAAGTCCTAACATAAGGTTTTGTGCATATAACTTCTAACACATTAAAAACTGTCTTACAGCATTGCAAAAACATTGTATTTCATAAGGCATAAGCATCTTTCAGTTTGGCAAGATTTGCACTGAATATTGAATGAAGCAGCTTTCTCTCATAGAGAAACAAGCTTTTGAGCAGATTTGGGCTAGATTTCACTTCATTTTAACAGAAGCACTATTTTAACATTACTGGTCTCAGAAACCTGTAAACTGACAATCTTAAGCATTGAAGTCCTAACATATGTTTTTGTGCATATATCTTCTAACACATTAAAAACTGTCTTACAGCATTGCAAAAACATTGTATTTCATAAGGCATAAGCATCTTTCAGTTTGGCAAGATTTGCACTGAATATTGAATGAAGCAGCTTTCTCTCATAGAGAAACAAGCTTTTGAGCAGATTTGGGCTAGATTTCACTTCATTTTAACAGAAGCACTATTTCAACATTACTGGTCTCAGAAACTTGTAAACTGACAATCTTGAGCATAAGGTTTTGTGCATATTTGGGCTAGATTTCACTTCATTTGAACAGAAGCACTATTTCAACATTACTGGTCTCAGAAAACTGTAAACTGACAATCTTGAGCATTGAAGTCCTAACATATGTTTTTGTGCATATAACTTCTAACACATTAAAAACTGTCTTACAGCATTGCAAAAACATTGTATTTCATAAGGCATAAGCATCTTTCAGTTTGGCAAGATTTGCACTGAATATTGAATGAAGCAGCTTTCTCTCATAGAGAAACAAGCTTTTGAGCAGATTTGGGCTAGATTTCACTTCATTTTAACAGAAGCACTATTTTAACATTACTGGTCTCAGAAACCTGTAAACTGACAATCTTGAGCATTGAAGTCATAACATAAGGTTTTGTGCATATAACTTCTAACACATTTAAAAACTGTCTTACAGCATTGCAAAAACATTGTATTTCATAAGGCAATAAGCATCTTTCAGTTTGGCTAGATTTGCACTGAATATTGAATGAAGCAGCTTTCTTTCATAGAGAAACAAGCTTTTGAGCAGATTTGGGCTAGATTTCACTTCATTTGAACAGAAGCACTATTTCAACATTACTGGTCTCAGAAACCTGTAAACTGACAATCTTGAGCATTGAAGTCCTAACATAAGGTTTTGTGCAAATAACTTCTAACATATTAAAAACTGTCTTACAGCATTGCAAAAACATTGTATTTCATAAGGCATAAGCATCTTTCAGTTTGGCAAGATTTGCACTTAATATTGAATGAAGCAGCTTTCTCTCATAGAGAAACAAGCTTTTGAGCAGATTTGGGCTAGATTTCACTTCATTTGAACAGAAGCACTATTTCAACATTACTGGTCTCAGAAACCTGTAAAAACTGACAATCTTGAGCATTGAAGTCCTAACATAAGGTTTTGTGCATATAACTTCTAACACATTAAAAACTGTCTTACAGCATTGCAAAAACATTATATTTCATAAGGCATAAGCATCTTTCAGCTTGGCAAGATTTGCACTGAATATTGAATGAAGCAGCTTTCTCTCATAGAGAAACAAGCTTTTGAGCAGAATTGGGCTAGATTTCACTTCATTTGAACAGAAGCACTATTTCAACATTACTGGTCTCAGAAACCTGTAAACTGACAATCTTGAGCATTGAAGTCCTAACATAAGGTTTTGTGCAAATAACTTCTAACACATTAAAAACTGTCTTAGAGCATTGCAAAAACATTGTATTTCATAAGGCATAAGCATCTTTCAGTTTGGCAAGATTTGCACTGAATATTGAATGATGCAGCTTTCTCTCATAGAGAGACACGCTTTTGAGCATATTTGGGCTAGATTTCACTTCATTTGAACAGAAGCACTATTTCAACATTACTGGTCTCAGAAACCTGTAAACTGACAATCTTGAGCATTGAAGTCCTAACATAAGGTTTTGTGCATATAACTTCTAACACATTAAAAACTGTCTTACAGCAATTGCAAAAACATTATATTTCATAAGACAAAAGCATCTTTCAGTTTGGCAAGATTTGCACTGAATATTGAATGATGCAGCTTTCTCTCATAGAGAGACACGCTTTTGAGCAGATTTGGGCTAGATTTCACTTCATTTGAACAGAAGCACTATTTCAACATTACTGGTCTCAGAAACCTGTAAACTGACAATCTTGAGCATTGAAGTCCTAACATAAGGTTTTGTGCATATAACTTCTAACACATTAAAAACTGTCTTACAGCAATTGCAAAAACATTATATTTCATAAGGCATAAGCATCTTTCAGCTTGGCAAGATTTGCACTGAATATTGAATGAAGCAGCTTTCTCTCATAGAGAAACAAGCTTTTAAGCAGATTTGGGCTAGATTTCACTTCATTTGTACAGAAGCACTATTTCAGCATTACTGGTCTCAGAAACCTGTAAACTGACAATCTTGAGCATTGAAGTCCTAACATAAGGTTTTGTAGGACTTCTATAACTTCTAACATATTAAAAACTGTCTTACTGCATTGCAAAAACATTGTATTTCATAAGGCATAAGCATCTTTCAGTTTGGCAAGATTTGCACTGAATATTGAATGAAGCAGCTTTCTCTCATAGAGAGACAAGCTTTTGAGCAGATTTGGGCTAGATTTCTCTTCATTTTAACAGAAGCACTATTTTAACATTACAGGTCTCAGAAACCTGTAAACTGACAATCTTGAGCATTGAAGTCCTAACATATGTTTTTGTGCATATATACTCTAACACATTAAAAACTGTCTTACAGCATTGCAAAAACATTGTATTTCATAAGGACTAAGCATCTTTCAGTTTGGCAAGATTTGCACTTAATATTGAATGAAGCAGCTTTCTCTCATAGAGAAACAAGCTTTTGAGCAGATTTGGGCTAGATTTCACTTCATTTGAACAGAAGCACTATTTCAACATTACTGGTCTCAGAAACCTGTAAACTGACAATCTTGAGCATTGAAGTCCTAACATAAGGTTTTGTGCATATAACTTCTAACACATTAAAAACTGTCTTACAGCATTGCAAAAACATTGTATTTCATAAGGCATAAGCATCTTTAAGTTTGGCAAGATTTGCACTGAATATAGAATGAACCAGCTTTCTCTCATAGAGAAACAAGCTTTTGAGCAGATTTGGGCTAGATTTCACTTCATTTGAACAGAAGCTCTATTTCAGCATTACTGGTCTCAGAAACCTGTAAACTGACAATCTTGAGCATTGAAGTCCTAACATAAGGTTTTGTGCATATAACTTCTAACACATTAAAAACTGTCTTACAGCATTGCAAAAACATTGTATTTCATAAGGCATAAGCATCTTTCAGTTTGGCAAGATTTGCACTGAATATTGAATGAAGCAGCTTTCTCTCATAGAGAAACAAGCTTTTAAGCAGATTTGGGCTAGATTTCACTTCATTTGAACAGAAGCACTATTTCAGCATTACTGGTCTCAGAAACCTGTAAACTGACAATCTTGAGCATTGAAGTCCTAACATATGTTTTTGTGCATATAACTTCTAACACATTAAAAACTGTCTTACAGCATTGCAAAAACATTGTATTTCATAAGGCATAAGCATCTTTCAGTTTGGCAAGATTTGCACTGAATATTGAATGAAGCAGCTTTCTCTCATAGAGAGACAAGCTTTTAAGCAGATTTGGGCTAGATTTCACTTCATTTGAACAGAAGCACTATTTCAGCATTACTGGTCTCAGAAACCTGTGAACTGACAATCTTGAGCATTGAAGTCCTAACATAAGGTTTTGTGCATATAACTTCTAACACATTAAAAACTGTCTTAGAGCATTGCAAAAACATTGTATTTCATAAGGCATAAGCATCTTTCAGTTTGGCAAGATTTGCACTGAATATTGAATGAAGCAGCTTTCTCTCATAGAGAGACAAGCTTTTAAGCAGATTTGGGCTAGATTTCACTTCATTTGAACAGAAGCACTATTTCAGCATTACTGGTCTCAGAAACCTGTAAACTGACAATCTTGAGCATTGAAGTCCTAACATAAGGTTTTGTGCATATAACTTCTAACACATTAAAAACTGTCTTACAGCATTGCAAAAACATTGTATTTCATAAGGCATAAGCATCTTTCAGTTTGGCAAGATTTGCACTGAATATTGAATGAAGCAGCTTTCTCTCATAGAGAAACAAGCTTTTGAGCAGATTTGGGCTAGATTTCACTTCATTTGAACAGAAGCACTATTTCAACATTACTGGTCTCAGAAAACTGTAAACTGACAATCTTGAGCATTGAAGTCCTAACATATGTTTTTGTGCATATAACTTCTAACACATTAAAAACTGTCTCACTGCATTGCAGAAATCATTTTATTTCATAAGACATAGGCATCTTTCAGTTTGGCAAGATTTGCACTGAATATTGAATGATGCAGCTTTCTCTCATAGAGAGATACGCTTTTGAGCAGATTTGGGCTAGATTTCACTTCATTTGAACAGAAGCACTATTTCAACATTACTGGTCTCAGAAACCTGTAAACTGACAATCTTGAGCATTGAAGTCCTAACATAAGGTTTTGTGCATATAACTTCTAACACATTAAAAACTGTCTTACAGCATTGCAAAAACATTATATTTCATAAGGCATAAGCATCTTTCAGCTTGGCAAGATTTGCACTGAATATTGAATGAAGCAGCTTTCTCTCATAGAGAAAGAAGCTTTTGAGCAGATTTGGGCTAGATTTCTCTTCATTTTAACAGAAGCACTATTTTACTATTACTGGTCTCAGAAACCTGTAAACTGACAATCTTGAGCATTGAAGTCCTAACATATGTTTTTGTGCATATATCTTCTAACACATTAAAAACTGTCTTACAGCATTGCAAAAACATTGTATTTCATAAGGACTAAGCATCTTTCAGTTTGGCAAGATTTGCACTTAATATTGAATGAAGCAGCTTTCTCTCACAGAGAAACAAGCTTTTGAGCAGATTTGGGCTAGATTTCACTTCATTTGAACAGAAGCACTATTTCAACATTACTGGTCTCAGAAACCTGTAAACTGACAATCTTGAGCATTGAAGTCCTAACATAAGTTTTTGAGCATATAACTTCAAACACATAAAAAACTGTCTTACAGCATTGCAAAAACATTGTATTTCATAAGGCATAAGCATCTTTCAGCTTGGCAAGATTTGCACTGAATATTGAATGAAGCAGCTTTCTCTCATAGAGAGACAAGCTTTTAAGCAGATTTGGGCTAGATTTCACTTCATTTGAACAGAAGCACTATTTCAGCATTACTGGTCTCAGAAACCTGTAAACTGACAATCTTAAGCATTGAAGTCTTAACATAAGGTTTTGTGCATATAACTTCTAACACATTAAAAAGTGTCTTAGAGCATTGCAAAAACATTGTATTTCAGAAGGCATAAGCATCTTTCAGTTTGGCAAGATTTGCACTGAATATTGAAAGAAGCAGCTTTCTCTTTGGGCTAGATTTCACTTCATTTGAACAGAAGCACTATTTCAACATTACTGGTCTCAGAAACCTGTAAACTGACAATCTTGAGCATTGAAGTCCTAACATAAGGTTTTGTGCATATAACTTCTAACACATTAAAAACTGTCTTACAGCATTGCAAAAACATTATATTTCATAAGGCATAAGCATCTTTCAGCTTGGCAAGATTTGCACTGAATATTGAATGAAGCAGCTTTCTCTCATAGAGAAACAAGCTTTTAAGCAGATTTGGGCTAGATTTCACTTCATTTGTACAGAAGCACTATTTCAGCATTACTGGTCTCAGAAACCTGTAAACTGACAATCTTGAGCATTGAAGTCCTAACATAAGGTTTTGTCCATATAACTTCTAACATATTTAAAACTGTCTTACAGCATTGCAAAAACATTGTATTTCATAAGGCATAAGCATATTTCAGTTTGGCAAGATTTGCACTGAATATTGAATGAACCAGCTTTCTCTCATAGAGAAAAAAGCTTTTGAGCAGATTTGGGCTAGATTTCACTTCATTTGAACAGAAGCACTATTTCAACATTACTGGTCTCAGAAACCTGTAAACTGACAATCTTGAGCATTGAAGTCCTAACATAAGGTTTTGTGCATATAACTTCTAACACATTAAAAACTGTCTTACAGCATTGCAAAAACATTGTATTTCATAAGGCATAAGCATCTTTCAGTTTGGCAAGATTTGCACTGAATATTGAATGAAGCAGCTTTCTCTCATAGAGAGACAAGCTTTTAAGCAGATTTGGGCTAGATTTCACTTCATTTGAACAGAAGCACTATTTCAGCATTACTGGTCTCAAAAACCTGTAAACTGACAATCTTGAGCATTGAAGTCCTAATATAAGGTTTTGTGCATATAACTTCTAACACATTAAAAACTGTCTTACAGCATTGCAAAAACATTTTATTTCATAAGGCATAAGCATCTTTCAGTTTGGCAAGATTTGCACTGAATATTGAATGAAGCAGCTTTCTCTCATAGAGAAACAAGCTTTTGAGCAGATTTGGGCTAGATTTCACTTCATTTGAACAGAAGCACTATTTCAACATTACTGGTCTCAGAAAACTGTAAACTGACAATCTTGAGCATTGAAGTCCTAACATATGTTTTTGTGCATATAACTTCTAACACATTAAAAACTGTCTCACTGCATTGCAGAAATCATTTTGTTTCATAAGACATAGGCATCTTTCAGTTTGGCAAGATTTGCACTGAATATTGAATGAAGCAGCTTTCTCTCATAGAGAAACAAGCTTTTGAGCAGAATTGGGCTAGATTTCACTTCATTTGAACAGAAGCACTATTTCAACATTACTGGTCTCAGAAACCTGTAAACTGACAATCTTGAGCATTGAAGTCCTAACATAAGGTTTTGTGCAAATAACTTCTAACACATTAAAAACTGTCTTAGAGCATTGCAAAAACATTGTATTTCATAAGGCATAAGCATCTTTCAGTTTGGCAAGATTTGCACTGAATATTGAATGATGCAGCTTTCTCTCATAGAGAGACACGCTTTTGAGCAGATTTGGGCTAGATTTCACTTCATTTGAACAGAAGCACTATTTCAACATTACTGGTCTCAGAAACCTGTAAACTGACAATCTTGAGCATTGAAGTCCTAACATAAGGTTTTGTGCATATAACTTCTAACACATTAAAAACTGTCTTACAGCAATTGCAAAAACATTATATTTCATAAGACAAAAGCATCTTTCAGTTTGGCAAGATTTGCACTGAATATTGAATGATGCAGCTTTCTCTCATAGAGAGACACGCTTTTGAGCAGATTTGGGCTAGATTTCACTTCATTTGAACAGAAGCACTATTTCAACATTACTGGTCTCAGAAACCTGTAAACTGACAATCTTGAGCATTGAAGTCCTAACATAAGGTTTTGTGCATATAACTTCTAACACATTAAAAACTGTCTTACAGCAATTGCAAAAACATTATATTTCATAAGGCATAAGCATCTTTCAGCTTGGCAAGATTTGCACTGAATATTGAATGAAGCAGCTTTCTCTCATAGAGAAACAAGCTTTTAAGCAGATTTGGGCTAGATTTCACTTCATTTGTACAGAAGCACTATTTCAGCATTACTGGTCTCAGAAACCTGTAAACTGACAATCTTGAGCATTGAAGTCCTAACATAAGGTTTTGTAGGACTTCTATAACTTCTAACATATTAAAAACTGTCTTACTGCATTGCAAAAACATTGTATTTCATAAGGCATAAGCATCTTTCAGTTTGGCAAGATTTGCACTGAATATTGAATGAAGCAGCTTTCTCTCATAGAGAGACACGCTTTTAAGGAGATTTGGGCTAGATTTCACTTCATTTTAACAGAAGCACTATTTTAAACATTACTGGTCTCAGGAACCTGTAAACTGACAATCTTGAGCATTAAAGTCCTAACATATGTTTTTGTGCATATAACTTCTAACACATTAAAAACTGTCTCACTGCATTGCAGAAATCATTTTATTTCATAAGACATAGGCATCTTTCAGTTTGGCAAGATTTGCACTAAATATTGAATGAAGCAGCTTTCTCTCATAGAGAGACACGCTTTTAAGGAGATTTGGGCTAGATTTCACTTCATTTTAACAGAAGCACTATTTTAAACATTACTGGTCTCAGGAACCTGTAAACTGACAATCTTGAGCATTAAAGTCCTAACATAAAGTTTTGTGCATATAACTTCTAACACATTAAAAACTGTCTTACAACATTGCAAAAACATTGTATTTCATAAGGCATAAGCATCTTTCAGTTTGGCAAGATTTGCACTGAATATTGAATGAAGCAGCTTTTTCTCATAGAGAGACAAGCTTTTAAGCAGATTTGGGCTAGATTTCACTTCATTTGAACAGAAGCACTATTTGGTCTCAGAAACCTGTAAACTGACAATCTTGAGCATTGAAGTCCTAACATAAGGTTTTGTGCATATAACTTCTAACACATTAAAAACTGTCTTACAGCATTGCAAAAACATTGTATTTCATAAGGCATAAGCATCTTTCAGTTTGGCAAGATTTGCACTGAATATTGAATGAAGCAGCTTTCTCTCATAGAGAAACAAGCTTTTGAGCAGATTTGGGCTAGATTTCACTTCATTTTAACAGAAGCACTATTTTAACATTACTGGTCTCAGAAACCTGTAAACTGACAATCTTAAGCATTGAAGTCCTAACATATGTTTTTGTGCATATATCTTCTAACACATTAAAAACTGTCTTACAGCATTGCAAAAACATTGTATTTCATAAGGCATAAGCATCTTTCAGTTTGGCAAGATTTGCACTGAATATTGAATGAAGCAGCTTTCTCTCATAGAGAAACAAGCTTTTGAGCAGATTTGGGCTAGATTTCACTTCATTTTAACAGAAGCACTATTTCAACATTACTGGTCTCAGAAACTTGTAAACTGACAATCTTGAGCATAAGGTTTTGTGCATATTTGGGCTAGATTTCACTTCATTTGAACAGAAGCACTATTTCAACATTACTGGTCTCAGAAAACTGTAAACTGACAATCTTGAGCATTGAAGTCCTAACATATGTTTTTGTGCATATAACTTCTAACACATTAAAAACTGTCTTACAGCATTGCAAAAACATTGTATTTCATAAGGCATAAGCATCTTTCAGTTTGGCAAGATTTGCACTGAATATTGAATGAAGCAGCTTTCTCTCATAGAGAAACAAGCTTTTGAGCAGATTTGGGCTAGATTTCACTTCATTTTAACAGAAGCACTATTTTAACATTACTGGTCTCAGAAACCTGTAAACTGACAATCTTGAGCATTGAAGTCATAACATAAGGTTTTGTGCATATAACTTCTAACACATTTAAAAACTGTCTTACAGCATTGCAAAAACATTGTATTTCATAAGGCAATAAGCATCTTTCAGTTTGGCTAGATTTGCACTGAATATTGAATGAAGCAGCTTTCTTTCATAGAGAAACAAGCTTTTGAGCAGATTTGGGCTAGATTTCACTTCATTTGAACAGAAGCACTATTTCAACATTACTGGTCTCAGAAACCTGTAAACTGACAATCTTGAGCATTGAAGTCCTAACATAAGGTTTTGTGCAAATAACTTCTAACATATTAAAAACTGTCTTACAGCATTGCAAAAACATTGTATTTCATAAGGCATAAGCATCTTTCAGTTTGGCAAGATTTGCACTTAATATTGAATGAAGCAGCTTTCTCTCATAGAGAAACAAGCTTTTGAGCAGATTTCGGCTAGATTTCACTTCATTTGAACAGAAGCACTATTTCAACATTACTGGTCTCAGAAACCTGTAAAAACTGACAATCTTGAGCATTGAAGTCCTAACATAAGGTTTTGTGCATATAACTTCTAACACATTAAAAACTGTCTTACAGCATTGCAAAAACATTATATTTCATAAGGCATAAGCATCTTTCAGCTTGGCAAGATTTGCACTGAATATTGAATGAAGCAGCTTTCTCTCATAGAGAAACAAGCTTTTGAGCAGAATTGGGCTAGATTTCACTTCATTTGAACAGAAGCACTATTTCAACATTACTGGTCTCAGAAACCTGTAAACTGACAATCTTGAGCATTGAAGTCCTAACATAAGGTTTTGTGCAAATAACTTCTAACACATTAAAAACTGTCTTAGAGCATTGCAAAAACATTGTATTTCATAAGGCATAAGCATCTTTCAGTTTGGCAAGATTTGCACTGAATATTGAATGATGCAGCTTTCTCTCATAGAGAGACACGCTTTTGAGCAGATTTGGGCTAGATTTCACTTCATTTGAACAGAAGCACTATTTCAACATTACTGGTCTCAGAAACCTGTAAACTGACAATCTTGAGCATTGAAGTCCTAACATAAGGTTTTGTGCATATAACTTCTAACACATTAAAAACTGTCTTACAGCAATTGCAAAAACATTATATTTCATAAGACAAAAGCATCTTTCAGTTTGGCAAGATTTGCACTGAATATTGAATGATGCAGCTTTCTCTCATAGAGAGACACGCTTTTGAGCAGATTTGGGCTAGATTTCACTTCATTTGAACAGAAGCACTATTTCAACATTACTGGTCTCAGAAACCTGTAAACTGACAATCTTGAGCATTGAAGTCCTAACATAAGGTTTTGTGCATATAACTTCTAACACATTAAAAACTGTCTTACAGCAATTGCAAAAACATTATATTTCATAAGGCATAAGCATCTTTCAGCTTGGCAAGATTTGCACTGAATATTGAATGAAGCAGCTTTCTCTCATAGAGAAACAAGCTTTTAAGCAGATTTGGGCTAGATTTCACTTCATTTGTACAGAAGCACTATTTCAGCATTACTGGTCTCAGAAACCTGTAAACTGACAATCTTGAGCATTGAAGTCCTAACATAAGGTTTTGTAGGACTTCTATAACTTCTAACATATTAAAAACTGTCTTACTGCATTGCAAAAACATTGTATTTCATAAGGCATAAGCATCTTTCAGTTTGGCAAGATTTGCACTGAATATTGAATGAAGCAGCTTTCTCTCATAGAGAGACAAGCTTTTGAGCAGATTTGGGCTAGATTTCTCTTCATTTTAACAGAAGCACTATTTTAACATTACAGGTCTCAGAAACCTGTAAACTGACAATCTTGAGCATTGAAGTCCTAACATATGTTTTTGTGCATATATACTCTAACACATTAAAAACTGTCTTACAGCATTGCAAAAACATTGTATTTCATAAGGACTAAGCATCTTTCAGTTTGGCAAGATTTGCACTTAATATTGAATGAAGCAGCTTTCTCTCATAGAGAAACAAGCTTTTGAGCAGATTTGGGCTAGATTTCACTTCATTTGAACAGAAGCACTATTTCAACATTACTGGTCTCAGAAACCTGTAAACTGACAATCTTGAGCATTGAAGTCCTAACATAAGGTTTTGTGCATATAACTTCTAACACATTAAAAACTGTCTTACAGCATTGCAAAAACATTGTATTTCATAAGGCATAAGCATCTTTAAGTTTGGCAAGATTTGCACTGAATATAGAATGAACCAGCTTTCTCTCATAGAGAAACAAGCTTTTGAGCAGATTTGGGCTAGATTTCACTTCATTTGAACAGAAGCTCTATTTCAGCATTACTGGTCTCAGAAACCTGTAAACTGACAATCTTGAGCATTGAAGTCCTAACATAAGGTTTTGTGCATATAACTTCTAACACATTAAAAACTGTCTTACAGCATTGCAAAAACATTGTATTTCATAAGGCATAAGCATCTTTCAGTTTGGCAAGATTTGCACTGAATATTGAATGAAGCAGCTTTCTCTCATAGAGAAACAAGCTTTTAAGCAGATTTGGGCTAGATTTCACTTCATTTGAACAGAAGCACTATTTCAGCATTACTGGTCTCAGAAACCTGTAAACTGACAATCTTGAGCATTGAAGTCCTAACATATGTTTTTGTGCATATAACTTCTAACACATTAAAAACTGTCTTACAGCATTGCAAAAACATTGTATTTCATAAGGCATAAGCATCTTTCAGTTTGGCAAGATTTGCACTGAATATTGAATGAAGCAGCTTTCTCTCATAGAGAGACAAGCTTTTAAGCAGATTTGGGCTAGATTTCACTTCATTTGAACAGAAGCACTATTTCAGCATTACTGGTCTCAGAAACCTGTGAACTGACAATCTTGAGCATTGAAGTCCTAACATAAGGTTTTGTGCATATAACTTCTAACACATTAAAAACTGTCTTAGAGCATTGCAAAAACATTGTATTTCATAAGGCATAAGCATCTTTCAGTTTGGCAAGATTTGCACTGAATATTGAATGAAGCAGCTTTCTCTCATAGAGAGACAAGCTTTTAAGCAGATTTGGGCTAGATTTCACTTCATTTGAACAGAAGCACTATTTCAGCATTACTGGTCTCAGAAACCTGTAAACTGACAATCTTGAGCATTGAAGTCCTAACATAAGGTTTTGTGCATATAACTTCTAACACATTAAAAACTGTCTTACAGCATTGCAAAAACATTGTATTTCATAAGGCATAAGCATCTTTCAGTTTGGCAAGATTTGCACTGAATATTGAATGAAGCAGCTTTCTCTCATAGAGAAACAAGCTTTTGAGCAGATTTGGGCTAGATTTCACTTCATTTGAACAGAAGCACTATTTCAACATTACTGGTCTCAGAAAACTGTAAACTGACAATCTTGAGCATTGAAGTCCTAACATATGTTTTTGTGCATATAACTTCTAACACATTAAAAACTGTCTCACTGCATTGCAGAAATCATTTTATTTCATAAGACATAGGCATCTTTCAGTTTGGCAAGATTTGCACTGAATATTGAATGATGCAGCTTTCTCTCATAGAGAGATACGCTTTTGAGCAGATTTGGGCTAGATTTCACTTCATTTGAACAGAAGCACTATTTCAACATTACTGGTCTCAGAAACCTGTAAACTGACAATCTTGAGCATTGAAGTCCTAACATAAGGTTTTGTGCATATAACTTCTAACACATTAAAAACTGTCTTACAGCATTGCAAAAACATTATATTTCATAAGGCATAAGCATCTTTCAGCTTGGCAAGATTTGCACTGAATATTGAATGAAGCAGCTTTCTCTCATAGAGAAAGAAGCTTTTGAGCAGATTTGGGCTAGATTTCTCTTCATTTTAACAGAAGCACTATTTTACCATTACTGGTCTCAGAAACCTGTAAACTGACAATCTTGAGCATTGAAGTCCTAACATATGTTTTTGTGCATATATCTTCTAACACATTAAAAACTGTCTTACAGCATTGCAAAAACATTGTATTTCATAAGGACTAAGCATCTTTCAGTTTGGCAAGATTTGCACTTAATATTGAATGAAGCAGCTTTCTCTCACAGAGAAACAAGCTTTTGAGCAGATTTGGGCTAGATTTCACTTCATTTGAACAGAAGCACTATTTCAACATTACTGGTCTCAGAAACCTGTAAACTGACAATCTTGAGCATTGAAGTCCTAACATAAGTTTTTGAGCATATAACTTCAAACACATAAAAAACTGTCTTACAGCATTGCAAAAACATTGTATTTCATAAGGCATAAGCATCTTTCAGTTTGGCAAGATTTGCACTGAATATTGAATGAAGCAGCTTTCTCTCATAGAGAGACAAGCTTTTAAGCAGATTTGTGCTAGATTTCACTTCATTTGAACAGAAGCACTATTTCAGCATTACTGGTCTCAGAAACCTGTAAACTGACAATCTTAAGCATTGAAGTCTTAACATAAGGTTTTGTGCATATAACTTCTAACACATTAAAAAGTGTCTTAGAGCATTGCAAAAACATTGTATTTCAGAAGGCATAAGCATCTTTCAGTTTGGCAAGATTTGCACTGAATATTGAAAGAAGCAGCTTTCTCTCATAGAGAGACACGCTTTTGAGCAGATTTGGGCTAGATTTCCCTTCATTTGAACAGAAGCACTATTTCAACATTACTGGTCTCAGAAACCTGTAAACTGACAATCTTGAGCATTGAAGTCCTAACATAAGGTTTTGTGCATATAACTTCTAACACATTAAAAACTGTCTTACAGCATTGCAAAAACATTGTATTTCATAAGGCATAAGCATCTTTCAGTTTGGCAAGATTTGCACTGAATATTGAATGAAGCAGCTTTCTCTCATAGAGAAACAAGCTTTTGAGCAGATTTGGGCTAGATTTCACTTCATTTTAACAGAAGCACTATTTTAACATTACTGGTCTCAGAAACCTGTAAACTGACAATCTTAAGCATTGAAGTCCTAACATATGTTTTTGTGCATATATCTTCTAACACATTAAAAACTGTCTTACAGCATTGCAAAAACATTGTATTTCATAAGGCATAAGCATCTTTCAGTTTGGCAAGATTTGCACTGAATATTGAATGAAGCAGCTTTCTCTCATAGAGAAACAAGCTTTTGAGCAGATTTGGGCTAGATTTCACTTCATTTTAACAGAAGCACTATTTCAACATTACTGGTCTCAGAAACTTGTAAACTGACAATCTTGAACATAAGGTTTTGTGCATATTTGGGCTAGATTTCACTTCATTTGAACAGAAGCACTATTTCAACATTACTGGTCTCAGAAAACTGTAAACTGACAATCTTGAGCATTGAAGTCCTAACATATGTTTTTGTGCATATAACTTCTAACACATTAAAAACTGTCTTACAGCATTGCAAAAACATTGTATTTCATAAGGCATAAGCATCTTTCAGTTTGGCAAGATTTGCACTGAATATTGAATGAAGCAGCTTTCTCTCATAGAGAAACAAGCTTTTGAGCAGATTTGGGCTAGATTTCACTTCATTTTAACAGAAGCACTATTTTAACATTACTGGTCTCAGAAACCTGTAAACTGACAATCTTGAGCATTGAAGTCATAACATAAGGTTTTGTGCATATAACTTCTAACACATTTAAAAACTGTCTTACAGCATTGCAAAAACATTGTATTTCATAAGGCAATAAGCATCTTTCAGTTTGGCTAGATTTGCACTGAATATTGAATGAAGCAGCTTTCTTTCATAGAGAAACAAGCTTTTGAGCAGATTTGGGCTAGATTTCACTTCATTTGAACAGAAGCACTATTTCAACATTACTGGTCTCAGAAACCTGTAAACTGACAATCTTGAGCATTGAAGTCCTAACATAAGGTTTTGTGCAAATAACTTCTAACATATTAAAAACTGTCTTACAGCATTGCAAAAACATTGTATTTCATAAGGCATAAGCATCTTTCAGTTTGGCAAGATTTGCACTTAATATTGAATGAAGCAGCTTTCTCTCATAGAGAAACAAGCTTTTGAGCAGATTTGGGCTAGATTTCACTTCATTTGAACAGAAGCACTATTTCAACATTACTGGTCTCAGAAACCTGTAAAAACTGACAATCTTGAGCATTGAAGTCCTAACATAAGGTTTTGTGCATATAACTTCTAACACATTAAAAACTGTCTTACAGCATTGCAAAAACATTATATTTCATAAGGCATAAGCATCTTTCAGCTTGGCAAGATTTGCACTGAATATTGAATGAAGCAGCTTTCTCTCATAGAGAAACAAGCTTTTGAGCAGAATTGGGCTAGATTTCACTTCATTTGAACAGAAGCACTATTTCAACATTACTGGTCTCAGAAACCTGTAAACTGACAATCTTGAGCATTGAAGTCCTAACATAAGGTTTTGTGCAAATAACTTCTAACACATTAAAAACTGTCTTAGAGCATTGCAAAAACATTGTATTTCATAAGGCATAAGCATCTTTCAGTTTGGCAAGATTTGCACTGAATATTGAATGATGCAGCTTTCTCTCATAGAGAGACACGCTTTTGAGCAGATTTGGGCTAGATTTCACTTCATTTGAACAGAAGCACTATTTCAACATTACTGGTCTCAGAAACCTGTAAACTGACAATCTTGAGCATTGAAGTCCTAACATAAGGTTTTGTGCATATAACTTCTAACACATTAAAAACTGTCTTACAGCAATTGCAAAAACATTATATTTCATAAGACAAAAGCATCTTTCAGTTTGGCAAGATTTGCACTGAATATTGAATGATGCAGCTTTCTCTCATAGAGAGACACGCTTTTGAGCAGATTTGGGCTAGATTTCACTTCATTTGAACAGAAGCACTATTTCAACATTACTGGTCTCAGAAACCTGTAAACTGACAATCTTGAGCATTGAAGTCCTAACATAAGGTTTTGTGCATATAACTTCTAACACATTAAAAACTGTCTTACAGCAATTGCAAAAACATTATATTTCATAAGGCATAAGCATCTTTCAGCTTGGCAAGATTTGCACTGAATATTGAATGAAGCAGCTTTCTCTCATAGAGAAACAAGCTTTTAAGCAGATTTGGGCTAGATTTCACTTCATTTGTACAGAAGCACTATTTCAGCATTACTGGTCTCAGAAACCTGTAAACTGACAATCTTGAGCATTGAAGTCCTAACATAAGGTTTTGTAGGACTTCTATAACTTCTAACATATTAAAAACTGTCTTACTGCATTGCAAAAACATTGTATTTCATAAGGCATAAGCATCTTTCAGTTTGGCAAGATTTGCACTGAATATTGAATGAAGCAGCTTTCTCTCATAGAGAGACAAGCTTTTGAGCAGATTTGGGCTAGATTTCTCTTCATTTTAACAGAAGCACTATTTTAACATTACAGGTCTCAGAAACCTGTAAACTGACAATCTTGAGCATTGAAGTCCTAACATATGTTTTTGTGCATATATACTCTAACACATTAAAAACTGTCTTACAGCATTGCAAAAACATTGTATTTCATAAGGACTAAGCATCTTTCAGTTTGGCAAGATTTGCACTTAATATTGAATGAAGCAGCTTTCTCTCATAGAGAAACAAGCTTTTGAGCAGATTTGGGCTAGATTTCACTTCATTTGAACAGAAGCACTATTTCAACATTACTGGTCTCAGAAACCTGTAAACTGACAATCTTGAGCATTGAAGTCCTAACATATGTTTTTGTGCATATAACTTCTAACACATTAAAAACTGTCTTACAGCATTGCAAAAACATTGTATTTCATAAGGCATAAGCATCTTTCAGTTTGGCAAGATTTGCACTGAATATTGAATGAAGCAGCTTTCTCTCATAGAGAAACAAGCTTTTGAGCAGATTTGGGCTAGATTTCACTTCATTTTAACAGAAGCACTATTTTAACATTACTGGTCTCAGAAACCTGTAAACTGACAATCTTGAGCATTGAAGTCATAACATAAGGTTTTGTGCATATAACTTCTAACACATTTAAAAACTGTCTTACAGCATTGCAAAAACATTGTATTTCATAAGGCAATAAGCATCTTTCAGTTTGGCTAGATTTGCACTGAATATTGAATGAAGCAGCTTTCTTTCATAGAGAAACAAGCTTTTGAGCAGATTTGGGCTAGATTTCACTTCATTTGAACAGAAGCACTATTTCAACATTACTGGTCTCAGAAACCTGTAAACTGACAATCTTGAGCATTGAAGTCCTAACATAAGGTTTTGTGCAAATAACTTCTAACATATTAAAAACTGTCTTACAGCATTGCAAAAACATTGTATTTCATAAGGCATAAGCATCTTTCAGTTTGGCAAGATTTGCACTTAATATTGAATGAAGCAGCTTTCTCTCATAGAGAAACAAGCTTTTGAGCAGATTTGGGCTAGATTTCACTTCATTTGAACAGAAGCACTATTTCAACATTACTGGTCTCAGAAACCTGTAAACTGACAATCTTGAGCATTGAAGTCCTAACATAAGGTTTTGTGCAAATAACTTCTAACACATTAAAAACTGTCTTAGAGCATTGCAAAAACATTGTATTTCATAAGGCATAAGCATCTTTCAGTTTGGCAAGATTTGCACTGAATATTGAATGATGCAGCTTTCTCTCATAGAGAGACACGCTTTTGAGCAGATTTGGGCTAGATTTCACTTCATTTGAACAGAAGCACTATTTCAACATTACTGGTCTCAGAAACCTGTAAACTGACAATCTTGAGCATTGAAGTCCTAACATAAGGTTTTGTGCATATAACTTCTAACACATTAAAAACTGTCTTACAGCAATTGCAAAAACATTATATTTCATAAGACAAAAGCATCTTTCAGTTTGGCAAGATTTGCACTGAATATTGAATGATGCAGCTTTCTCTCATAGAGAGACACGCTTTTGAGCAGATTTGGGCTAGATTTCACTTCATTTGAACAGAAGCACTATTTCAACATTACTGGTCTCAGAAACCTGTAAACTGACAATCTTGAGCATTGAAGTCCTAACATAAGGTTTTGTGCATATAACTTCTAACACATTAAAAACTGTCTTACAGCAATTGCAAAAACATTATATTTCATAAGGCATAAGCATCTTTCAGCTTGGCAAGATTTGCACTGAATATTGAATGAAGCAGCTTTCTCTCATAGAGAAACAAGCTTTTAAGCAGATTTGGGCTAGATTTCACTTCATTTGTACAGAAGCACTATTTCAGCATTACTGGTCTCAGAAACCTGTAAACTGACAATCTTGAGCATTGAAGTCCTAACATAAGGTTTTGTAGGACTTCTATAACTTCTAACATATTAAAAACTGTCTTACTGCATTGCAAAAACATTGTATTTCATAAGGCATAAGCATCTTTCAGTTTGGCAAGATTTGCACTGAATATTGAATGAAGCAGCTTTCTCTCATAGAGAGACAAGCTTTTGAGCAGATTTGGGCTAGATTTCTCTTCATTTTAACAGAAGCACTATTTTAACATTACAGGTCTCAGAAACCTGTAAACTGACAATCTTGAGCATTGAAGTCCTAACATATGTTTTTGTGCATATATACTCTAACACATTAAAAACTGTCTTACAGCATTGCAAAAACATTGTATTTCATAAGGACTAAGCATCTTTCAGTTTGGCAAGATTTGCACTTAATATTGAATGAAGCAGCTTTCTCTCATAGAGAAACAAGCTTTTGAGCAGATTTGGGCTAGATTTCACTTCATTTGAACAGAAGCACTATTTCAACATTACTGGTCTCAGAAACCTGTAAACTGACAATCTTGAGCATTGAAGTCCTAACATAAGGTTTTGTGCATATAACTTCTAACACATTAAAAACTGTCTTACAGCATTGCAAAAACATTGTATTTCATAAGGCATAAGCATCTTTAAGTTTGGCAAGATTTGCACTGAATATAGAATGAACCAGCTTTCTCTCATAGAGAAACAAGCTTTTGAGCAGATTTGGGCTAGATTTCACTTCATTTGAACAGAAGCTCTATTTCAGCATTACTGGTCTCAGAAACCTGTAAACTGACAATCTTGAGCATTGAAGTCCTAACATAAGGTTTTGTGCATATAACTTCTAACACATTAAAAACTGTCTTACAGCATTGCAAAAACATTGTATTTCATAAGGCATAAGCATCTTTCAGTTTGGCAAGATTTGCACTGAATATTGAATGAAGCAGCTTTCTCTCATAGAGAAACAAGCTTTTGTGCAGATTTGGGCTAGATTTCACTTCATTTTAACAGAAGCACTATTTTAACATTACTGGTCTCAGAAACCTGTAAACTGACAATCTTAAGCATTGAAGTCCTAACATATGTTTTTGTGCATATATCTTCTAACACATTAAAAACTGTCTTACAGCATTGCAAAAACATTGTATTTCATAAGGCATAAGCATCTTTCAGTTTGGCAAGATTTGCACTGAATATTGAATGAAGCAGCTTTCTCTCATAGAGAGACAAGCTTTTAAGCAGATTTGGGCTAGATTTCACTTCATTTGAACAGAAGCACTATTTCAGCATTACTGGTCTCAGAAACCTGTGAACTGACAATCTTGAGCATTGAAGTCCTAACATAAGGTTTTGTGCATATAACTTCTAACACATTAAAAACTGTCTTAGAGCATTGCAAAAACATTGTATTTCATAAGGCATAAGCATCTTTCAGTTTGGCAAGATTTGCACTGAATATTGAATGAAGCAGCTTTCTCTCATAGAGAGACAAGCTTTTAAGCAGATTTGGGCTAGATTTCACTTCATTTGAACAGAAGCACTATTTCAGCATTACTGGTCTCAGAAACCTGTAAACTGACAATCTTGAGCATTGAAGTCCTAACATAAGGTTTTGTGCATATAACTTCTAACACATTAAAAACTGTCTTACAGCATTGCAAAAACATTGTATTTCAGAAGGCATAAGCATCTTTCAGTTTGGCAAGATTTGCACTGAATATTGAAAGAAGCAGCTTTCTCTTTGGGCTAGATTTCACTTCATTTGAACAGAAGCACTATTTCAACATTACTGGTCTCAGAAACTTGTAAACTGACAATCTTGAGCATAAGGTTTTGTGCATATTTGGGCTAGATTTCACTTCATTTGAACAGAAGCACTATTTCAACATTACTGGTCTCAGAAAACTGTAAACTGACAATCTTGAGCATTGAAGTCCTAACATAAGGTTTTGTGCATATAACTTCTAACACATTAAAAACTGTCTTACAGCATTGCAAAAACATTGTATTTCATAAGGCATAAGCATCTTTCAGTTTGGCAAGATTTGCACTCAATATTGAGTGAAGCAGCTTTCTCTCATAGAGAGACAAGCTTTTAAGCAGATTTGGGCTAGATTTCACTTCATTTGAACAGAAGCACCATTTCAGCCTTACTGGTCTCAGAAACCTGTAAACTGACAATCTAGAGCATTGAAGTCCTAACATAAGGTTTTGTGCATATAACTTCTAACACATTAAAAAGTGTCTTACAGCATTGCAAAAACATTGTATTTCATAAGGCATAAGCATCTTTCAGTTTTGCAAGATTTGCACTGAATATTGAATGAAGCAGCTTTCTCTCATAGAGAGACAAGCTTTTAAGCAGATTTGGGCTAGATTTCACTTCATTTGAACAGAAGCACTATTTTAGCATTACTGGTCTCAGAAACCTGTAAACTGACAATCTTAAGCATTGAAGTCTTAACATAAGGTTTTGTGCATATAACTTATAACACATTAAAAACTGTCTTACAGCATTGCAAAAACATTATATTTCATAAGGCATAAGCATCTTTCAGTTTGGCAAGATTTGCACTGAATATTGAATGAAGCAGCTTTCTCTCATAGAGAAACAAGCTTTTTAGCAGATTTGGGCTAGATTTCACTTCATTTGTACAGAAGCACTATTTCAGCATTACTGGTCTCAGAAACCTGTAAACTGACAATCTTGAGCATTGATGTCCTAACATAAGGTTTTGTGCATATAACTTCTAACATATTTAAAACTGTCTTACAGCATTGCAAAAACATTGTATTTCATAAGGCATAAGCATCTTTCAGTTTGGCAAGATTTGCACTGAATATTGAATGAAGCAGCTTTCTCTCATAGAGAGACAAGCTTTTGAGCAGATTTGGGCTAGATTTCTCTTCATTTGAACAGAAGCACTATTTTAACATTACTGGTCTCAGAAACCTGTAAACTGACAATCTTGAGCATTGAAGTCCTAACATATGTTTTTGTGCATATATCTTCTAACACATTAAAAACTGTCTTACAGCATTGCAAAAACATTGTATTTCATAAGGACTAAGCATCTTTCAGTTTGGCAAGATTTGCACTTAATATTGAATGAAGCAGCTTTCTCTCATAGAGAAACAAGCTTTTGAGCAGATTTGGGCTAGATTTCACTTCATTTGAACAGAAGCACTATTTCAACATTACTGGTCTCAGAAACCTGTAAACTGACAATCTTGAGCATTGAAGTCCTAACATAAGGTTTTGTGCATATAACTTCTAACACATTAAAAACTGTCTTACAGCATTGCAAAAACATTTTATTTCATAAGGCATAAGAATCTTTCAGCTTGGCAAAATTTGCACTGAATATTGAATGAAGCAGCTTTCTCTCATAGAGAAACCAGCATTTGAGCAGATTTGGGTTAGATTTCACTTCATTTGAACAGAAGCACTATTTCAACATTACTGGTCTCAGAAACCTGTAAACTGACAATCTTGAGCATTGAAGTCCTAACATAAGGTTTTGTGCATATAACTTCTAACACATTAAAAACTGTCTTACAGCATTGCAAAAACATTGTATTTCATAAGGCATAAGCATCTTTCAGTTTGGCAAGATTTGCACTGAATATTGAATGAAGCAGCTTTCTCTCATAGAGAGACAAGCTTTTAAGCAGATTTGGGCTAGATTTCACTTCATTTGAACAGAAGCACTATTTTAGCATTACTGGTCTCAGAAACCTGTAAACTGACAATCTTGAGCATTGAAGTCCTAACATAAGGTTTTGTCCATATAACTTCTAACATATTTAAAACTGTCTTACAGCATTGCAAAAACATTGTATTTCATAAGGCATAAGCATATTTCAGTTTGGCAAGATTTGCACTGAATATTGAATGAACCAGCTTTCTCTCATAGAGAAAAAAGCTTTTGAGCAGATTTGGGCTAGATTTCACTTCATTTGAACAGAAGCACTATTTCAGCATTACTGGTCTCAAAAACCTGTAAACTGACAATCTTGAGCATTGAAGTCCTAACATAAGGTTTTGTGCATATAACTTCTAACACATTAAAAAGTGTCTTAGAGCATTGCAAAAACATTGTATTTCATAAGGCATAAGCATCTTTCAGTTTGGCAAGATTTGCACTGAATATTGAATGAAGCAGCTTTCTCTCATAGAGAGACAAGCATTTAAGCAGATTTGGGCTAGATTTCACTTCATTTGAACAGAAGCACTATTTTAGCATTACTGGTCTCAGAAACCTGTAAACTGACAATCTTGAGCATTGAAGTCCTAACATAAGGTTTTGTGCATATAACTTCAAACACATTAAAAACTGTCTTACAGCATTGCAAAAACATTGTATTTCATAAGGCATAAGCATCTTTCAGTTTGGCAAGATTTGCACTGAATATTGAATGAAGCAGCTTTCTCTCATAGAGAGACAAGCTTTTAAGCAGATTTGGGCTAGATTTCACTTCATTTGAACAGAAGCACTATTTCAGCATTACTGGTCTCAGAAACCTGTAAACTGACAATCTTGAGCATTGACGTCCTAACATAAGGTTTTGTGCATATAACTTCTAACACATTAAAAACTGTCTTAGAGCATTGCAAAAACATTGTATTTCATAAGGCATAAGCATCTTTCAGTTTGGCAAGATTTGCACTGAATATTGAATGAAGCAGCTTTCTCTCATACAGAGACAAGCTTTTAAGCAGATTTGGGCTAGATTTCACTTCATTTGAACAGAAGCACTATTTCAGCATTACTGGTCTCAGAAACCTGTAAACTGACAATCTTGAGCATTGAAGTCCTAACATAAGGTTTTGTGCATATAACTTCTAACACATTAAAAACTGTCTTACAGCATTGCAAAAACATTGTATTTCATAAGGCATAAGCATCTTTCAGTTTGGCAAGATTTGCACTTAATATTGAATGAAGCAGTTTCTCTCATAGAGAAACAAGCTTTTGAGCAGATTTGGGCTAGATTTCACTTCATTTGAACAGAAGCACTATTTCAACATTACTGGTCTCAGAAACCTGTAAACTGACAATCTTGAGCATTGAAGTCCTAACATAAGGTTTTGTGCATATAACTTCTAACACATTAAAAACTGTCTTACAGCATTGCAAAAACATTATATTTCATAAGGCATAAGCATCTTTCAGCTTGGCAAAATTTGCACTGAAAATTGAATGAAGCAGCTTTCTCTCATAGAGAAACCAGCTTTTGAGCAGATTTGGGCTAGATTTCACTTCATTTGAACCGAAGCACTATTTCAACATTAATGGTCTCAGAAACCTGTAAACTGACAATCTTGAGCATTGAAGTCCTAACATAAGGTTTTGTGCATATAACTTCTAACACATTAAAAACTGTCTTACAGCATTGCAAAAACATTGTATTTAATAAGGCATAAGCATCTTTAAGTTTGGCAAGATTTGCACTGAATATTGAATGAACCAGCTTTCTCTCATAGAGAAACAAGCTTTTGAGCAGATTTGGGCTAGATTTCACTTCATTTGAACAGAAGCTCTATTTCAGCATTACTGGTCTCAGAAACCTGTAAACTGACAATCTTGAGCATTGAAGTCCTAACATAAGGTTTTGTGCATATAACTTCTAACACATTAAAAAGTGTCTTAGAGCATTGCAAAAACATTGTATTTCATAAGGCATAAGCATCTTTCAGTTTGGCAAGATTTGCACTGAATATTGAATGAAGCAGCTTTCTCTCATAGAGAGACAAGCTTTTAAGCAGATTTGGGCTAGATTTCACTTCATTTGAACAGAAGCACTATTTTAGCATTACTGGTCTCAGAAACCTGTAAACTGACAATCTTGAGCATTGAAGTCCTAACATAAGGTTTTGTGCATATAACATCAAACACATTAAAAACTGTCTTACAGCATTGCAAAAACATTGTATTTCATAAGGCATAAGCATCTTTCAGTTTGGCAAGATTTGCACTGAATATTGAATGAAGCAGCTTTCTCTCATAGAGAGACAAGCTTTTAAGCAGATTTGGGCTAGATTTCACTTCATTTGAACAGAAGCACTATTTCAGCATTACTGGTCTCAGAAACCTGTAAACTGACAATCTTGAGCATTGACGTCCTAACATAAGGTTTTGTGCATATAACTTCTAACACATTAAAAACTGTCTTAGAGCATTGCAAAAACATTGTATTTCATGAGGCATAAGCATCTTTCAGTTTGGCAAGATTTGCACTGAATATTGAATGAAGCAGCTTTCTCTCATAGAGAAACAAGCTTTTGAGCAGATTTGGGCTAGATTTCACTTCATTTGAACAGAAGCACTATTTTAGCATTACTGGTCTCAGAAACCTGTAAACTGACAATCTTGAGCATTGAAGTCCTAACATAAGGTTTTGTGCATATAACTTCAAACACATTAAAAAGTGTCTTAGAGCATTGCAAAAACATTGTATTTCATAAGGCATAAGCATCTTTCAGTTTGGCAAGATTTGCACTGAATATTGAATGAAGCAGCTTTCTCTCATAGAGAAACAAGCTTTTTAGCAGATTTGGGCTAGATTTCACTTCATTTGTACAGAAGCACTATTTCAGCATTACTGGTCTCAGAAACCTGTAAACTGACAATCTTGAGCATTGATGTCCTAACATAAGGTTTTGTGCATATAACTTCTAACATATTTAAAACTGTCTTACAGCATTGCAAAAACATTGTATTTCATAAGGCATAAGCATCTTTCAGTTTGGCAAGATTTGCACTGAATATTGAATGAAGCAGCTTTCTCTCATAGAGAGACAAGCTTTTGAGCAGATTTGGGCTAGATTTCTCTTCATTTGAACAGAAGCACTATTTTAACATTACTGGTCTCAGAAACCTGTAAACTGACAATCTTGAGCATTGAAGTCCTAACATATGTTTTTGTGCATATATCTTCTAACACATTAAAAACTGTCTTACAGCATTGCAAAAACATTGTATTTCATAAGGACTAAGCATCTTTCAGTTTGGCAAGATTTGCACTTAATATTGAATGAAGCAGCTTTCTCTCATAGAGAAACAAGCTTTTGAGCAGATTTGGGCTAGATTTCACTTCATTTGAACAGAAGCACTATTTCAACATTACTGGTCTCAGAAACCTGTAAACTGACAATCTTGAGCATTGAAGTCCTAACATAAGGTTTTGTGCATATAACTTCTAACACATTAAAAACTGTCTTACAGCATTGCAAAAACATTTTATTTCATAAGGCATAAGAATCTTTCAGCTTGGCAAAATTTGCACTGAATATTGAATGAAGCAGCTTTCTCTCATAGAGAAACCAGCATTTGAGCAGATTTGGGTTAGATTTCACTTCATTTGAACAGAAGCACTATTTCAACATTACTGGTCTCAGAAACCTGTAAACTGACAATCTTGAGCATTGAAGTCCTAACATAAGGTTTTGTGCATATAACTTCTAACACATTAAAAACTGTCTTACAGCATTGCAAAAACATTGTATTTCATAAGGCATAAGCATCTTTCAGTTTGGCAAGATTTGCACTGAATATTGAATGAAGCAGCTTTCTCTCATAGAGAGACAAGCTTTTAAGCAGATTTGGGCTAGATTTCACTTCATTTGAACAGAAGCACTATTTTAGCATTACTGGTCTCAGAAACCTGTAAACTGACAATCTTGAGCATTGAAGTCCTAACATAAGGTTTTGTCCATATAACTTCTAACATATTTAAAACTGTCTTACAGCATTGCAAAAACATTGTATTTCATAAGGCATAAGCATATTTCAGTTTGGCAAGATTTGCACTGAATATTGAATGAACCAGCTTTCTCTCATAGAGAAAAAAGCTTTTGAGCAGATTTGGGCTAGATTTCACTTCATTTGAACAGAAGCACTATTTCAGCATTACTGGTCTCAAAAACCTGTAAACTGACAATCTTGAGCATTGAAGTCCTAACATAAGGTTTTGTGCATATAACTTCTAACACATTAAAAAGTGTCTTAGAGCATTGCAAAAACATTGTATTTCATAAGGCATAAGCATCTTTCAGTTTGGCAAGATTTGCACTGAATATTGAATGAAGCAGCTTTCTCTCATAGAGAGACAAGCATTTAAGCAGATTTGGGCTAGATTTCACTTCATTTGAACAGAAGCACTATTTTAGCATTACTGGTCTCAGAAACCTGTAAACTGACAATCTTGAGCATTGAAGTCCTAACATAAGGTTTTGTGCATATAACTTCAAACACATTAAAAACTGTCTTACAGCATTGCAAAAACATTGTATTTCATAAGGCATAAGCATCTTTCAGTTTGGCAAGATTTGCACTGAATATTGAATGAAGCAGCTTTCTCTCATAGAGAGA
The DNA here is from genome assembly GCF_963082965.1 of Carassius carassius. Classification (NCBI taxonomy): domain Eukaryota; kingdom Metazoa; phylum Chordata; class Actinopteri; order Cypriniformes; family Cyprinidae; genus Carassius; species Carassius carassius. The sequence goes on along the minus strand of NC_081768.1, from coordinate 27,948,113 downwards.
CAAGCTTTTAAGCAGATTTGGGCTAGATTTCACTTCATTTGAACAGAAGCACTATTTCAGCATTACTGGTCTCAGAAACCTGTAAACTGACAATCTTGAGCATTGACGTCCTAACATAAGGTTTTGTGCATATAACTTCTAACACATTAAAAACTGTCTTAGAGCATTGCAAAAACATTGTATTTCATAAGGCATAAGCATCTTTCAGTTTGGCAAGATTTGCACTGAATATTGAATGAAGCAGCTTTCTCTCATACAGAGACAAGCTTTTAAGCAGATTTGGGCTAGATTTCACTTCATTTGAACAGAAGCACTATTTCAGCATTACTGGTCTCAGAAACCTGTAAACTGACAATCTTGAGCATTGAAGTCCTAACATAAGGTTTTGTGCATATAACTTCTAACACATTAAAAACTGTCTTACAGCATTGCAAAAACATTGTATTTCATAAGGCATAAGCATCTTTCAGTTTGGCAAGATTTGCACTTAATATTGAATGAAGCAGTTTCTCTCATAGAGAAACAAGCTTTTGAGCAGATTTGGGCTAGATTTCACTTCATTTGAACAGAAGCACTATTTCAACATTACTGGTCTCAGAAACCTGTAAACTGACAATCTTGAGCATTGAAGTCCTAACATAAGGTTTTGTGCATATAACTTCTAACACATTAAAAACTGTCTTACAGCATTGCAAAAACATTATATTTCATAAGGCATAAGCATCTTTCAGCTTGGCAAAATTTGCACTGAAAATTGAATGAAGCAGCTTTCTCTCATAGAGAAACCAGCTTTTGAGCAGATTTGGGCTAGATTTCACTTCATTTGAACCGAAGCACTATTTCAACATTAATGGTCTCAGAAACCTGTAAACTGACAATCTTGAGCATTGAAGTCCTAACATAAGGTTTTGTGCATATAACTTCTAACACATTAAAAACTGTCTTACAGCATTGCAAAAACATTGTATTTAATAAGGCATAAGCATCTTTAAGTTTGGCAAGATTTGCACTGAATATTGAATGAACCAGCTTTCTCTCATAGAGAAACAAGCTTTTGAGCAGATTTGGGCTAGATTTCACTTCATTTGAACAGAAGCTCTATTTCAGCATTACTGGTCTCAGAAACCTGTAAACTGACAATCTTGAGCATTGAAGTCCTAACATAAGGTTTTGTGCATATAACTTCTAACACATTAAAAAGTGTCTTAGAGCATTGCAAAAACATTGTATTTCATAAGGCATAAGCATCTTTCAGTTTGGCAAGATTTGCACTGAATATTGAATGAAGCAGCTTTCTCTCATAGAGAGACAAGCTTTTAAGCAGATTTGGGCTAGATTTCACTTCATTTGAACAGAAGCACTATTTTAGCATTACTGGTCTCAGAAACCTGTAAACTGACAATCTTGAGCATTGAAGTCCTAACATAAGGTTTTGTGCATATAACATCAAACACATTAAAAACTGTCTTACAGCATTGCAAAAACATTGTATTTCATAAGGCATAAGCATCTTTCAGTTTGGCAAGATTTGCACTGAATATTGAATGAAGCAGCTTTCTCTCATAGAGAGACAAGCTTTTAAGCAGATTTGGGCTAGATTTCACTTCATTTGAACAGAAGCACTATTTCAGCATTACTGGTCTCAGAAACCTGTAAACTGACAATCTTGAGCATTGACGTCCTAACATAAGGTTTTGTGCATATAACTTCTAACACATTAAAAACTGTCTTAGAGCATTGCAAAAACATTGTATTTCATGAGGCATAAGCATCTTTCAGTTTGGCAAGATTTGCACTGAATATTGAATGAAGCAGCTTTCTCTCATAGAGAAACAAGCTTTTGAGCAGATTTGGGCTAGATTTCACTTCATTTGAACAGAAGCACTATTTTAGCATTACTGGTCTCAGAAACCTGTAAACTGACAATCTTGAGCATTGAAGTCCTAACATAAGGTTTTGTGCATATAACTTCAAACACATTAAAAAGTGTCTTAGAGCATTGCAAAAACATTGTATTTCATAAGGCATAAGCATCTTTCAGTTTGGCAAGATTTGCACTGAATATTGAATGAAGCAGCTTTCTCTCATAGAGAGACAAGCTTTTAAGCAGATTTGGGCTAGATTTCACTTCATTTGAACAGAAGCACTATTTCAGCATTACTGGTCTCAGAAACCTGTAAACTGACAATCTTGAGCATTGACGTCCTAACATAAGGTTTTGTGCATATAACTTCTAACACATTAAAAACTGTCTTAGAGCATTGCAAAAACTATGTATTTCATAAGGCATAAGCATCTTTCAGTTTGGCAAGATTTGCACTGAATATTGAATGAAGCAGCTTTCTCTCATAGAGAGACAAGCTTTTAAGCAGATTTGGGCTAGATTTCACTTCATTTGAACAGAAGCACTATTTCAGCATTACTGGTCTCAGAAACCTGTAAACTGACAATCTTGAGCATTGAAGTCCTAACATAAGGTTTTGTGCATATAACTTCTAACACATTAAAAACTGTCTTACAGCATTGCAAAAACATTGTATTTCATAAGGCATAAGCATCTTTCAGTTTGGCAAGATTTGCACTGAATATTGAATGAAGCAGCTTTCTTTCATAGAGAAACAAGCTTTTGAGCAGATTTGGGCTAGATTTCACTTCATTTGAACAGAAGCACTATATCAACATTACTGGTCTCAGAAACCTGTAAACTGACAATCTTGAGCATTGAAGTCCTAACATATGTTTTTGTGCATATAACTTCTAACACATTAAAAACTGTCTCACTGCATTGCAGAAATCATTTTATTTCATTAGACATAGGCATCTTTCAGTTTGGCAAGATTTGCACTGAATATTGAATGATGCAGCTTTCTCTCATAGAGAGACACGCTTTTGAGCAGATTTGGGCTAGATTTCACTTCATTTGAACAGAAGCACTATTTCAACATTACTGGTCTCAGAAACCTGTAAACTGACAATCTTGAGCATTGAAGTCCTAACATAAGGTTTTGTGCATATAACTTCTAACACATTAAAAACTGTCTTACAGCATTGCAAAAACATTGTATTTCATAAGGCAATAAGCATCTTTCAGTTTGGCTAGATTTGCACTGAATATTGAATGAAGCAGCTTTCTTTCATAGAAAAACAAGCTTTTGAGCAGATTTGGGCTAGATTTCACTTCATTTGAACAGAAGCACTATTTCAACATTACTGGTCTCAGAAACCTGTAAACTGACAATCTTGAGCATTGAAGTCCTAACATAAGGTTTTGTGCAAATAACTTCTAACACATTAAAAACTGTCTTAGAGCATTGCAAAAACATTGTATTTCAAAAGGCATAAGCATCTTTCAGTTTGGCAAGATTTGCACTGAATATTGAATGAAGCAGCTTTCTCTCATAGAGAAACAAGCTTTTGAGCAGATTTGGGCTAGATTTCTCTTCATTTTAACAGAAGCACTATTTTAACATTACTGGTCTCAGAAACCTGTAAACTGACAATCTTGAGCATTGAAGTCCTAACATATGTTCCTTTTCAGGAACTCGAGCTGCGTCTAGCGCTTTGGGGAACGTCCCTGACGAGACCGACTCTGAATATCGTGTGCAATCCGTCCATCGGAAAGGCGTGACGTCACGGGCGGGGTGACGTAGCGACCAGGAAGCTATAAAAGCACGTGCCGTGCAGCTGGCCTCAGCTTCGCGTCTGTCAGCAAGCGCTCTGTGTGTGCATGTCAAAAGTCTGTCCCGTTGGTCCTATTTATTGTTGTCTGTCCCTTAGCCATTAAAAGATCGCTAAAACAGCTCAATATGCCAAAACTAAAGCAAAAGACCAAACATATGAAGGGCGATTCCAAGCCACGTTATAGATTGTGTGTTCCTCCCTGTCCTCGCTACATTACGAGCGGGGATACACACAGTCTGTGCGTGGCTTGCCTGGGATCGAAGCACGCTGAGTCGGCTCTCGAGGGGGCCGACTGTCCGCATTGCGAGCGATTGCCAATGCGGACGCTTCGATCCCGGAGGGCTCTCTTCGAGGAGGGAGCCTTCACCAGCGTTCTTCGCGGTGCTGGCCCCGCTTCTGCCGAGGCAGAGCGGCTGCTGCACTCGTGGGGATCGCAGGTGGATCTGTCAGAGGGAATGGAGACGGGCCAGTCCTTATCTCCTTCCTTATCTGCCAGATCCGGCGCCCAAACCCTGGGTTCGGAAGCACGCTCGTCGGTTTCTTCCCCCCAGGGTGAGGGATCAACTCTTCACCTCTCTTCCTCTCTTCCGAGGAGGTCGATGTGGAGTCGGTTGCTGGGGATTCGCCACCCCTGTCGCCCCAGTATGAGGAGCTGTTGGAGGTGGTTACGCGAGCAGTAGATAAATTAAAAATCGAATTGCCTGCTGAAAAACAAACCGAGCCGCAGAGAAGCAAGCTAGACGAACGCTTTCTGCGGCCGAGGCAACCACCTCCACGTCGGAGCCTTCCATATTTTCCCGATCTCCACGATGAGTTGTCGAGATCGTGGAACCACCCTTATTCAACCCGCCTCTTTGGCCCCGATTCACTATATTATGGCAACGTGATGGGGCTTGGAGAGCGGGGTTATAGAGCGATGCCACGGGTCGAACAGACGCTCGCGGGCTATCTGTCGCCCGGTTCGGCATCGTCTCTTAAGGCTCCGACATTGCCCACTAAGCCTCTTCGAGTTACATCATCGCTAGTGGGCAAAGGTTATGTGGCAGCAGGTCAGGCTGGGGCTTGCCTTCACACTATGGCAGTCCTTCAAGCTTATCAGGCTGACCTGCTGAGAGATGTCGATGAGGGGGAGGGGATTAAGTCTGGGGATATAGAAGAACTCAGAAAGACCGCTGATCTCTCCCTCCGCGCCACTAAAGAGACCGCTCGCGCAATTGGGCGGTCTATGGCAGCCTTAGTGGCCGCGGAGAGGCATTTGTGGCTGACCCTGTCAGAGATAAAGGAAAGAGACAGGGTCTGCCTCCTGGACGCCCCGCTTCAAGCCTCGGGCCTGTTTGGCGACACAGTCAACACTGTCGTCGACAGGTTCCAGGAGGCACGCAAACAGGCGGCGGCGTTCCAGAGTATCCTCCCTCGTCGCTCTCGTGGTGCATCTGGGCGGGAGATGACCACGCCACATACCGGCTCCTCATACCGGGAAGTACAGAAACAGAGTGTCGCCGCTCGTGCTCCCCCACGTCGGGACCGAGGGCCCCAGCGACGCTCTGAGTCGGGGGCTTCTAGGGCGAAAGCCAATTTAAAATCTGTCATTGAAGCCGGAAGTCCTCGACGAAAAGATCCTGACGCCAGGATCCAGAGGGCAGCCCCTGCTGGGGTAGAGCGCGGTCCACCTCATTATACGGTGCCCGCCTCACCTCAGTGCCCTCAGGAGGTCGGCCTGCCAACCCTGCCAGAGTTTCAGGGCGCAGCGGCCTCCAGCGAGCGCTACTCCCAGTTATTTTCGCCCGTGAGCGCAGCGGAGCTCGGATGCTCGCCGCCCCTTCGGGGGCCTCTTACACCAGAGGTCAGTCTCGAGAGACTGATTCCCTTAGTAGATTATTTAGCAGCGTGGAAGCTACTGCCAAATGTATCTCAGTGGGTCCTGCGTACAATAGAAAGAGGCTATTGCATTCAGTTCGGTCATCCACCACCGAAGTTCAACGGGGTTACACCGACTGTGGTCGGCCCCCAGCAGGCTCTGGTTATGGAACAAGAAGTGAATACCCTATTAAGGAAGGGGGCCATCGAGGTGGTCCCTCCTCTAGACAGGGAATCCGGATTCTACAGCCGGTATTTCATAGTTCCAAAGAAGGATGGGGGGTTGCGTCCGATCTTAGACTTACGTCTCCTGAACCGCTCAGTTATGCCACTGAAGTTCAAAATGCTCAGTGTCAATCAGGTGGTAGCTCAAATCAGATCCGAGGACTGGTTTGTCACAATAGATCTCAAAGACGCATACTTCCACATATCCATCCTTCCACAACACAGGAGGTTTCTGAGGTTCGCTTTCGGGGGCAAAGCTTATCAATATCGAGTACTTCCCTTTGGCCTCGCACTCTCACCCCGCACGTTCACGAAATGTGTAGATGCGGCTCTGGTATCCCTCCGTATGCAGGGCATCCGCATTCTAAATTATATCGACGATTGGTTGATTCTAGCTCAATCAGAGCAGATGGCGGTTCGACATCGAGATGTCGTTCTCGCACACATGGGGGAGCTGGGTTTGAGACTAAACGCCAAGAAGAGTGTACTTTCTCCAGTTCAGAGAACCACCTATCTAGGCGTAGTGTGGAATTCGACCACGATGCAGGCACGCTTGTCTCCTGCTCGGATCGAGTCGATCCTCACATCAGTCGAGAGAGTCAAAGAAGGCCAGTCACTCACTGTCAAACAATTCCAGAGATTGTTAGGGCTGATGGCAGCTGCGTCCAACGTGATACCTTTTGGCCTGCTGTACATGAGACCCCTACAGTGGTGGCTCAAGTCCAAGGGCTTTTCCCCGAGGGGAAATCCACTTCGAGTTATCAAGGTCACGCGGCGGTGCCTTCGTGCCTTAGACATGTGGAAGAAACCTTGGTTCTTGAATCAGGGCACGGTGCTGGGAGCTCCTTGTCGCCGTGTAATGCTAGCGACAGACGCGTCCCTCACCGGTTGGGGTGCGGTCATGAGTGGCCACCCTGCCCGCGGTCTGTGGAGCGATCGCCATCTGACATGGCACATCAATTGCCTAGAGATGCTAGCAGTCTATCGAGCATTGAAATATTTCCTCCCAGACCTGAGAGGTCACCATGTGTTGGTGCGCACCGACAACACATCAGTGGTCTCTTATATCAATCACCAGGGGGGTCTGCGTTCACGCCCCTTGTACAAGCTGGCACACCAGATCCTTCTGTGGTCCCAGGGCAAACTCCTCTCGATCAGAGCAGTGTATATTCCTGGGAGGTTGAATGTGGGAGCAGACATACTGTCGAGGCAGGGGCCGAGGCCCGGGGAATGGATGCTTCACCCCGAGGTGGTGAAGCAGATATGGAGAGTATTTGGCACAGCCCAGGTGGACCTCTTTGCGACTCAGGAGACATCGCAATGTCCCCTCTGGTTCTCTCTAGTTCATCCAGCTCCTCTGGGACTGGACGCTATGGTACAGACCTGGCCGAGGCTTCATCTGTATGCTTTTCCCCCTATCGCTCTGCTCCCGGGAGTTCTGGCGAGAGTACACCAGGACGGGGTCCGTCTGTTATTAGTAGCCCCGTTCTGGCCGGGCCGACCATGGTTCTCAGATCTAGTCTCGCTCCTCGACGGCTCTCCGTGGGAGATACCGATCAGGACAGACCTACTCTCACAGGCGCAGGGCATGATAATTCACCCTCGCCCGGAGTTGTGGAAGCTGTGGGTGTGGCCCCTGAGGGGGCACAACTGTTAGCAGCCAGTCTCTCAACCGAGGTTGTTGAGACCCTACTCCAATCCAGAGCTCCCGCTACGAGGAAACTGTACGCCCTGAAGTGGAAACTCTTCACTTCGTGGTGCAGAGACCGCCAGCTTGACCCAGCAAACTGCCCAGTTGGTACAGTTCTGGAGTTTTTACAAGCCAGGCTCTCTGCGGGGTTATCCCACTCCACCTTAAAGGTTTACGTGGCGGCCATAGCTGCTTTCCATGTCCCTTTCAATGATCAGTCAGTGGGTAGACACCCCCTAGTTACACGTTTCCTCCGAGGTGCACTGAGGCTGAGACCTCCAGTACGGTCCCGTGTTCCCCCCTGGGATTTGGTTGTGGTGCTAGAGGCTCTTTGTAAAGCTCCATTCGAGCCAATTCAAGACATCTCAGACAGACATCTAACAATTAAAACTGCCCTGTTACTGGCAATCACCTCTCTAAAGAGAGTTGGAGATCTCCAGGCCCTCTCGGTGGCCCCTACCTACCTAGACTTTGCCCCTGGTATGGCCAAAGCATTCTTACACCCTCGAGCGGGTTATGTTCCGAAGGTTCCCTCTGTCACACCACAACCTATCGTACTGCAGGCCTTCTGTCCTCCTCCCTTTCGGGAGCCAGACCAAGAGAAGCTAAACTGTATGTGTCCAGTGCGAGCACTGGACGCATACGTCCACAGAGCTGCCCTGTGGAGAAAATCCGACCAACTGCTTGTTTGCTACGGTCCTACTAATAAGGGTTCTCCTGCCACCAAGCAGACCCTTAGTCGTTGGATAGTCGAGGCTATCAACGTCTCCTATGAGTCCTCTGGTCTTCCCCCTCCTTTGGGGGCCAAGGCTATCTCTACTCGGGGTATGGCGGCCTCCAAGGCCTTCTCAGCAGGTGTGTCCCTATTGGACATCTGCAACGCTGCGGGGTGGTCCACGCCCTCCACATTTTTCCGATTTTACAATCTTGACATGCGAGCCACGCCGGGCTCTTCTGTTCTCTCGTCTTAGCTGTGCTCTTCGGATACACACTAGGCAGGGATTTGGAAGTCTGGCAGCGTTGGCACATCGTTCCCCAAAGCGCTAGACGCAGCTCGAGTTCCTGAAAAGGAACGCCTCAAGGTTACGTATGTAACCCTAGTTCCTTGAAGGAACGAGACGCTGCGTCGCAAAGCCATACTCCCGGCACCCCTGCCGGCGCTTGCTTCCCTACTCGAAGCTGAGGCCAGCTGCACGGCACGTGCTTTTATAGCTTCCTGGTCGCTACGTCACCCCGCCCGTGACGTCACGCCTTTCCGATGGACGGATTGCACACGATATTCAGAGTCGGTCTCGTCAGGGACGTTCCCCAAAGCGCTAGACGCAGCGTCTCGTTCCTTCAAGGAACTAGGGTTACATACGTAACCTTGAGGCGTTTTTGTGCATATATCTTCAAACACATTAAAAACTGTCTTACAGCATTGCAAAAACATTGTATTTCATAAGGCATAAGCATCTTTCAGTTTGGCAAGATTTGCACTGAATATTGAATGAAGCAGCTTTCTCTCATAGAGAGACAAGCTTTTTTTTTTAGCAGATTTGGGCTAGATTTCACTTCATTTGAACAGAAGCACTATTTCAGCATTACTGGTCTCAGAAACCTGTAAACTGACAATCTTGAGCATTGAAGTCCTAACATATGTTTTTGTGCAGATAACTTCTAACACATTAAAAACTGTCTCACTGCATTGCAGAAATCATTTTATTTCATAAGACATAGGCATCTTTCAGTTTGGCAAGATTTGCACTGAATATTGAATGATGCAGCTTTCTCTCATAGAGAGACACGCTTTTGAGCAGATTTGGGCTAGATTTTACTTCATTTGAACAGAAGCACTATTTCAACATTACTGGTCTCAGAAACCTGTAAACTGACAATCTTGAGCATTGAAGTCCTAACATATGTTTTTGTGCATATAACTTCTAACACATTAAAAACTGTCTTACAGCATTGCAAAAACATTGTATTTCATAAGGCAATAAGCATCTTTCAGTTTGGCTAGATTTGCACTGAATATTGAATGAAGCAGCTTTCTTTCATAGAGAAACAAGCTTTTGAGCAGATTTGGGCTAGATTTCACTTCATTTGAACAGAAGCTCTATTTCAGCATTGCTGGTCTCAGAAACCTGTAAACTGACAATCTTGAGCATTGAAGTCCTAACATAAGGTTTTGTGCATATAACTTCAAACACATTAAAAACTGTCTTACAGCATTGCAAAAACATTGTATTTCATAAGGCATAAGCATCTTTAAGTTTGGCAAGATTTGCACTGAATATTGAATGAACCAGCTTTCTCTCATAGAGAAACAAGCTTTTGAGCAGATTTGGGCTAGATTTCACTTCATTTGAACAGAAGCTCTATTTCAGCATTGCTGGTCTCAGAAACCTGTAAACTGACAATCTTGAGCATTGAAGTCCTAACATAAGGTTTTGTGCATATAACTTCTAACACATTAAAAACTGTCTTAGAGCATTGCAAAAACATTGTATTTCATAAGGCATAAGCATCTTTCAGTTTGGCAAGATTTGCACTGAATATTGAATGAAGCAGCTTTCTCTCATAGAGAAACAAGCTTTTGTGCAGATTTGGGCTAGATTTCACTTCATTTGAACAGAAGCACTATTTCAACATTACTGGTCTCAGAAACCTGTAAACTGACAATCTTGAGCATTGACGTCCTAACATAAGTTTTTGTGCATATAACTTCAAACACATTAAAAACTGTCTTACAGCATTGCAAAAACATTGTATTTCATAAGGCATAAGCATCTTTCAGTTTGGCAAGATTTGCACTGAATATTGAAAGAAGCAGCTTTCTCTCATAGAGAGACAAGCTTTTAAGCAGATTTGGGCTAGATTTCACTTCATTTGAACAGAAGCACTATTTTAGCATTACTGGTCTCAGAAACCTGTAAACTGACAATCTTGAGCATTGAAGTCCTAACATAAGATTTTGTGCATATAACTTCTAACACATTAAAAACTGTCTTACACCATTGCAAAAACATTGTGTTTCATAAGGCATACGCATCTTTCAGTTTGGCAAGATTTGCACTGAATATTGAATGAAGCAGCTTTCTCTCATAGAGAAACAAGCTTTTGAGCAGATTTGGGCTAGATTTCACTTCATCTGATCAGAAGCACTATTTCAACATTACTGGTCTCAGAAACCTGTAAACTGACAATCTTGAGCATTGAAGTCCTAACATAAGGTTTTGTGCATATAACTTCTAACACATTAAAAACTGTCTTACAGCATTGCAAAAACATTGTATTTCATAAGGCATAAGCATCTTTCAGTTTGGCAAGATTTGCACTGAATATTGAATGAAGCAGCTTTCTCTCATAGAGAAACAAGCTTTTGAGCAGATTTGGGCTAGATTTCACTTCATTTGAACAGAAGCACTATTTCAACATTACTGGGCTCAGAAACCTGTAAACTGACAATCTTGAGCATTGAAGTCCTAACATATGTTTTTGTGCATATAACTTCTAACACATTAAAAACTGTCTCACTGCATTGCAAAAACATTGTATTTCATAAGGCATAAGCATCTTTCAGTTTGGCAAGATTTGCACTGAATATTGAATGAAGCAGCTTTCTCTCATAGAGAGACAAGCTTTTAAGCAGATTTGGGCTAGATATCACTTCATTTGAACAGAAGCACTATTTCAGCATTACTGGTCTCAGAAACCTGTAAACTGACAATCTTGAGCATTGAAGTCCTAACATAAGGTTTTGTGCATATAACTTCTAACACATTAAAAACTGTCTTACAGCATTGCAAAAACATTGTATTTCATAAGGCATAAGCATCTTTCAGTTTGGCAAGATTTGCACTGAATATTGAATGAAGCAGCTTTCTCTCATAGAGAGACAAGCTTTTCAGCAGATTTGGGCTAGATTTCACTTCATTTGAACAGAAGCACTATTTCAGCATTACTGGTCTCAGAAACCTGTAAACTGACAATCTTGAGCATTGAAGTCCTAACATAAGGTTTTGTGCATATAACTTCTAACACATTAAAAACTGTCTTACAGCATTGCAAAAACATTGTATTTCATAAGGCATAAGCATCTTTCAGTTTGGCAAGATTTGCACTGAATATTGAATGAAACAGCTTTCTCTCATAGAGAAACAAGCTTTTTTTTTTAGCAGATTTGGGCTAGATTTCACTTCATTTGAACAGAAGCACTATTTCAGCATTACTGGTCTCAGAAACCTGTAAACTGACAATCTTGAGCATTGAAGTCCTAACATATGTTTTTTTGCATATAACTTCTAACACATTAAAAACTGTCTCACTGCATTGCAGAAATCATTTTATTTCATAAGACATAGGCATCTTTCAGTTTGGCAAGATTTGCACTGAATATTGAATGATGCAGCTTTCTCTCATAGAGAGACACGCTTTTGAGCAGATTTGGGCTAGATTTTACTTCATTTGAACAGAAGCACTATTTCAACATTACTGGTCTCAGAAACCTGTAAACTGACAGTCTTGAGCATTGAAGTCCTAACATATGTTTTTGTGCATATAACTTCTAACACATTAAAAACTGTCTTACAGCATTGCAAAAACATTGTATTTCATAAGGCAATAAGCATCTTTCAGTTTGGCTAGATTTGCACTGAATATTGAATGAAGCAGCTTTCTTTCATAGAGAAACAAGCTTTTGAGCAGATTTGGGCTAGATTTCACTTCATTTGAACAGAAGCACTATTTCAACATTACTGGTCTCAGAAACCTGTAAACTGACAATCTTGAGCATTGAAGTCCTAACATAAGGTTTTGTGCAAATAACTTCTAACACATTAAAAACTGTCTTAGAGCATTGCAAAAACATTGTATTTCATAAGGCATAAGCATCTTTCAGTTTGGCAAGATTTGCACTGAATATTGAATGAACCAGCTTTCTCTCATAGAGAAACAAGCTTTTGAGCAGATTTGGGCTAGATTTCACTTCATTTGAACAGAAGCTCTATTTCAGCATTGCTGGTCTCAGAAACCTGTAAACTGACAATCTTGAGCATTGAAGTCCTAACATAAGGTTTTGTGCATATAACTTCAAACACATTAAAAACTGTCTTACAGCATTGCAAAAACATTGTATTTCATAAGGCATAAGCATCTTTAAGTTTGGCAAGATTTGCACTGAATATTGAATGAACCAGCTTTCTCTCATAGAGAAACAAGCTTTTGAGCAGATTTGGGCTAGATTTCACTTCATTTGAACAGAAGCTCTATTTCAGCATTGCTGGTCTCAGAAACCTGTAAACTGACAATCTTGAGCATTGAAGTCCTAACATAAGGTTTTGTGCATATAACTTCTAACACATTAAAAACTGTCTTAGAGCATTGCAAAAACATTGTATTTCATAAGGCATAAGCATCTTTCAGTTTGGCAAGATTTGCACTGAATATTGAATGAAGCAGCTTTCTCTCATAGAGAAACAAGCTTTTGTGCAGATTTGGGCTAGATTTCACTTCATTTGAACAGAAGCACTATTTCAACATTACTGGTCTCAGAAACCTGTAAACTGACAATCTTGAGCATTGACGTCCTAACATAAGTTTTTGTGCATATAACTTCAAACACATTAAAAACTGTCTTACAGCATTGCAAAAACATTGTATTTCATAAGGCATAAGCATCTTTCAGTTTGGCAAGATTTGCACTGAATATTGAAAGAAGCAGCTTTCTCTCATAGAGAGACAAGCTTTTAAGCAGATTTGGGCTAGATTTCACTTCATTTGAACAGAAGCACTATTTTAGCATTACTGGTCTCAGAAACCTGTAAACTGACAATCTTGAGCATTGAAGTCCTAACATAAGATTTTGTGCATATAACTTCTAACACATTAAAAACTGTCTTACACCATTGCAAAAACATTGTGTTTCATAAGGCATACGCATCTTTCAGTTTGGCAAGATTTGCACTGAATATTGAATGAAGCAGCTTTCTCTCATAGAGAAACAAGCTTTTGAGGAGATTTGGGCTAGATTTCACTTCATCTGATCAGAAGCACTATTTCAACATTACTGGTCTCAGAAACCTGTAAACTGACAATCTTGAGCATTGAAGTCCTAACATAAGGTTTTGTGCATATAACTTCTAACACATTAAAAACTGTCTTACAGCATTGCAAAAACATTGTATTTCATAAGGCATAAGCATCTTTCAGTTTGGCAAGATTTGCACTGAATATTGAATGAAGCAGCTTTCTCTCATAGAGAAACAAGCTTTTGAGCAGATTTGGGCTAGATTTCACTTCATTTGAACAGAAGCACTATTTCAACATTACTGGGCTCAGAAACCTGTAAACTGACAATCTTGAGCATTGAAGTCCTAACATATGTTTTTGTGCATATAACTTCTAACACATTAAAAACTGTCTCACTGCATTGCAAAAACATTGTATTTCATAAGGCATAAGCATCTTTCAGTTTGGCAAGATTTGCACTGAATATTGAATGAAGCAGCTTTCTCTCATAGAGAGACAAGCTTTTAAGCAGATTTGGGCTAGATATCACTTCATTTGAACAGAAGCACTATTTCAGCATTACTGGTCTCAGAAACCTGTAAACTGACAATCTTGAGCATTGAAGTCCTAACATAAGGTTTTGTGCATATAACTTCTAACACATTAAAAACTGTCTTACAGCATTGCAAAAACATTGTATTTCATAAGGCATAAGCATCTTTCAGTTTGGCAAGATTTGCACTGAATATTGAATGAAGCAGCTTTCTCTCATAGAGAGACAAGCTTTTCAGCAGATTTGGGCTAGATTTCACTTCATTTGAACAGAAGCACTATTTCAGCATTACTGGTCTCAGAAACCTGTAAACTGACAATCTTGAGCATTGAAGTCCTAACATAAGGTTTTGTGCATATAACTTCTAACACATTAAAAACTGTCTTACAGCATTGCAAAAACATTGTATTTCATAAGGCATAAGCATCTTTCAGTTTGGCAAGATTTGCACTGAATATTGAATGAAACAGCTTTCTCTCATAGAGAAACAAGCTTTTGAGCAGATTTGGGCTAGATTTCACTTCATTTGAACAGAAGCACTATTTCAACATTACTGGTCTCAGAAAACTGTAAACTGACAATCTTGAGCATTGAAGTCCTAACATAAGGTTTTGTGCATATAACTTCTAACACATTAAAAACTGTCTTAGAGCATTGCAAAAACATTGTATTTCATAAGGCATAAGCATCTTTCAGTTTGGCAAGATTTGCACTGAATATTGAATGAAGCAGCTTTCTCTCATAGAGAGACAAGCTTTTGAGCAGATTTGGGCTAGATTTCACTTCATTTGAACAGAAGCACTATTTTAGCATTACTGGTCTCAGAAACCTGTAAACTGACAATCTTGAGCATTGAAGTCCTAACATGTGTTTTTGTGCATATAACTTCTAACACATTAAAAACTGTCTCACTGCATTGCAGAAATCATTTTATTTCATAAGACATAAGCATCTTTCAGTTTGGCAAGATTTGCACTGAATATTGAATGATGCAGCTTTCTCTCTTAGAGAGACACGCTTTTGAGCAGATTTGGGCTAGATTTCAATTCATTTGAACAGAAGCACTATTTCAACATTACTGGTCTCAGAAACCTGTAAACTGACAATCTTGAGCATTGAAGTCCTAACATAAGGTTTTGTGCATATAACTTCTAACACATTAAAAACTGTCTTACAGCATTGCAAAAACATTATATTTCATAAGGCATAAGCATCTTTCAGCTTGGCAAGATTTGCACTGAATATTGAATGAAGCAGCTTTCTCTCATAGAGAGACAAGCTTTTGAGCAGATTTGGGCTATATTTCTCTTCATTTTAAAAGAAGCACTATTTT
The DNA here is from genome assembly GCF_963082965.1 of Carassius carassius. Lineage (NCBI taxonomy): Eukaryota > Metazoa > Chordata > Actinopteri > Cypriniformes > Cyprinidae > Carassius > Carassius carassius. The sequence continues at coordinate 27,932,783 of NC_081768.1, read as the reverse complement.
AACATTACTGGTCTCAGAAACCTGTAAACTGACAATCTTGAGCATTGAAGTCCTAACATAAGTTTTTGTGCATATATCTTCAAACACATTAAAAACTGTCTTACAGCATTGCAAAAACATTGTATTTCATAAGGCATAAGCATCTTTCAGTTTGGCAAGATTTGCACTGAATATTGAATGAAGCAGCTTTCTCTCATAGAGAGACAAGCTTTTAAGCAGATTTGGGCTAGATTTCACTTCATTTGAACAGAAGCATTATTTCAACATTACTGGTCTCAGAAAACTGTAAACTGACAATCTTGAGCATTGAAGTCCTAACATAAGGTTTTGTGCATATAACTTCTAACACATTAAAAACTGTCTTACACCATTGCAAAAACATTGTGTTTCATAAGGCATACGCATCTTTCAGTTTGGCAAGATTTGCACTGAATATTGAATGAAGCAGCTTTCTCTCATAGAGAAACAAGCTTTTGAGCAGATTTGGGCTAGATTTCACTTCATCTGATCAGAAGCACTATTTCAACATTACTGGTCTCAGAAACCTGTAAACTGACAATCTTGAGCATTGAAGTCCTAACATAAGGTTTTGTGCATATAACTTCTAACACATTAAAAACTGTTTTACAGCATAGCAAAAACATTGTATTTCATAAGGCATAAGCATCTTTCAGCCTGGCAAGATTTGCACTGAATATTGAATGAAGCAGCTTTCTCTCATAGAGAAACAAGCTTTTAAGCAGATTTGGGCTAGATTTCACTTCATTTGAACAGAAGCACTATTTCAGCATTACTGGTCTCAGAAACCTGCAAACTGACAATCTTGAGCATTGAAGTCCTAACATAAGGTTTTGTGCATATAACTTCTAACACATTAAAAACTGTCTTACAGCATTGCAAAAACATTGTATTTCATAAGGCATAAGCATCTTTCAGTTTGGCAAGATTTGCACTGAATATTGAATGAAGCAGCTTTCTCTCATAGAGAAACAAGCTTTTGAGCAGATTTGGGCTAGATTTCACTTCATTTGAACAGAAGCACTATTTCAACATTACTGGGCTCAGAAACCTGTAAACTGACAATCTTGAGCATTGAAGTCCTAACATATGTTTTTGTGCATATAACTTCTAACACATTAAAAACTGTCTCACTGCATTGCAGAAATCATTTTATTTCATAAGACATAGGCATCTTTCAGTTTGGCAAGATTTGCACTGAATATTGAATGATGCAGCTTTCTCTCATAGAGAGACACGCTTTTGAGCAGACTTGGGCTAGATTTCACTTCATTTGAACAGAAGCACTATTTCAACATTACTGGTCTCAGAAACCTGTAAACTGACAATCTTGAGCATTGAAGTCCTAACATAAGGTTTTGTGCATATAACTTCTAACACATTAAAAACTGTCTTACAGCATTGCAAAAACATTGTATTTCATAAGGCAATAAGCATCTTTCAGTTTGGCTAGATTTGCACTGAATATTGAATGAAGCAGCTTTCTTTCATAGAGAAACAAGCTTTTGAGCAGATTTGGGCTAGATTTCACTTCATTTGAACAGAAGCACTATTTCAGCATTACTGGTCTCAGAAACCTGTAAACTGACAATCTTGAGCATTGAAGTCCTAACATAAGGTTTTGTGCATATAACTTCTAACACATTAAAAACTGTCTTACAGCATTGCAAAAACATTGTATTTCATAAGGCAATAAGCATCTTTCAGTTTGGCTAGATTTGCACTGAATATTGAATGAAGCAGCTTTCTTTCATAGAGAAACAAGCTTTTGAGCAGATTTGGGCTATATTTCTCTTCATTTGAACAGAAGCACTATTTCAACATTACTGGTCTCAGAAACCTGTAAACTGACAATCTTGAGCATTGAAGTCCTAACATAAGGTTTTGTGCATATAACTTCTAACACATTAAAAACTGTCTTACAGCATTGCAAAAACATTGTATTTCATAAGGCAATAAGCATCTTTCAGTTTGGCTAGATTTGCACTGAATATTGAATGAAGCAGCTTTCTCTCATAGAGAAACAAGCTTTTGAGCAGATTTGAGCTAGATTTCACTTCATTTGAACAGAAGCACTATTTCAACATTACTGGTCTCAGAAAACTGTAAACTGACAATCTTGAGCATTGAAGTCCTAACATATGTTTTTGTGCATATAACTTCTAACATATTAAAAACTGTCTTACAGCATTGCAAAAACATTGTATTTCATAAGGCATAAGCATCTTTCAGTTTGGCAAGATTTGCACTGAATATTGAATGAAGCAGCTTTCTCTCATAGAGAGACAAGCTTTTGAGCAGATTTGGGCTAGATTTCTCTTCATTTTAACAGAAGCACTATTTTAACATTACTGGTCTCAGAAACCTGTAAACTGACAATCTTGAGCATTGAAGTCCTATTATAAGGTTTTGTGCATATAACTTCTAACACATTAAAAACTGTCTTACAGCATTGCAAAAACATTGTATTTCATAAGGCATAAGCATCTTTCAGTTTGGCAAGATTTGCACTGAATATTGAATGAACCAGCTTTCTCTCATAGAGAAACAAGCTTTTGAGCAGATTTGGGCTAGATTTCACTTCATTTGAACAGAAGCTCTATTTCAGCATTACTGGTCTCAGAAACCTGTAAACTGACAATCTTGAGCATTGAAGTCCTAACATAAGGTTTTGTGCATATAACTTCTAACACATTAAAAACTGTCTTACAGCATTGCAAAAACATTGTATTTCATAAGGCATAAGCATCTTTCAGTTTGGCAAGATTTGCACTGAATATTGAATGAAGCAGCTTTCTCTCATAGAGAAACATGCTTTTGTGCAGATTTGGGCTAGATTTCACTTCATTTGAACAGAAGCACTATTTTAGCATTACTGGTCTCAGAAACCTGTAAACTGACAATCTTGAGCATTGAAGTCCTAACATAAGGTTTTGTGCATATAATTTCAAACACATTAAAAACTGTCTTACAGCATTGCAAAAACATTGTATTTCATAAGGCATAAGCATCTTTCAGTTTGGCAAGATTTGCACTGAATATTGAATGAAGCAGCTTTCTCTCATAGAGAGACAAGCTTTTAAGCAGATTTGGGCTAGATATCACGTCATTTGAACAGAAGCACTATTTCAGCATTACTGGTATCAGAAACCTGAAAACTGACAATCTTGAGCATTGAAGTCCTAACATAAGGTTTTGTGCATATAACTTCTAACACATTAAAAACTGTCTCACTGCATTGCAGAAATCATTTTATTTCATAAGACATTAGCATCTTTCAGTTTGGCAAGATTTGCACTGAATATTGAATGATGCAGCTTTCTCTCTTAGAGAGACACGCTTTTGAGCAGATTTGGGCTAGATTTCACTTCATTTGAACAGAAGCACTATTTCAACATTACTGGTCTCAGAAACCTGTAAACTGACAATCTTGAGCATTGAAGTCCTAACATAAGGTTTTGTGCATATAACTTCTAACACATTAAAAACTGTCTTACAGCATTGCAAAAACATTATATTTCATAAGGCATAAGCATCTTTCAGCTTGGCAAGATTTGCACTGAATATTGAATGAAGCAGCTTTCTCTCATAGAGAGACAAGCTTTTGAGCAGATTTGGGCTATATTTCTCTTCATTTTAAAAGAAGCACTATTTTAACATTACTGGTCTCAGAAACCTGTAAACTGACAATCTTGAGCATTGAAGTCCTAACATATGTTTTTGTGCATATATCTTCAAACACATTAAAAACTGTCTTACAGCATTGCAAAAACATTAAATTTCATAAGGCATAAGCATCTTTCAGTTTGGCAAGATTTGCACTGAATATTGAATGAAGCAGCTTTCTCTCATAGAGAGACAAGCTTTTAAGCAGATTTGGGCTAGATTTCACTTCATTTGAACAGAAGCATTATTTCAACATTACTGGTCTCAGAAAACTGTAAACTGACAATCTTGAGCATTGAAGTCCTAACATAAGGTTTTGTGCATATAACTTCTAACACATTAAAAACTGTCCTACACCATTGCAAAAACATTGTGTTTCATAAGGCATACGCATCTTTCAGTTTGGCAAGATTTGCACTGAATATTGAATGAAGCAGCTTTCTCTCATAGAGAAACAAGCTTTTGAGCAGATTTGGGCTAGATTTCACTTCATCTGATCAGAAGCACTATTTCAACATTACTGGTCTCAGAAACCTGTAAACTGACAATCTTGAGCATTGAAGTCCTAACATAAGGTTTTGTGCATATAACTTCTAACACATTAAAAACTGTTTTACAGCATAGCAAAAACATTGTATTTCATAAGGCATAAGCATCTTTCAGCCTGGCAAGATTTGCACTGAATATTGAATGAAGCAGCTTTCTCTCATAGAGAAACAAGCTTTTAAGCAGATTTGGGCTAGATTTCACTTCATTTGAACAGAAGCACTATTTCAGCATTACTGGTCTCAGAAACCTGCAAACTGACAATCTTGAGCATTGAAGTCCTAACATAAGGTTTTGTGCATATAACTTCTAACACATTAAAAACTGTCTTACAGCATTGCAAAAACATTGTATTTCATAAGGCATACGCATCTTTCAGTTTGGCAAGATTTGCACTGAATATTGAATGATGCAGCTTTCTCTCATAGAGAGACACGCTTTTGAGCAGATTTGGGCTAGATTTCACTTCATTTGAACAGAAGCACTATTTCAACATTACTGGTCTCAGAAACCTGTAAACTGACAATCTTGAGCATTGAAGTCCTAACATAAGGTTTTGTGCATATAACTTCTAACACATTAAAAACTGTCTTACAGCATTGCAAAAACATTGTATTTCATAAGGCAATAAGCATCTTTCAGTTTGGCTAGATTTGCACTGAATATTGAATGAAGCAGCTTTCTTTCATAGAGAAACAAGCTTTTGAGCAGATTTGGGCTAGATTTCACTTCATTTGAACAGAAGCACTATTTCAGCATTACTGGTCTCAGAAACCTGTAAACTGACAATCTTGAGCATTGAAGTCCTAACATAAGGTTTTGTGCATATAACTTCTAACACATTAAAAACTGTCTTACAGCATTGCAAAAACATTGTATTTCATAAGGCAATAAGCATCTTTCAGTTTGGCTAGATTTGCACTGAATATTGAATGAAGCAGCTTTCTTTCATAGAGAAACAAGCTTTTGAGCAGATTTGGGCTATATTTCTCTTCATTTGAACAGAAGCACTATTTCAACATTACTGGTCTCAGAAACCTGTAAACTGACAATCTTGAGCAGTGAAGTCCTAACATAAGGTTTTGTGCATATAACTTCTAACACATTAAAAACTGTCTTACAGCATTGCAAAAACATTGTATTTCATAAGGCAATAAGCATCTTTCAGTTTGGCTAGATTTGCACTGAATATTGAATGAAGCAGCTTTCTCTCATAGAGAAACAAGCTTTTGAGCAGATTTGAGCTAGATTTCACTTCATTTGAACAGAAGCACTATTTCAACATTACTGGTCTCAGAAAACTGTAAACTGACAATCTTGAGCATTGAAGTCCTAACATATGTTTTTGTGCATATAACTTCTAACATATTAAAAACTGTCTTACAGCATTGCAAAAACATTGTATTTCATAAGGCATAAGCATCTTTCAGTTTGGCAAGATTTGCACTGAATATTGAATGAAGCAGCTTTCTCTCATAGAGAGACAAGCTTTTGAGCAGATTTGGGCTAGATTTCTCTTCATTTTAACAGAAGCACTATTTTAACATTACTGGTCTCAGAAACCTGTAAACTGACAATCTTGAGCATTGAAGTCCTAACATAAGGTTTTGTGCATATAACTTCTAACACATTAAAAACTGTCTTACAGAATTGCAAAAACATTATATTTCATAAGGCATAAGCATCTTTCAGCTTGGCAAAATTTGCACTGAATATTGAATGAAGCAGCTTTCTCTCATAGAGAAACCAACTTTTGACCAGATTTGGGCTAGATTTCACTTCATTTGAACAGAAGCACTATTTCAACATTACTGGTCTCAGAAACCTGTAAACTGACAATCTTGAGCATTGAAGTCCTATTATAAGGTTTTGTGCATATAACTTCTAACACATTAAAAACTGTCTTACAGCATTGCAAAAACATTGTATTTCATAAGGCATAAGCATCTTTCAGTTTGGCAAGATTTGCACTGAATATTGAATGAACCAGCTTTCTCTCATAGAGAAACAAGCTTTTGAGCAGATTTGGGCTAGATTTCACTTCATTTGAACAGAAGCTCTATTTCAGCATTACTGGTCTCAGAAATCTGTAAACTGACAATCTTGAGCATTGAAGTCCTAACATAAGGTTTTGTGCATATAACTTCTAACACATTAAAAACTGTCTTACAGCATTGCAAAAACATTGTATTTCATAAGGCATAAGCATCTTTCAGTTTGGCAAGATTTGCACTGAATATTGAATGAAGCAGCTTTCTCTCATAGAGAAACATGCTTTTGTGCAGATTTGGGCTAGATTTCACTTCATTTGAACAGAAGCACTATTTTAGCATTACTGGTCTCAGAAACCTGTAAACTGACAATCTTGAGCATTGAAGTCCTAACATAAGGTTTTGTGCATATAATTTCAAACACATTAAAAACTGTCTTACAGCATTGCAAAAACATTGTATTTCATAAGGCATAAGCATCTTTCAGTTTGGCAAGATTTGCACTGAATATTGAATGAAGCAGCTTTCTCTCATAGAGAGACAAGCTTTTAAGCAGATTTGGGCTAGATATCACTTCATTTGAACAGAAGCACTATTTCAGCATTACTGGTATCAGAAACCTGAAAACTGACAATCTTGAGCATTGAAGTCCTAACATAAGGTTTTGTGCATATAACTTCTAACACATTAAAAACTGTCTCACTGCATTGCAGAAATCATTTTATTTCATAAGACATTAGCATCTTTCAGTTTGGCAAGATTTGCACTGAATATTGAATGATGCAGCTTTCTCTCTTAGAGAGACACGCTTTTGAGCAGATTTGGGCTAGATTTCACTTCATTTGAACAGAAGCACTATTTCAACATTACTGGTCTCAGAAACCTGTAAACTGACAATCTTGAGCATTGAAGTCCTAACATAAGGTTTTGTGCATATATCTTCAAACACATTAAAAACTGTCTTACAGCATTGCAAAAACATTATATTTCATAAGGCATAAGCATCTTTCAGCTTGGCAAGATTTGCACTGAATATTGAATGAAGCAGCTTTCTCTCATAGAGAGACAAGCTTTTGAGCAGATTTGGGCTATATTTCTCTTCATTTTAAAAGAAGCACTATTTTAACATTACTGGTCTCAGAAACCTGTAAACTGACAATCTTGAGCATTGAAGTCCTAACATATGTTTTTGTGCATATATCTTCAAACACATTAAAAACTGTCTTACAGCATTGCAAAAACATTAAATTTCATAAGGCATAAGCATCTTTCAGTTTGGCAAGATTTGCACTGAATATTGAATGAAGCAGCTTTCTCTCATAGAGAGACAAGCTTTTAAGCAGATTTGGGCTAGATTTCACTTCATTTGAACAGAAGCATTATTTCAACATTACTGGTCTCAGAAAACTGTAAACTGACAATCTTGAGCATTGAAGTCCTAACATAAGGTTTTGTGCATATAACTTCTAACACATTAAAAACTGTCTTACACCATTGCAAAAACATTGTGTTTCATAAGGCATACGCATCTTTCAGTTTGGCAAGATTTGCACTGAATATTGAATGAAGCAGCTTTCTCTCATAGAGAAACAAGCTTTTGAGCAGATTTGGGCTAGATTTCACTTCATCTGATCAGAAGCACTATTTCAACATTACTGGTCTCAGAAACCTGTAAACTGACAATCTTGAGCATTGAAGTCCTAACATAAGGTTTTGTGCATATAACTTCTAACACATTAAAAACTGTTTTACAGCATAGCAAAAACATTGTATTTCATAAGGCATAAGCATCTTTCAGCCTGGCAAGATTTGCACTGAATATTGAATGAAGCAGCTTTCTCTCATAGAGAAACAAGCTTTTAAGCAGATTTGGGCTAGATTTCACTTCATTTGAACAGAAGCACTATTTCAGCATTACTGGTCTCAGAAACCTGCAAACTGACAATCTTGAGCATTGAAGTCCTAACATAAGGTTTTGTGCATATAACTTCTAACACATTAAAAACTGTCTTACAGCATTGCAAAAACATTGTATTTCATAAGGCATAAGCATCTTTCAGTTTGGCAAGATTTGCACTGAATATTGAATGAAGCAGCTTTCTCTCATAGAGAAACAAGCTTTTGAGCAGATTTGGGCTAGATTTCACTTCATTTGAACAGAAGCACTATTTCAACATTACTGGGCTCAGAAACCTGTAAACTGACAATCTTGAGCATTGAAGTCCTAACATATGTTTTTGTGCATATAACTTCTAACACATTAAAAACTGTCTCACTGCATTGCAGAAATCATTTTATTTCATAAGACATAGGCATCTTTCAGTTTGGCAAGATTTGCACTGAATATTGAATGATGCAGCTTTCTCTCATAGAGAGACACGCTTTTGAGCAGATTTGGGCTAGATTTCACTTCATTTGAACAGAAGCACTATCTCAACATTACTGGTCTCAGAAACCTGTAAACTGACAATCTTGAGCATTGAAGTCCTAACATAAGGTTTTGTGCATATAACTTCTAACACATTAAAAACTGTCTTAGAGCATTGCAAAAACATTGTATTTCATAAGGCATAAGCATCTTTCAGTTTGGCAAGATTTGCACTGAATATTGAATGAAGCAGCTTTCTCTCATAGAGAAACAAGCTTTTGTGCAGATTTGGGCTAGATTTCACTTCATTTGAACAGAAGCACTATTTCAACATTACTGGTCTCAGAAACCTGTAAACTGACAATCTTGAGCATTGACGTCCTAACATAAGTTTTTGTGCATATAACTTCAAACACATTAAAAACTGTCTTACAGCATTGCAAAAACATTGTATTTCATAAGGCATGAGCATCTTTCAGTTTGGCAAGATTTGCACTGAATATTGAAAGAAGCAGCTTTCTCTCATAGAGAGACAAGCTTTTAAGCAGATTTGGGCTAGATTTCACTTCATTTGAACAGAAGCACTATTTTAGCATTACTGGTCTCAGAAACCTGTAAACTGACAATCTTGAGCATTGAAGTCCTAACATAAGATTTTGTGCATATAACTTCTAACACATTAAAAACTGTCTTACACCATTGCAAAAACATTGTGTTTCATAAGGCATACGCATCTTTCAGTTTGGCAAGATTTGCACTGAATATTGAATGAAGCAGCTTTCTCTCATAGAGAAACAAGCTTTTGAGCAGATTTGGGCTAGATTTCACTTCATCTGATCAGAAGCACTATTTCAACATTACTGGTCTCAGAAACCTGTAAACTGACAATCTTGAGCATTGAAGTCCTAACATAAGGTTTTGTGCATATAACTTCTAACACATTAAAAACTGTCTTACAGCATTGCAAAAACATTGTATTTCATAAGGCATAAGCATCTTTCAGTTTGGCAAGATTTGCACTGAATATTGAATGAAGCAGCTTTCTCTCATAGAGAAACAAGCTTTTGAGCAGATTTGGGCTAGATTTCACTTCATTTGAACAGAAGCACTATTTCAACATTACTGGGCTCAGAAACCTGTAAACTGACAATCTTGAGCATTGAAGTCCTAACATATGTTTTTGTGCATATAACTTCTAACACATTAAAAACTGTCTCACTGCATTGCAAAAACATTGTATTTCATAAGGCATAAGCATCTTTCAGTTTGGCAAGATTTGCACTGAATATTGAATGAAGCAGCTTTCTCTCATAGAGAGACAAGCTTTTAAGCAGATTTGGGCTAGATATCACTTCATTTGAACAGAAGCACTATTTCAGCATTACTGGTCTCAGAAACCTGTAAACTGACAATCTTGAGCATTGAAGTCCTAACATAAGGTTTTGTGCATATAACTTCTAACACATTAAAAACTGTCTTACAGCATTGCAAAAACATTGTATTTCATAAGGCATAAGCATCTTTCAGTTTGGCAAGATTTGCACTGAATATTGAATGAAGCAGCTTTCTCTCATAGAGAGACAAGCTTTTCAGCAGATTTGGGCTAGATTTCACTTCATTTGAACAGAAGCACTATTTCAGCATTACTGGTCTCAGAAACCTGTAAACTGACAATCTTGAGCATTGAAGTCCTAACATAAGGTTTTGTGCATATAACTTCTAACACATTAAAAACTGTCTTACAGCATTGCAAAAACATTGTATTTCATAAGGCATAAGCATCTTTCAGTTTGGCAAGATTTGCACTGAATATTGAATGAAACAGCTTTCTCTCATAGAGAAACAAGCTTTTGAGCAGATTTGGGCTAGATTTCACTTCATTTGAACAGAAGCACTATTTCAACATTACTGGTCTCAGAAAACTGTAAACTGACAATCTTGAGCATTGAAGTCCTAACATAAGGTTTTGTGCATATAACTTCTAACACATTAAAAACTGTCTTAGAGCATTGCAAAAACATTGTATTTCATAAGGCATAAGCATCTTTCAGTTTGGCAAGATTTGCACTGAATATTGAATGAAGCAGCTTTCTCTCATAGAGAGACAAGCTTTTGAGCAGATTTGGGCTAGATTTCACTTCATTTGAACAGAAGCACTATTTTAGCATTACTGGTCTCAGAAACCTGTAAACTGACAATCTTGAGCATTGAAGTCCTAACATGTTTTTGTGCATATAACTTCTAACACATTAAAAACTGTCTCACTGCATTGCAGAAATCATTTTATTTCATAAGACATAAGCATCTTTCAGTTTGGCAAGATTTGCACTGAATATTGAATGATGCAGCTTTCTCTCTTAGAGAGACACGCTTTTGAGCAGATTTGGGCTAGATTTCAATTCATTTGAACAGAAGCACTATTTCAACATTACTGGTCTCAGAAACCTGTAAACTGACAATCTTGAGCATTGAAGTCCTAACATAAGGTTTTGTGCATATAACTTCTAACACATTAAAAACTGTCTTACAGCATTGCAAAAACATTATATTTCATAAGGCATAAGCATCTTTCAGCTTGGCAAGATTTGCACTGAATATTGAATGAAGCAGCTTTCTCTCATAGAGAGACAAGCTTTTGAGCAGATTTGGGCTAGATTTCACTTCATCTGATCAGAAGCACTATTTCAACATTACTGGTCTCAGAAACCTGTAAACTGACAATCTTGAGCATTGAAGTCCTAACATAAGGTTTTGGGCATATAACTTCTAACACATTAAAAACTGTTTTACAGCATAGCAAAAACATTGTATTTCATAAGGCATAAGCATCTTTCAGCCTGGCAAGATTTGCACTGAATATTGAATGAAGCAGCTTTCTCTCATAGAGAAACAAGCTTTTAAGCAGATTTGGGCTAGATTTCACTTCATTTGAACAGAAGCACTATTTCAGCATTACTGGTCTCAGAAACCTGCAAACTGACAATCTTGAGCATTGAAGTCCTAACATAAGGTTTTGTGCATATAACTTCTAACACATTAAAAACTGTCTTACAGCATTGCAAAAACATTGTATTTCATAAGGCATAAGCATCTTTCAGTTTGGCAAGATTTGCACTGAATATTGAATGAAGCAGCTTTCTCTCATAGAGAAACAAGCTTTTGAGCAGATTTGGGCTAGATTTCACTTCATTTGAACAGAAGCACTATTTCAACATTACTGGGCTCAGAAACCTGTAAACTGACAATCTTGAGCATTGAAGTCCTAACATATGTTTTTGTGAATATAACTTCTAACACATTAAAAACTGTCTCACTGCATTGCAGAAATCATTTTATTTCATAAGACATAGGCATCTTTCAGTTTGGCAAGATTTGCACTGAATATTGAATGATGCAGCTTTCTCTCATAGAGAGACACGCTTTTGAGCAGATTTGGGCTAGATTTCACTTCATTTGAACAGAAGCACTATTTCAACATTACTGGTCTCAGAAACCTGTAAACTGACAATCTTGAGCATTGAAGTCCTAACATAAGGTTTTGTGCATATAACTTCTAACACATTAAAAACTGTCTTACAGCATTGCAAAAACATTGTATTTCATAAGGCAATAAGCATCTTTCAGTTTGGCTAGATTTGCACTGAATATTGAATGAAGCAGCTTTCTTTCATAGAGAAACAAGCTTTTGAGCAGATTTGGGCTAGATTTCACTTCATTTGAACAGAAGCACTATTTCAGCATTACTGGTCTCAGAAACCTGTAAACTGACAATCTTGAGCATTGAAGTCCTAACATAAGGTTTTGTGCATATAACTTCTAACACATTAAAAACTGTCTTACAGCATTGCAAAAACATTGTATTTCATAAGGCAATAAGCATCTTTCAGTTTGGCTAGATTTGCACTGAATATTGAATGAAGCAGCTTTCTTTCATAGAGAAACAAGCTTTTGAGCAGATTTGGGCTATATTTCTCTTCATTTGAACAGAAGCACTATTTCAACATTACTGGTCTCAGAAACCTGTAAACTGACAATCTTGAGCATTGAAGTCCTAACATAAGGTTTTGTGCATATAACTTCTAACACATTAAAAACTGTCTTAGAGCATTGCAAAAACATTGTATTTCATAAGGCAATAAGCATCTTTCAGTTTGGCAAGATTTGCACTGAATATTGAATGAAGCAGCTTTCTCTCATAGAGAAACATGCTTTTGTGCAGATTTGGGCTAGATTTCACTTCATTTGAACAGAAGCACTATTTTAGCATTACTGGTCTCAGAAACCTGTAAACTGACAATCTTGAGCATTGAAGTCCTAACATAAGGTTTTGTGCATATAATTTCAAACACATTAAAAACTGTCTTACAGCATTGCAAAAACATTGTATTTCATAAGGCATAAGCATCTTTAAGTTTGGCAAGATTTGCACTGAATATTGAATGAAGCAGCTTTCTCTCATAGAGAGACAAGCTTTTAAGCAGATTTGGGCTAGATATCACTTCATTTGAACAGAAGCACTATTTCAGCATTACTGGTATCAGAAACCTGAAAACTGACAATCTTGAGCATTGAAGTCCTAACATAAGGTTTTGTGCATATAACTTCTAACACATTAAAAACTGTCTCACTGCATTGCAGAAATCATTTTATTTCATAAGACATTAGCATCTTTCAGTTTGGCAAGATTTGCACTGAATATTGAATGATGCAGCTTTCTCTCTTAGAGAGACACGCTTTTGAGCAGATTTGGGCTAGATTTCACTTCATTTGAACAGAAGCACTATTTCAACATTACTGGTCTCAGAAACCTGTAAACTGACAATCTTGAGCATTGAAGTCCTAACATAAGGTTTTGTGCATATAACTTCTAACACATTAAAAACTGTCTTACAGCATTGCAAAAACATTATATTTCATAAGGCATAAGCATCTTTCAGCTTGGCAAGATTTGCACTGAATATTGAATGAAGCAGCTTTCTCTCATAGAGAGACAAGCTTTTGAGCAGATTTGGGCTATATTTCTCTTCATTTTAAAAGAAGCACTATTTTAACATTACTGGTCTCAGAAACCTGTAAACTGACAATCTTGAGCATTGAAGTCCTAACATATGTTTTTGTGCATATATCTTCAAACACATTAAAAACTGTCTTACAGCATTGCAAAAACATTAAATTTCATAAGGCATAAGCATCTTTCAGTTTGGCAAGATTTGCACTGAATATTGAATGAAGCAGCTTTCTCTCATAGAGAGACAAGCTTTTAAGCAGATTTGGGCTAGATTTCACTTCATTTGAACAGAAGCATTATTTCAACATTACTGGTCTCAGAAAACTGTAAACTGACAATCTTGAGCATTGAAGTCCTAACATAAGGTTTTGTGCATATAACTTCTAACACAATAAAAACTGTCTTACACCATTGCAAAAACATTGTGTTTCATAAGGCATACGCATCTTTCAGTTTGGCAAGATTTGCACTGAATATTGAATGAAGCAGCTTTCTCTCATAGAGAAACAAGCTTTTGAGCAGATTTGGGCTAGATTTCACTTCATCTGATCAGAAGCACTATTTCAACATTACTGGTCTCAGAAACCTGTAAACTGACAATCTTGAGCATTGAAGTCCTAACATAAGGTTTTGTGCATATAACTTCTAACACATTAAAAACTGTTTTACAGCATAGCAAAAACATTGTATTTCATAAGGCATAAGCATCTTTCAGCCTGGCAAGATTTGCACTGAATATTGAATGAAGCAGCTTTCTCTCATAGAGAAACAAGCTTTTAAGCAGATTTGGGCTAGATTTCACTTCATTTGAACAGAAGCACTATTTTAGCATTACTGGTCTCAGAAACCTGTAAACTGACAATCTTGAGCATTGAAGTCCTATTATAAGGTTTTGTGCATATAACTTCTAACACATTAAAAACTGTCTTACAGCATTGCAAAAACATTGTATTTCATAAGGCATAAGCATCTTTCAGTTTGGCAAGATTTGCACTGAATATTGAATGAACCAGCTTTCTCTCATAGAGAAACAAGCTTTTGAGCAGATTTGGGCTAGATTTCACTTCATTTGAACAGAAGCTCTATTTCAGCATTACTGGTCTCAGAAACCTGTAAACTGACAATCTTGAGCATTGAAGTCCTAACATAAGGTTTTGTGCATATAACTTCTAACACATTAAAAACTGTCTTACAGCATTGCAAAAACATTGTATTTCATAAGGCATAAGCATCTTTCAGTTTGGCAAGATTTGCACTGAATATTGAATGAAGCAGCTTTCTCTCATAGAGAAACATGCTTTTGTGCAGATTTGGGCTAGATTTCACTTCATTTGAACAGAAGCACTATTTTAGCATTACTGGTCTCAGAAACCTGTAAACTGACAATCTTGAGCATTGAAGTCCTAACATAAGGTTTTGTGCATATAATTTCAAACACATTAAAAACTGTCTTACAGCATTGCAAAAACATTGTATTTCATAAGGCATAAGCATCTTTAAGTTTGGCAAGATTTGCACTGAATATTGAATGAAGCAGCTTTCTCTCATAGAGAGACAAGCTTTTAAGCAGATTTGGGCTAGATATCACTTCATTTGAACAGAAGCACTATTTCAGCATTACTGGTATCAGAAACCTGAAAACTGACAATCTTGAGCATTGAAGTCCTAACATAAGGTTTTGTGCATATAACTTCTAACACATTAAAAACTGTCTCACTGCATTGCAGAAATCATTTTATTTCATAAGACATTAGCATCTTTCAGTTTGGCAAGATTTGCACTGAATATTGAATGATGCAGCTTTCTCTCTTAGAGAGACACGCTTTTGAGCAGATTTGGGCTAGATTTCACTTCATTTGAACAGAAGCACTATTTCAACATTACTGGTCTCAGAAACCTGTAAACTGACAATCTTGAGCATTGAAGTCCTAACATAAGGTTTTGTGCATATAACTTCTAACACATTAAAAACTGTCTTACAGCATTGCAAAAACATTATATTTCATAAGGCATAAGCATCTTTCAGCTCAGCAAGATTTGCACTGAATATTGAATGAAGCAGCTTTCTCTCATAGAGAGACAAGCTTTTGAGCAGATTTGGGCTATATTTCTCTTCATTTTAAAAGAAGCACTATTTTAACATTACTGGTCTCAGAAACCTGTAAACTGACAATCTTGAGCATTGAAGTCCTAACATATGTTTTTGTGCATATATCTTCAAACACATTAAAAACTGTCTTACAGCATTGCAAAAACATTAAATTTCATAAGGCATAAGCATCTTTCAGTTTGGCAAGATTTGCACTGAATATTGAATGAAGCAGCTTTCTCTCATAGAGAGACAAGCTTTTAAGCAGATTTGGGCTAGATTTCACTTCATTTGAACAGAAGCATTATTTCAACATTACTGGTCTCAGAAAACTGTAAACTGACAATCTTGAGCATTGAAGTCCTAACATAAGGTTTTGTGCATATAACTTCTAACACATTAAAAACTGTCTTACACCATTGCAAAAACATTGTGTTTCATAAGGCATACGCATCTTTCAGTTTGGCAAGATTTGCACTGAATATTGAATGAAGCAGCTTTCTCTCATAGAGAAACAAGCTTTTGAGCAGATTTGGGCTAGATTTCACTTCATCTGATCAGAAGCACTATTTCAACATTACTGGTCTCAGAAACCTGTAAACTGACAATCTTGAGCATTGAAGTCCTAACATAAGGTTTTGTGCATATAACTTCTAACACATTAAAAACTGTTTTACAGCATAGCAAAAACATTGTATTTCATAAGGCATAAGCATCTTTCAGCCTGGCAAGATTTGCACTGAATATTGAATGAAGCAGCTTTCTCTCATAGAGAAACACGCTTTTAAGCAGATTTGGGCTAGATTTCACTTCATTTGAACAGAAGCACTATTTCAGCATTACTGGTCTCAGAAACCTGCAAACTGACAATCTTGAGCATTGAAGTCCTAACATAAGGTTTTGTGCATATAACTTCTAACACATTAAAAACTGTCTTACAGCATTGCAAAAACATTGTATTTCATAAGGCATAAGCATCTTTCAGTTTGGCAAGATTTGCACTGAATATTGAATGAAGCAGCTTTCTCTCATAGAGAAACAAGCTTTTGAGCAGATTTGGGCTAGATTTCACTTCATTTGAACAGAAGCACTATTTCAACATTACTGGGCTCAGAAACCTGTAAACTGACAATGTTGAGCATTGAAGTCCTAACATATGTTTTTGTGCATATAACTTCTAACACATTAAAAACTGTCTCACTGCATTGCAGAAATCATTTTATTTCATAAGACATAGGCATCTTTCAGTTTGGCAAGATTTGCACTGAATATTGAATGATGCAGCTTTCTCTCATAGAGAGACACGCTTTTGAGCAGATTTGGGCTAGATTTCACTTCATTTGAACAGAAGCACTATTTCAACATTACTGGTCTCAGAAACCTGTAAACTGACAATCTTGAGCATTGAAGTCCTAACATAAGGTTTTGTGCATATAACTTCTAACACATTAAAAACTGTCTTACAGCATTGCGAAAACATTGTATTTCATAAGGCAATAAGCATCTTTCAGTTTGGCTAGATTTGCACTGAATATTGAATGAAGCAGCTTTCTTTCATAGAGAAACAAGCTTTTGAGCAGATTTGGGCTAGATTTCACTTCATTTGAACAGAAGCACTATTTCAGCATTACTGGTCTCAGAAACCTGTAAACTGACAATCTTGAGCATTGAAGTCCTAACATAAGGTTTTGTGCATATAACTTCTAACACATTAAAAACTGTCTTACAGCATTGCAAAAACATTGTATTTCATAAGGCAATAAGCATCTTTCAGTTTGGCTAGATTTGCACTGAATATTGAATGAAGCAGCTTTCTTTCATAGAGAAACAAGCTTTTGAGCAGATTTGGGCTATATTTCTCTTCATTTGAACAGAAGCACTATTTCAACATTACTGGTCTCAGAAACCTGTAAACTGACAATCTTGAGCATTGAAGTCCTAACATAAGGTTTTGTGCATATAACTTCTAACACATTAAAAACTGTCTTACAGCATTGCAAAAACATTGTATTTCATAAGGCAATAAGCATCTTTCAGTTTGGCTAGATTTGCACTGAATATTGAATGAAGCAGCTTTCTCTCATAGAGAAACAAGCTTTTGAGCAGATTTGAGCTAGATTTCACTTCATTTGAACAGAAGCACTATTTCAACATTACTGGTCTCAGAAAACTGTAAACTGACAATCTTGAGCATTGAAGTCCTAACATATGTTTTTGTGCATATAACTTCTAACATATTAAAAACTGTCTTACAGCATTGCAAAAACATTGTATTTCATAAGGCATAAGCATCTTTAAGTTTGGCAAGATTTGCACTGAATATTGAATGATGCAGCTTTCTCTCATAGAGAGACACGCTTTTGAGCAGATTTGGGCTAGATTTCACTTCATTTGAACAGAAGCACTATTTCAACATTACTGGTCTCAGAAACCTGTAAACTGACAATCTTGAGCATTGAAGTCCTAACATAAGGTTTTGTGCATATAACTTCTAACACATTAAAAACTGTCTTACAGCATTGCAAAAACATTGTATTTCATAAGGCAATAAGCATCTTTCAGTTTGGCTAGATTTGCACTGAATATTGAATGAAGCAGCTTTCTTTCATAGAGAAACAAGCTTTTGAGCAGATTTGGGCTAGATTTCACTTCATTTGAACAGAAGCACTATTTCAGCATTACTGGTCTCAGAAACCTGTAAACTGACAATCTTGAGCATTGAAGTCCTAACATAAGGTTTTGTGCATATAACTTCTAACACATTAAAAACTGTCTTACAGCATTGCAAAAACATTGTATTTCATAAGGCAATAAGCATCTTTCAGTTTGGCTAGATTTGCACTGAATATTGAATGAAGCAGCTTTCTTTCATAGAGAAACAAGCTTTTGAGCAGATTTGGGCTATATTTCTCTTCATTTGAACAGAAGCACTATTTCAACATTACTGGTCTCAGAAACCTGTAAACTGACAATCTTGAGCATTGAAGTCCTAACATAAGGTTTTGTGCATATAACTTCTAACACATTAAAAACTGTCTTACAGCATTGCAAAAACATTGTATTTCATAAGGCAATAAGCATCTTTCAGTTTGGCTAGATTTGCACTGAATATTGAATGAAGCAGCTTTCTCTCATAGAGAAACAAGCTTTTGAGCAGATTTGAGCTAGATTTCACTTCATTTGAACAGAAGCACTATTTCAACATTACTGGTCTCAGAAAACTGTAAACTGACAATCTTGAGCATTGAAGTCCTAACATATGTTTTTGTGCATATAACTTCTAACATATTAAAAACTGTCTTACAGCATTGCAAAAACATTGTATTTCATAAGGCATAAGCATCTTTCAGTTTGGCAAGATTTGCACTGAATATTGAATGAAGCAGCTTTCTCTCATAGAGAGACAAGCTTTTGAGAAGATTTGGGCTAGATTTCTCTTCATTTTAACAGAAGCACTATTTTAACATTACTGGTCTCAGAAACCTGTAAACTGACAATCTTGAGCATTGAAGTCCTAACATAAGGTTTTGTGCATATAACTTCTAACACATTAAAAACTGTCTTACAGAATTGCAAAAACATTATATTTCATAAGGCATAAGCATCTTTCAGCTTGGCAAAATTTGCACTGAATATTGAATGAAGCAGCTTTCTCTCATAGAGAAACCAGCTTTTGACCAGATTTGGGCTAGATTTCACTTCATTTGAACAGAAGCACTATTTCAACATTACTGGTCTCAGAAACCTGTAAACTGACAATCTTGAGCATTGAAGTCCTATTATAAGGTTTTGTGCATATAACTTCTAACACATTAAAAACTGTCTTACAGCATTGCAAAAACATTGTATTTCATAAGGCATAAGCATCTTTCAGTTTGGCAAGATTTGCACTGAATATTGAATGAACCAGCTTTCTCTCATAGAGAAACAAGCTTTTGAGCAGATTTGGGCTAGATTTCACTTCATTTGAACAGAAGCTCTATTTCAGCATTACTGGTCTCAGAAACCTGTAAACTGACAATCTTGAGCATTGAAGTCCTAACATAAGGTTTTGTGCATATAACTTCTAACACATTAAAAACTGTCTTACAGCATTGCAAAAACATTGTATTTCATAAGGCATAAGCATCTTTCAGTTTGGCAAGATTTGCACTGAATATTGAATGAAGCAGCTTTCTCTCATAGAGAAACATGCTTTTGTGCAGATTTGGGCTAGATTTCACTTCATTTGAACAGAAGCACTATTTTAGCATTACTGGTCTCAGAAACCTGTAAACTGACAATCTTGAGCATTGAAGTCCTAACATAAGGTTTTGTGCATATAATTTCAAACACATTAAAAACTGTCTTACAGCATTGCAAAAACATTGTATTTCATAAGGCATAAGCATCTTTCAGTTTGGCAAGATTTGCACTGAATATTGAATGAAGCAGCTTTCTCTCATAGAGAGACAAGCTTTTAAGCAGATTTGGGCTAGATATCACTTCATTTGAACAGAAGCACTATTTCAGCATTACTGGTATCAGAAACCTGAAAACTGACAATCTTGAGCATTGAAGTCCTAACATAAGGTTTTGTGCATATAACTTCTAACACATTAAAAACTGTCTCACTGCATTGCAGAAATCATTTTATTTCATAAGACATTAGCATCTTTCAGTTTGGCAAGATTTGCACTGAATATTGAATGATGCAGCTTTCTCTCTTAGAGAGACACGCTTTTGAGCAGATTTGGGCTAGATTTCACTTCATTTGAACAGAAGCACTATTTCAACATTACTGGTCTCAGAAACCTGTAAACTGACAATCTTGAGCATTGAAGTAGTAACATAAGGTTTTGTGCATATAACTTCTAACACATTAAAAACTGTCTTACAGCATTGCAAAAACATTATATTTCATAAGGCATAAGCATCTTTCAGCTTGGCAAGATTTGCACTGAATATTGAATGAAGCAGCTTTCTCTCATAGAGAGACAAGCTTTTGAGCAGATTTGGGCTATATTTCTCTTCATTTTAAAAGAAGCACTATTTTAACATTACTGGTCTCAGAAACCTGTAAACTGACAATCTTGAGCATTGAAGTCCTAACATATGTTTTTGTGCATATATCTTCAAACACATTAAAAACTGTCTTACAGCATTGCAAAAACATTAAATTTAATAAGGCATAAGCATCTTTCAGTTTGGCAAGATTTGCACTGAATATTGAATGAAGCAGCTTTCTCTCATAGAGAGACAAGCTTTTAAGCAGATTTGGGCTAGATTTCACTTCATTTGAACAGAAGCATTATTTCAACATTACTGGTCTCAGAAAACTGTAAACTGACAATCTTGAGCATTGAAGTCCTAACATAAGGTTTTGTGCATATAACTTCTAACACATTAAAAACTGTCTTACACCATTGCAAAAACATTGTGTTTCATAAGGCATACGCATCTTTCAGTTTGGCAAGATTTGCACTGAATATTGAATGAAGCAGCTTTCTCTCATAGAGAAACAAGCTTTTGAGCAGATTTGGGCTAGATTTCACTTCATCTGATCAGAAGCACTATTTCAACATTACTGGTCTCAGAAACCTGTAAACTGCCAATCTTGAGCATTGAAGTCCTAACATAAGGTTTTGTGCATATAACTTCTAACCAGTGTTGGGAAGGTTACTTTGGAAATGTAATAGGTTACAGATTACAAGTTACCCTGTTTAAAATGTAATAGTAGTGTAACTTTTTCAATTACTTTATTAAAGTAATGTAACTAATTACTTTTGAGTACTTTTTGATTACTTTTCTAAATTTGTGAAATTTAAAGAATAATAAATAAAAGCATATACATCAACTTAAATACATTTATCTAATAAGCATGTGACGTATTCTGTGTAATAAACTCCTGAAACATTGGTGTTTTTGTGAAACTGCTGTCTCTTTGTATATGATGATAGTTTTCTCAAAATAAGTAAAATGCACATGAAGTGACACAAAGCAGTTCTAGAAATTATGTTTATGTGCTCGTGTACTCCTATACTGAGGCAGCAGAGGTTGAAAACAGTGCGAGCTTCAGTAGGCCTATATATGTGTAGTAAATGAAACCATGTCTTTGCCATTAATTTACAGGAGGGGCGGACTGGGAAAAAAATTCAGACTGGAAAATTCAAACTCATACAAACAAATTCATGGACAATACTATTTTTTGTATGGACCTGACATAAAAAAGGTTTAAATCTTTAATTTGGGGACATGCAAAATAATTATAAGTTCTCTCCTGAACTGTACCTTCACTTCCATTTTTCTCTTCAGTCTCTTTATTTTGCCCTGTTATCCATCTCTCTCGTGACTTTAATACTCAAGATTGAACAAAACTATACTTTACAATACAATACTCTACAATACTACAATATCTTTATAGAAAAATCCTAATACTGTACACGAGTCATGTTTTTCCCTTACAAAAAATTACCATGCTTTTATTAGCCTATATAAAAGTAAAATAACCTTGTTTTTTTTTTTTTTTTTTGCAAATGGATTTGTATTTATTTTTAAATAAATACATTTGTAAAATAATTTTACATTTTTGGTGATCACAGTTAAACAATAGTAACCATTTTCTCTGGATTTATAGTTAAATATTAAAATGTTAATTTTCGTAAGGGTTGTGTTGTTGTCTGTCGTAGCTCCCCCTAAACCAATAAAAAAAAAATCGGATTTTTTTCAGATAAATTCCTACTGTAACATTACAACAGATAATAATGATGTCCTTTATATAGTTTTTTGAGTGATGACGGATGAGCAACGTGCTGCTGCTTGATTAAATTAAAAAAAAACAAAGACAAAAAAGCATCTTTACAGATGAAACTGACCTAAAACCCTGAACAGGAGTTCTGCTTCTCTGCTCCAGCGCGCGTCCATAGTCTCTCTCTCTCTCTCCCTCTCCCTCTCTCTCTCTCTCTCTCTCTTTCTCTCTCTCTATCTCGCATTGATTATTCTGAGTCTGATCCAAACCGTTTGGCGGAGGCGCGGAGAGCGCGCGAGTCATGACTAACACTTCATGACTTATTAGAGATTTAATTATCAAATGGCGGATTCACAAATGATCGCTTTAGTACATTCGGCAGGCAATTATACAATAATGATATTAAATAGTGGGGCAAAATCGGCTGCCAGGCCACCGGGAATTGTCCCGGTTCTCCCGGTGTCCAGTCCGCGCCTGATTTCCACAGACACGCAGAATGTGCAAGTCATATATTGCATTTCTGGGGCTTTATATTCACAGACACTAGTCCATGTCATGTTTTGATTCAAGTGTAGCTACTTTTGATTTAGTCATCCAAAATGTGGCATATTCTGTCCGCGTTAGGCATTCCGTTTTTATGACTGGATTCTACGAACCAGACTGTATTTCCGCATCCCGGAAATTATTAGGGCGCTATGTCTCAGAATAGTCAGTGCAATTTGGGAAAGAAATCAGTTAAATCTGTATGTGGATGTGTGTAAATATTCAAATGTAATCCTCTTTGTAATCGTAAAAAAATTCATAAGTAACTGTAATTTAATTACTCATTTTTTCTTAGTAACTGTAACTAATTACAGTTACTATAATTTTGTAATTAAATTACGTAACGCCGTTACATGTAACTAGTTACTCCCCAACACTGCTTCTAACACATTAAAAACTGTTTTACAGCATTGCAAAAACATTGTATTTCATAAGGCATAAGCATCTTTCAGCCTGGCAAGATTTGCACTGAATATTGAATGAAGCAGCTTTCTCTCATAGAGAAACAAGCTTTTAAGCAGATTTGGGCTAGATTTCACTTCATTTGAACAGAAGCACTATTTCAGCATTACTGGTCTCAGAAACCTGCAAACTGACAATCTTGAGCATTGAAGTCCTAACATAAGGTTTTGTGCATATAACTTCTAACACATTAAAAACTGTCTTACAGCATTGCAAAAACATTGTATTTCATAAGGCATAAGCATCTTTCAGTTTGGCAAGATTTGCACTGAATATTGAATGAAGCAGCTTTCTCTCATAGAGAAACAAGCTTTTGAGCAGATTTGGGCTAGATTTCACTTCATTTGAACAGAAGCACTATTTCAACATTACTGGGCTCAGAAACCTGTAAACTGACAATCTTGAGCATTGAAGTCCTAACATATGTTTTTGTGCATATAACTTCTAACACATTAAAAACTGTCTCACTGCATTGCAGAAATCATTTTATTTCATAAGACATAGGCATCTTTCAGTTTGGCAAGATTTGCACTGAATATTGAATGATGCAGCTTTCTCTCATAGAGAGACACGCTTTTGAGCAGATTTGGGCTAGATTTCACTTCATTTGAACAGAAGCACTATTTCAACATTACTGGTCTCAGAAACCTGTAAACTGACAATCTTGAGCATTGAAGTCCTAACATAAGGTTTTGTGCATATAACTTCTAACACATTAAAAACTGTCTTACAGCATTGCAAAAACATTGTATTTCATAAGGCAATAAGCATCTTTCAGTTTGGCTAGATTTGCACTGAATATTGAATGAAGCAGCTTTCTTTCATAGAGAAACAAGCTTTTGAGCAGATTTGGGCTAGATTTCACTTCATTTGAACAGAAGCACTATTTCAGCATTACTGGTCTCAGAAACCTGTAAACTGACAATCTTGAGCATTGAAGTCCTAACATAAGGTTTTGTGCATATAACTTCTAACACATTAAAAACTGTCTTACAGCATTGCAAAAACATTGTATTTCATAAGGCAATAAGCATCTTTCAGTTTGGCTAGATTTGCACTGAATATTGAATTAAGCAGCTTTCTCTCATAGAGAAACAAGCTTTTGAGCAGATTTGAGCTAGATTTCACTTCATTTGAACAGAAGCACTATTTCAACATTACTGGTCTCAGAAAACTGTAAACTGACAATCTTGAGCATTGAAGTCCTAACATATGTTTTTGTGCATATAACTTCTAACATATTAAAAACTGTCTTACAGCATTGCAAAAACATTGTATTTCATAAGGCATAAGCATCTTTCAGTTTGGAAAGATTTGCACTGAATATTGAATGAAGCAGCTTTCTCTCATAGAGAGACAAGCTTTTGAGCAGATTTGGGCTAGATTTCTCTTCATTTTAACAGAAGCACTATTTTAACATTACTGGTCTCAGAAACCTGTAAACTGACAATCTTGAGCATTGAAGTCCTAACATAAGGTTTTGTGCATATAACTTCTAACACATTAAAAACTGTCTTACAGCATTGCAAAAACATTATATTTCATAAGGCATAAGCATCTTTCAGCTTGGCAAAATTTGCACTGAATATTGAATGAAGCAGCTTTCTCTCATAGAGAAACCAGCTTTTGACCAGATTTGGGCTAGATTTCACTTCATTTGAACAGAAGCTCTATTTCAGCATTACTGGTCTCAGAAACCTGTAAACTGACAATCTTGAGCATTGAAGTCCTAACATAAGGTTTTGTGCATATAACTTCTAACACATTAAAAACTGTCTTACAGCATTGCAAAAACATTGTATTTCATAAGGCATAAGCATCTTTCAGTTTGGCAAGATTTGCACTGAATATTGAATGAAGCAGCTTTCTCTCATAGAGAAACAAGCTTTTGTGCAGATTTGGGCTAGATTTCACTTCATTTGAACAGAAGCACTATTTCAACATTACTGGTCTCAGAAACCTGTAAACTGACAATTTTGAGCATTGACGTCCTAACATAAGTTTTTGTGCATATAACTTCTAACACATTAAAAACTGTCTTACAGCATTGCAAAAACATTGTATTTCATAAGGCATAAGCATCTTTCAGTTTGGCAAGATTTGCACTGAATATTGAATGAAGCAGCTTTCTCTCATAGAGAGACAAGCTTTTAAGCAGATTTGGGCTAGATTTCACTTCATTTGAACAGAAGCACTATTTTAGCATTACTGGTCTCAGAAACCTGTAAACTGACAATCTTGAGCATTGAAGTCCTAACATAAGGTTTTGTGCATATAACTTCAAACACATTAAAAACTGTCTCACAGCATTGCAAAAACATTGTATTTCATAAGGCATAAGCATCTTTCAGTTTGGCAAGATTTGCACTGAATATTGAATGAAGCAGCTTTCTCTCATAGAGAGACAAGCTTTTAAGCAGATTTGGGCTAGATATCACTTCATTTGAACAGAAGCACTATTTCAGCATTACTGGTCTCAGAAACCTGTAAACTGACAATCTTGAGCATTGAAGTCCTAACATATGTTTTTGTGCATATAACTTCTAACACATTAAAAACTGTCTCACTGCATTGCAGAAATCATTTTATTTCATAAGACAAAAGCATCTTTCAGTTGGCAAGATTTGCACTGAATATTGAATGATGCAGCTTTCTCTCATAGAGAGACACGCTTTTGAGCAGATTTGGGCTAGATTTCACTTCATTTGAACAGAAGCACTATTTCAACATTACTGGTCTCAGAAACCTGTAAACTGACAATCTTGAGCACTGAAGTCCTAACATAAGGTTTTGTGCATATAACTTCTAACACATTAAAAACTGTCTTACAGCATTGCAAAAACATTATATTTCATAAGGCATAAGCATCTTTCAGCTTGGCAAGATTTGCACTGAATATTGAATGAAGCAGCTTTCTCTCATAGAGAAACAAGCTTTTAAGCAGATTTGGGCTAGATTTCACTTCATTTGTACAGAAGCACTATTTCAGCATTACTGGTCTCAGAAACCTGTAAACTGACAATCTTGAGCATTGAAGTCCTAACATATGTTTTTATGCATATATCTTCTAACACATTAAAAACTGTCTTACAGCATTGCAAAAACATTGTATTTCATAAGGACTAAGCATCTTTCAGTTTGGCAAGATTTGCACTTAATATTGAATGAAGCAGCTTTCTCTCATAGAGAAACAAGCTTTTGAGCAGATTTGGGCTAGACTTCACTTCATTTGAACAGAAGCACTATTTCAACATTACTGGTCTCAGAAACCTGTAAACTGCCAATCTTGAGCATTGAAGTCCTAACATAAGGTTTTGTGCATATAACTTCTAACACATTAAAAACTGTCTTACAGCATTGCAAAAACATTGTATTTCATAAGGCATAAGCATCTTTCAGTTTGGAAAGATTTGCACTGAATATTGAATGAAGCAGCTTTCTCTCATAGAGAAACAAGCTTTTGAGCAGATTTGAGCTAGATTTCACTTCATTTGAACAGAAGCACTATTTCAACATTACTGGTCTCAGAAAACTGTAAACTGACAATCTTGAGCATTGAAGTCCTAACATAAGGTTTTGTGCATATAACTTCAAACACATTAAAAACTGTCTTACAGCATTGCAAAAACATTGTTTTTCATAAGGCATAAGCATCTTTCAGTTTGGCAAGATTTGCACTGAATATTGAATGAAGCAGCTTTCTCTCATAGAGAGACAAGCTTTTAAGCAGATTTGGGCTAGATTTCACTTCATTTGAACAGAAGCACTATTTCAGCATTACTGGTCTCAGAAACCTGTAAACTGACAATCTTGAGCATTGACGTCCTAACATAAGGTTTTGTGCATATAACTTCTAACACATTAAAAACTGTCTTAGAGCATTGCAAAAACATTGTATTTCATAAGGCATAAGCATCTTTCAGTTTGGCAAGATTTGCACTGAATATTGAATGAAGCAGCTTTCTCTCATAGAGAGACAAGCTTTTAAGCAGATTTGGGCTAGATTTCACTTCATTTGAACAGAAGCACTATTTCAGCATTACTGGTCTCAGAAACCTGTTAACTGACAATCTTGAGCATTGAAGTCCTAACATAAGGTTATGTGCATATAACTTCTAACACATTAAAAACTGTCTTACAGCATTGCAAAAACATTGTATTTCATAAGGCTTAAGCATCTTTCAGTTTGGCAAGATTTGCAGTGAATATTGAATGAAGCAGCTTTCTCTCATAGAGAGACACGCTTTTGAGCAGATTTGGGCTAGATTTCACTTCATTTGAACAGAAGCACTATTTCAACATTACTGGTCTCAGAAACCTGTAAACTGACAATCTTGAGCATTGAAGTCCTAACATAAGGTTTTGTGCATATAACTTCTAACACATTAAAAACTGTCTTACAGCATTGCAAAAACATTGTATTTCATAAGGCAATAAGCATCTTTCAGTTTGGCTAGATTTGCACTGAATATTGAATGAAGCAGCTTTCTTTCATAGAGAAACAAGCTTTTGAGCAGATTTGGGCTAGATTTCACTTCATTTGAACAGAAGCACTATTTCAACATTACTGGTCTCAGAAACCTGTAAACTGACAATCTTGAGCATTGAAGTCCTAACATAAGGTTTTGTGCAAATAACTTCTAACACATTAAAAACTGTCTTAGAGCATTGCAAAAACATTGTATTTCAAAAGGCATAAGTATCTTTCAGTTTGGCAAGATTTGCACTGAATATTGAATGAACCAGCTTTCTCTCATAGAGAGACAAGCTTTTAAGCAGATTTGGGCTAGATTTCACTTCATTTGAACAGAAGCACTATTTCAGCATTACTGGTCTCAGAAACCTGTAAACTGACAATCTTGAGCATTGAAGTCCTAACATATGTTTTTGTGCATATAACTTCTAACACATTAAAAACTGTCTCACTGCATTGCAGAAATCATTTTATTTCATAAGGCATAAGCATCTTTCAGTTTGGCAAGATTTGCACTGAATATTGAATGAACCAGCTTTCTCTCATAGAGAGACAAGCTTTTAAGCAGATTTGGGCTAGATTTCACTTCATTTGAACAGAAGCACTATTTCAACATTACTGGTCTCAGAAACCTGTAAACTGACAATCTTGAGCATTGAAGTCCTAACATAAGGTTTTGTGCATATAACTTCTAACACATTAAAAACTGTCTTACAGCATTGCAAAAACATTGTATTTCATAAGGACTAAGCATCTTTCAGTTTGGCAAGATTTGCACTTAATATTGAATGAAGCAGCTTTCTCTCATAGAGAAACAAGCTTTTGAGCAGATTTGGGCTAGACTTCACTTCATTTGAACAGAAGCACTATTTCAACATTACTGGTCTCAGAAACCTGTAAACTGCCAATCTTGAGCATTGAAGTCCTAACATAAGGTTTTGTGTATATAACTTCTAACACATTAAAAACTGTCTTACAGCATTGCAAAAACATTGTATTTCATAAGGCATAAGCATCTTTCAGTTTGGAAAGATTTGCACTGAATATTGAATGAAGCAGCTTTCTCTCATAGAGAAACAAGCTTTTGAGCAGATTTGAGCTAGATTTCACTTCATTTGAACAGAAGCACTATTTCAACATTACTGGTCTCAGAAAACTGTAAACTGACAATCTTGAGCATTGAAGTCCTAACATAAGGTTTTGTGCATATAACTTCAAACACATTAAAAACTGTCTTACAGCATTGCAAAAACATTGTTTTTCATAAGGCATAAGCATCTTTCAGTTTGGCAAGATTTGCACTGAATATTGAATGAAGCAGCTTTCTCTCATAGAGAGACAAGCTTTTAAGCAGATTTGGGCTAGATTTCACTTCATTTGAACAGAAGCACTATTTCAGCATTACTGGTCTCAGAAACCTGTAAACTGACAATCTTGAGCATTGACGTCCTAACATAAGGTTTTGTGCATATAACTTCTAACACATTAAAAACTGTCTTAGAGCATTGCAAAAACATTGTATTTCATAAGGCATAAGCATCTTTCAGTTTGGCAAGATTTGCACTGAATATTGAATGAAGCATCTTTCTCTCATAGAGAAACAAGCTTTTGAGCAGATTTGAGCTAGATTTCACTTCATTTGAACAGAAGCACTATTTCAACATTACTGGTCTCAGAAAACTGTAAACTGACAATCTTGAGCATTGAAGTCCTAACATAAGGTTTTGTGCATATAACTTCAAACACATTAAAAACTGTCTTACAGCATTGCAAAAACATTGTTTTTCATAAGGCATAAGCATCTTTCAGTTTGGCAAGATTTGCACTGAATATTGAATGAAGCAGCTTTCTCTCATAGAGAGACAAGCTTTTAAGCAGATTTGGGCTAGATTTCACTTCATTTGAACAGAAGCACTATTTCAGCATTACTGGTCTCAGAAACCTGTAAACTGACAATCTTGAGCATTGACGTCCTAACATAAGGTTTTGTGCATATAACTTCTAACACATTAAAAACTGTCTTAGAGCATTGCAAAAACATTGTATTTCATAAGGCATAAGCATCTTTCAGTTTGGCAAGATTTGCACTGAATATTGAATGAAGCAGCTTTCTCTCATAGAGAGACAAGCTTTTAAGCAGATTTGGGCTAGATTTCACTTCATTTGAACAGAAGCACTATTTCAGCATTACTGGTCTCAGAAACCTGTAAACTGACAATCTTGAGCATTGAAGTCCTAACATAAGGTTATGTGCATATAACTTCTAACACATTAAAAACTGTCTTACAGCATTGCAAAAACATTGTATTTCATAAGGCTTAAGCATCTTTCAGTTTGGCAAGATTTGCAGTGAATATTGAATGAAGCAGCTTTCTCTCATAGAGAAACAAGCTTTTGAGCAGATTTGGGCTAGATTTCACTTCATTTGAACAGAAGCACTATTTCAACATTACTGGTCTCAGAAACCTGTAAACTGACAATCTTGAGCATTGAAGTCCTAACATATGTTTTTGTGCATATAACTTCTAACACATTAAAAACTGTCTCACAGCATTGCAAAAACATTGTATTTCATAAGGCTTAAGCATCTTTCAGTTTGGCAAGATTTGCAGTGAATATTGAATGAAGCAGCTTTCTCTCATAGAGAGACACGCTTTTGAGCAGATTTGGGCTAGATTTCACTTCATTTGAACAGAAGCACTATTTCAACATTACTGGTCTCAGAAACCTGTAAACTGACAATCTTGAGCATTGAAGTCCTAACATAAGGTTTTGTGCATATAACTTCTAACACATTAAAAACTGTCTTACAGCATTGCAAAAACATTGTATTTCATAAGGCAATAAGCATCTTTCAGTTTGGCTAGATTTGCACTGAATATTGAATGAAGCAGCTTTCTTTCATAGAGAAACAAGCTTTTGAGCAGATTTGGGCTAGATTTCACTTCATTTGAACAGAAGCACTATTTCAACATTACTGGTCTCAGAAACCTGTAAACTGACAATCTTGAGCATTGAAGTCCTAACATAAGGTTTTGTGCAAATAACTTCTAACACTTTAAAAACTGTCTTAGAGCATTGCAAAAACATTGTATTTCAAAAGGCATAAGCATCTTTCAGTTTGGCAAGATTTGCACTGAATATTGAATGAACCAGCTTTCTCTCATAGAGAGACAAGCTTTTAAGCAGATTTGGGCTAGATTTCACTTCATTTGAACAGAAGCACTATTTCAGCATTACTGGTCTCAAAAACCTGTAAACTGACAATCTTGAGCATTGAAGTCCTAACATATGTTTTTGTGCATATAACTTCTAACACATTAAAAACTGTCTCACTGCATTGCAGAAATCATTTTATTTCATAAGGCATAAGCATCTTTCAGTTTGGCAAGATTTGCACTGAATATTGAATGATTTAGCTTTCTCTCATAGAGAGACACGCTTTTGAGCAGATTTGGGCTAGATTTCACTTAATTTGAACAGAAGCACTATTTCAACATTACTGGTCTCAGAAACCTGTAAACTGACAATCTTGAGCATTGAAGTCCTAACATAAGGTTTTGTGCATATAACTTCTAACACATTAAAAACTGTCTTACAGCATTGCAAAAACATTGTATTTCATAAGGACTAAGCATCTTTCAGTTTGGCAAGATTTGCACTTAATATTGAATGAAGCAGCTTTCTCTCATAGAGAAACAAGCTTTTGAGCAGATTTGGGCTAGACTTCACTTCATTTGAACAGAAGCACTATTTCAACATTACTGGTCTCAGAAACCTGTAAACTGCCAATCTTGAGCATTGAAGTCCTAACATAAGGTTTTGTGCATATAACTTCTAACACATTAAAAACTGTCTTACAGCATTGCAAAAACATTGTATTTCATAAGGCATAAGCATCTTTCAGTTTGGAAAGATTTGCACTGAATATTGAATGAAGCAGCTTTCTCTCATAGAGAAACAAGCTTTTGAGCAGATTTGAGCTAGATTTCACTTCATTTGAACAGAAGCACTATTTCAACATTACTGGTCTCAGAAAACTGTAAACTGACAATCTTGAGCATTGAAGTCCTAACATAAGGTTTTGTGCATATAACTTCAAACACATTAAAAACTGTCTTACAGCATTGCAAAAACATTGTTTTTCATAAGGCATAAGCATCTTTCAGTTTGGCAAGATTTGCACTGAATATTGAATGAAGCAGCTTTCTCTCATAGAGAGACAAGCTTTTAAGCAGATTTGGGCTAGATTTCACTTCATTTGAACAGAAGCACTATTTCAGCATTACTGGTCTCAGAAACCTGTAAACTGACAATCTTGAGCATTGACGTCCTAACATAAGGTTTTGTGCATATAACTTCTAACACATTAAAAACTGTCTTAGAGCATTGCAAAAACATTGTATTTCATAAGGCATAAGCATCTTTCAGTTTGGCAAGATTTGCACTGAATATTGAATGAAGCAGCTTTCTCTCATAGAGAGACAAGCTTTTAAGCAGATTTGGGCTAGATTTCACTTCATTTGAACAGAAGCACTA
Source organism: Carassius carassius (assembly GCF_963082965.1). Classification (NCBI taxonomy): domain Eukaryota; kingdom Metazoa; phylum Chordata; class Actinopteri; order Cypriniformes; family Cyprinidae; genus Carassius; species Carassius carassius. The sequence continues at coordinate 27,900,352 of NC_081768.1, read as the reverse complement.
TTTCAGCATTACTGGTCTCAGAAACCTGTAAACTGACAATCTTGAGCATTGAAGTCCTAACATAAGGTTATGTGCATATAACTTCTAACACATTAAAAACTGTCTTACAGCATTGCAAAAACATTGTATTTCATAAGGCTTAAGCATCTTTCAGTTTGGCAAGATTTGCAGTGAATATTGAATGAAGCAGCTTTCTCTCATAGAGAAACAAGCTTTTGAGCAGATTTGGGCTAGATTTCACTTCATTTGAACAGAAGCACTATTTCAACATTACTGGTCTCAGAAACCTGTAAACTGACAATCTTGAGCATTGAAGTCCTAACATAAGGTTATGTGCATATAACTTCTAACACATTAAAAACTGTCTCACTGCATTGCAGAAATCATTTTATTTCATTAGACATAGGCATCTTTCAGTTTGGCAAGATTTGCACTGAATATTGAATGATGCAGCTTTCTCTCATAGAGAGACACGCTTTTGAGCAGATTTGGGCTAGATTTCACTTCATTTGAACAGAAGCACTATTTCAACATTACTGGTCTCAGAAACCTGTAAACTGACAATCTTGAGCATTGAAGTCCTAACATAAGGTTTTGTGCATATAACTTCTAACACATTAAAAACTGTCTTACAGCATTGCAAAAACATTGTATTTCATAAGGCAATAAGCATCTTTCAGTTTGGCTAGATTTGCACTAAATATTGAATGAAGCAGCTTTCTTTCATAGAGAAACAAGCTTTTGAGCAGATTTGGGCTAGATTTCACTTCATTTGAACAGAAGCACTATTTCAACATTACTGGTCTCAGAAACCTGTAAACTGACAATCTTGAGCATTGAAGTCCTAACATAAGGTTTTGTGCAAATAACTTCTAACACATTAAAAACTGTCTTAGAGCATTGCAAAAACATTGTATTTCAAAAGGCATAAGCATCTTTCAGTTTGGCAAGATTTGCACTGAATATTGAATGAACCAGCTTTCTCTCATAGAGAGACAAGCTTTTAAGCAGATTTGGGCTAGATTTCACTTTATTTGAACAGAAGCACTATTTCAGCATTACTTTTCTCAGAAACCTGTAAACTGACAATCTTGAGCATTGATGTCCTAACATAAGGTTTTGTGCATATAACTTCTAACACATTAAAAACTGTCTTACAGCATTGCAAAAACATTGTATTTCATAAGGCATGAGCATCTTTCAGTTTGGCAAGATTTGCACTGAATATTGAATGAAGCAGCTTTCTCTCATAGAGAAACAAGCTTTTGAGCAGATTTGGGCTAGATTTCACTTCATTTGAACAAAAGCACTATTTCAACATTACTGGTCTCAGAAACCTGTAAACTGACAATCTTGAGCATTGAAGTCCTAACATATGTTTTTGTGCATATAACTTCTAACACATTAAAAACTGTCTCACTGCATTGCAGAAATCATTTTATTTCATTAGACATAGGCATCTTTCAGTTTGGCAAGATTTGCACTGAATATTGAATGATGCAGCTTTCTCTCATAGAGAGACACGCTTTTGAGCAGATTTGGGCTAGATTTCACTTCATTTGAACAGAAGCACTATTTCAACATTACTGGTCTCAGAAACCTGTAAACTGACAATCTTGAGCATTGAAGTCCTAACATAAGGTTTTGTGCAAATAACTTCTAACACATTAAAAACTGTCTTAGAGCATTGCAAAAACATTGTATTTCAAAAGGCATAAGCATCTTTCAGTTTGGCAAGATTTGCACTGAATATTGAATGAACCAGCTTTCTCTCATAGAGAGACAAGCTTTTAAGCAGATTTGGGCTAGATTTCACTTCATTTGAACAGAAGCACTATTTCAGCATTACTGGTCTCAGAAACCTGTAAACTGACAATCTTGAGCATTGAAGTCCTAACATATGTTTTTGTGCATATAACTTCTAACACATTAAAAACTGTCTCACTGCATTGCAGAAATCATTTTATTTCATAAGGCATAAGCATCTTTCAGTTTGGCAAGATTTGCACTGAATATTGAATGATTTAGCTTTCTCTCATAGAGAGACACGCTTTTGAGCAGAGTTGGGCTAGATTTCACTTCATTTGAAAAGAAGCACTATTTCAACATTACTGGTCTCAGAAACCTGTAAACTGACAATCTTGAGCATTGAAGTCCTAACATAAGGTTTTGTGCATATAACTTCTAACACATTAAAAACTGTCTTACAGCATTGCAAAAACATTGTATTTCATAAGGCATAAGCATCTTTCAGTTTGGCAAGATTTGCACTGAATATTGAATGAAGCAGCTTTCTCTCATAGAGAAACAAGCTTTTGAGCAGATTTGGGCTAGATTTCACTTCATTTGAACAGAAGCACTATTTCAACATTACTGGTCTCAGAAACCTGTAAACTGACAATCTTGAGCATTGAAGTCCTAACATAAGGTTTTGTGCATATAACTTCTAACACATTAAAAACTGTCTTACAGCATTGCAAAAACATTGTATTTCATAAGGCATAAGCATCTTTCAGTTTGGAAAGATTTGCACTGAATATTGAATGAAGCAGCTTTCTCTCATAGAGAAACAAGCTTTTGAGCAGATTTGAGCTAGATTTCACTTCATTTGAACAGAAGCACTATTTCAACATTACTGGTCTCAGAAAACTGTAAACTGACAATCTTGAGCATTGAAGTCCTAACATATGTTTTTGTGCATATAACTTCTAACACATTAAAAACTGTCTCACTGCATTGCAGAAATCATTTTATTTCATAAGACAAAAGCATCTTTCAGTTTGGCAAGATTTGCACTGAATATTGAATGAAGCAGCTTTCTCTCATAGAGAGACAAGCTTTTAAGCAGATTTGGGCTAGATTTCACTTCATTTGAACAGAAGCACTATTTCAACATTACTGGTCTCAGAAACCTGTAAACTGACAATCTTGAGCATTGAAGTCCTAACATAAGGTTTTGTGCAAATAACTTCTAACACATTAAAAACTGTCTTAGAGCATTGCAAAAACATTGTATTTCATAAGGCATAAGCATCTTTCAGTTTGGCAAGATTTGCACTGAATATTGAATGAAGCAGCTTTCTCTCATAGAGAGACAAGCTTTTGAGCAGATTTGGACTAGAATTTCTCTTCATTTTAACAGAAGCACTATTTTAACATTACTGGTCTCAGAAACCTGTAAACTGACAATCTTGAGCATTGAAGTCCTAACATATGTTTTTGTGCATATATCTTCTAACACATTAAAAACTGTCTTACAGCATTGCAAAAACATTGTATTCCATAAGGACTAAGCATCTTTCAGTTTGGCAAGATTTGCACTTAATATTGAATGAAGCAGCTTTCTCTCATAGAGAAACAAGCTTTTGAGCAGATTTGGGCTAGACTTCACTTCATTTGAACAGAAGCACTATTTCAACATTACTGGTCTCAGAAACCTGTAAACTGACAATCTTGAGCATTGAAGTCCTAACATAAGGTTTTGTGCATATAACTTCTAACACATTAAAAACTGTCTTACAGCATTGCAAAAACATTGTATTTCATAAGGCATAAGCATCTTTCAGTTTGGCAAGATTTGCACTGAATATTGAATGAAGCAGCTTTCTCTCATAGAGAGACAAGCTTTTAAGCAGATTTGGGCTAGATTTCACTTCATTTGAACAGAAGCACTATTTCAGCATTACTGGTCTCAGAAACCTGTAAACTGACAATCTTGAGCATTGAAGTCCTAACATAAGGTTTTGTGCATATAACTTCTAACACATTAAAAAGTGTCTTACAGCATTGCAAAAACATTGTATTTCATAAGGCAATAAGCATCTTTCAGTTTGGCTAGATTTGCACTGAATATTGAATGAAGCAGCTTTCTTTCATAGAGAAACAAGCTTTTGAGCAGATTTGGGCTAGATTTCACTTCATTTGAACAGAAGCACTATTTCAACATTACTGGTCTCAGAAAACTGTAAACTGACAATCTTGAGCATTGAAGTCCTAACATATGTTTTTGTGCATATAACTTCTAACACATTAAAAACTGTCTTAGAGCATTGCAAAAACATTGTATTTCATAAGGCATAAGCATCTTTCAGTTTCGCAAGATTTGCACTGAATATTGAATGAAGCAGCTTTCTCTCATAGAGAGACAAGCTTTTAAGCAGATTTGGGCTAGATTTCACTTCATTTGAACAGAAGCACTATTTCAGCATTACTGGTCTCAGAAACCTGTAAACTGACAATCTTGAGCATTGAAGTCCTAACATATGTTTTTGTGCATATCACTTCTAACACATTAAAAACTGTCTCACTGCATTGCAGAAATCATTTTATTTCATAAGGCATAAGCATCTTTCAGTTTGGCAAGATTTGCACTCAATATTGAATGATTTAGCTTTCTCTCATAGAGAGACACGCTTTTGAGCAGATTTGGGCTAGATTTCACTTCATTTGAACAGAAGCACTATTTCAACATTACTGGTCTCAGAAACCTGTAAACTGACAATCTTGAGCATTGAAGTCCTAACATAAGGTTTTGTGCATATAACTTCTAACACATTAAAAACTGTCTTACAGCATTGCAAAAACATTGTATTTCATAAGGCATAAGCATCTTTCAGTTTGGCAAGATTTGCACTGAATATTGAATGAAGCAGCTTTCTCTCATAGAGAAACAAGCTTTTGAGCAGATTTGGGCTAGATTTCACTTCATTTGAACAGAAGCACTATTTCAACATTACTGGTCTCAGAAACCTGTAAACTGACAATCTTGAGCATTGAAGTCCTAACATAAGGTTTTGGGCATATAACTTCTAACACATTAAAAACTGTCTTACAGCATTGCAAAAACATTGTATTTCATAAGGCATAAGCATCTTTCAGTTTGGAAAGATTTGCACTGAATATTGAATGAAGCAGCTTTCTCTCATAGAAAAAACAAGCTTTTGAGCAGATTTGAGCTAGATTTCACTTCATTTGAACAGAAGCACTATTTCAACATTACTGGTCTCAGAAAACTGTAAACTGACAATCTTGAGCATTGAAGTCCTAACATATGTTTTTGTGCATATAACTTCTAACACATTAAAAACTGTCTCACTGCATTGCAGAAATCATTTTATTTCATAAGACAAAAGCATCTTTCAGTTTGGCAAGATTTGCACTGAATATTGAATGAAGCAGCTTTCTCTCATAGAGAGACAAGCTTTTAAGCAGATTTGGGCTAGATTTCACTTCATTTGAACAGAAGCACTATTTCAACATTACTGGTCTCAGAAACCTGTAAACTGACAATCTTGAGCATTGAAGTCCTAACATAAGGTTTTGTGCAAATAACTTCTAACACATTAAAAACTGTCTTAGAGCATTGCAAAAACATTGTATTTCATAAGGCATAAGCATCTTTCAGTTTGGCAAGATTTGCACTGAATATTGAATGAAGCAGCTTTCTCTCATAGAGAAACAAGCTTTTGAGCAGATTTGGGCTAGATTTCACTTCATTTGAACAGAAGCACTATTTCAACATTACTGGTCTCAGAAACCTGTAAACTGACAATCTTGAGCATTGAAGTCCTAACATAAGGTTTTGGGCATATAACTTCTAACACATTAAAAACTGTCTTACAGCATTGCAAAAACATTGTATTTCATAAGGCATAAGCATCTTTCAGTTTGGAAAGATTTGCACTGAATATTGAATGAAGCAGCTTTCTCTCATAGAGAGACAAGCTTTTAAGCAGATTTGGGCTAGATTTCACTTCATTTGAACAGAAGCACTATTTCAACATTACTGGTCTCAGAAACCTGTAAACTGACAATCTTGAGCATTGAAGTCCTAACATAAGGTTTTGTGCAAATAACTTCTAACACATTAAAAACTGTCTTAGAGCATTGCAAAAACATTGTATTTCATAAGGCATAAGCATCTTTCAGTTTGGCAAGATTTGCACTGAATATTGAATGAAGCAGCTTTCTCTCATAGAGAGACAAGCTTTTGAGCAGATTTGGACTAGAATTTCTCTTCATTTTAACAGAAGCACTATTTTAACATTACTGGTCTCAGAAACCTGTAAACTGACAATCTTGAGCATTGAAGTCCTAACATATGTTTTTGTGCATATATCTTCTAACACATTAAAAACTGTCTTACAGCATTGCAAAAACATTGTATTTCATAAGGACTAAGCATCTTTCAGTTTGGCAAGATTTGCACTTAATATTGAATGAAGCAGCTTTCTCTCATAGAGAAACAAGCTTTTGAGCAGATTTGGGCTAGACTTCACTTCATTTGAACAGAAGCACTATTTCAACATTACTGGTCTCAGAAACCTGTAAACTGACAATCTTGAGCATTGAAGTCCTAACATAAGGTTTTGTGCATATAACTTCTAACACATTAAAAACTGTCTTACAGCATTGCAAAAACATTGTATTTCATAAGGCATAAGCATCTTTCAGTTTGGAAAGATTTGCACTGAATATTGAATGAAGCAGCTTTCTCTCATAGAGAAACAAGCTTTTGAGCAGATTTGAGCTAGATTTCACTTCATTTGAACAGAAGCACTATTTCAACATTACTGGTCTCAGAAAACTGTAAACTGACAATCTTGAGCATTGAAGTCCTAACATATGTTTTTGTGCATATAACTTCTAACACATTAAAAACTGTCTCACTGCATTGCAGAAATCATTTTATTTCATAAGACAAAAGCATCTTTCAGTTTGGCAAGATTTGCACTGAATATTGAATGATGCAGCTTTCTCTCATAGAGAGACACGCTTTTGAGCAGATTTGGGCTAGATTTCACTTCATTTGAACAGAAGCACTATTTCAACATTACTGGTCTCAGAAACCTGTAAACTGACAATCTTGAGCATTGAAGTCCTAACATAAGGTTTTGTGCATATAACTTCTAACACATTAAAAACTGTCTTACAGCATTGCAAAAACATTATATTTCATAAGGCATAAGCATCTTTCAGCTTGGCAAGATTTGCACTGAATATTGAATGAAGCAGCTTTCTCTCATAGAGAAACAAGCTTTTAAGCAGATTTGGGCTAGATTTCACTTCATTTGTACAGAAGCACTATTTCAGCATTACTGGTCTCAGAAACCTGTAAACTGACAATCTTGAGCATTGAAGTCCTAACATAAGGTTTTGTGCATATAACTTCTAACACATTAAAAACTGTCTTACAGCATTGCAAAAACATTGTATTTCATAAGACAAAAGCATCTTTCAGTTTGGCAAGATTTGCACTGAATATTGAATGAAGCAGCTTTCTCTCATAGAGAGACAAGCTTTTAAGCAGATTTGGGCTAGATTTCACTTCATTTGAACAGAAGCACTATTTCAGCATTACTGGTCTCAGAAACCTGTAAACTGACAATCTTTGAGCATTGAAGTCCTAACATAAGGTTTTGTGCATATAACTTCTAACACATTAAAAAGTGTCTTAGAGCATTGCAAAAACATTGTATTTCATAAGGCATAAGCATCTTTCAGTTTGGCAAGATTTGCACTGAATATTGAATGAAGCAGCTTTCTCTCATAGAGAAACAAGCTTTTGAGCAGATTTGGGCTAGATTTCACTTCATTTGAACAGAAGCACTATTTCAACATTACTGGTCTCAGAAACCTGTAAACTGACAATTTAGCATTGAAGTCCTAACATAAGGTTTTGTGCAAATAACTTCTAACACATTAAAAACTGTCTTAGAGCATTGCAAAAACATTGTATTTCATAAGGCATAAGCATCTTTCAGTTTGGCAAGATTTGCACTGAATATTGAATGAAGCAGCTTTCTCTCATAGAGAGACAAGCTTTTAAGCAGATTTGGGCTAGATTTCACTTCATTTGAACAGAAGCACTATTTCAGCATTACTGGTCTCAGAAACCTGTAAACTGACAATCTTGAGCATTGAAGTCCTAACATAAGGTTTTGTGCATATAACTTCTAACACATTAAAAACTGTCTTACAGCATTGAAAAACATTGTATTTCATAAGGCATAAGCATCTTTCAGTTTGGCAAGATTTGCACTGAATATTGAATGAAGCAGCTTTCTCTCATAGAGAAACAAGCTTTTGAGCAGATTTGGGCTAGATTTCACTTCATTTGAACAGAAGCACTATTTCAACATTACTGGTCTCAGAAACCTGTAAACTGACAATCTTGAGCATTGAAGTCCTAACATAAGGTTTTGTGCATATAACTTCTAACACATTAAAAACTGTCTTACAGCATTGCAAAAACATTGTATTTCATAAGGCATAAGCATCTTTCAGTTTGGAAAGATTTGCACTGAATATTGAATGAAGCAGCTTTCTCTCATAGAGAAACAAGCTTTTGAGCAGATTTGAGCTAGATTTCACTTCATTTGAACAGAAGCACTATTTCAACATTACTGGTCTCAGAAAACTGTAAACTGACAATCTTGAGCATTGAAGTCCTAACATATGTTTTTGTGCATATAACTTCTGACACATTAAAAACTGTCTCACTGCATTGCAGAAATCATTTTATTTCATAAGACAAAAGCATCTTTCAGTTTGGCAAGATTTGCACTGAATATTGAATGAAGCAGCTTTCTCTCATAGAGAGACAAGCTTTTAAGCAGATTTGGGCTAGATTTCACTTCATTTGAACAGAAGCACTATTTCAACATTACTGGTCTCAGAAACCTGTAAACTGACAATCTTGAGCATTGAAGTCCTAACATAAGGTTTTGTGCAAATAACTTCTAACACATTAAAAACTGTCTTAGAGCATTGCAAAAACATTGTATTTCATAAGGCATAAGCATCTTTCAGTTTGGCAAGATTTGCACTGAATATTGAATGAAGCAGCTTTCTCTCATAGAGAGACAAGCTTTTGAGTAGATTTGGACTAGAATTTCTCTTCATTTTAACAGAAGCACTATTTTAACATTACTGGTCTCAGAAACCTGTAAACTGACAATCTTGAGCATTGAAGTCCTAACATATGTTTTTGTGCATATATCTTCTAACACATTAAAAACTGTCTCACAGCATTGCAAAAACATTGTATTCCATAAGGACTAAGCATCTTTCAGTTTGGCAAGATTTGCACTTAATATTGAATGAAGCAGCTTTCTCTCATAGAGAAACAAGCTTTTGAGCAGATTTGGGCTAGACTTCACTTCATTTGAACAGAAGCACTATTTCAACATTACTGGTCTCAGAAACCTGTAAACTGACAATCTTGAGCATTGAAGTCCTAACATAAGGTTTTGTGCATATAACTTCTAACACATTAAAAAGTGTCTTACAGCATTGCAAAAACATTGTATTTCATAAGGCAATAAGCATCTTTCAGTTTGGCTAGATTTGCACTGAATATTGAATGAAGCAGCTTTCTTTCATAGAGAAACAAGCTTTTGAGCAGATTTGGGCTAGATTTCACTTCATTTGAACAGAAGCACTATTTCAACATTACTGGTCTCAGAAACCTGTAAACTGACAATCTTGAGCATTGAAGTCCTAACATAAGGTTTTGTGCAAATAACTTCTAACACATTAAAAACTGTCTTAGAGCATTGCAAAAACATTGTATTTCATAAGGCATAAGCATCTTTCAGTTTGGCAAGATTTGCACTGAATATTGAATGAAGCAGCTTTCTCTCATAGAGAGACAAGCTTTTAAGCAGATTTGGGCTAGATTTCACTTCATTTGAACAGAAGCACTATTTCAGCATTACTGGTCTCAGAAACCTGTAAACTGACAATCTTGAGCATTGAAGTCCTAACATAAGGTTTTGTGCATATAACTTCTAACACATTAAAAACTGTCTTACAGCATTGCAAAAACATTGTATTTCATAAGGCATAAGCATCTTTCAGTTTGGCAAGATATGCACTGAATATTGAATGAAGCAGCTTTCTCTCATAGAGAAACAAGCTTTTGAGCAGATTTGGGCTAGATTTCACTTCATTTGAACAGAAGCACTATTTCAACATTACTGGTCTCAGAAACCTGTAAACTGACAATCTTGAGCATTGAAGTCCTAACATAAGGTTTTGTGCATATAACTTCTAACACATTAAAAACTGTCTTACAGCATTGCAAAAACATTGTATTTCATAAGGCATAAGCATCTTTCAGTTTGGAAAGATTTGCACTGAATATTGAATGAAGCAGCTTTCTGTCATAGAGAAACAAGCTTTTGAGCAGATTTGAGCTAGATTTCACTTCATTTGAACAGAAGCACTATTTCAACATTACTGGTCTCAGAAAACTGTAAACTGACAATCTTGAGCATTGAAGTCCTAACATATGTTTTTGTGCATATAACTTCTAACACATTAAAAACTGTCTTAGAGCATTGCAAAAACATTGTATTTCATAAGGCATAAGCATCTTTCAGTTTCGCAAGATTTGCACTGAATATTGAATGAAGCAGCTTTCTCTCATAGAGAGACAAGCTTTTAAGCAGATTTGGGCTAGATTTCACTTCATTTGAACAGAAGCACTATTTCAGCATTACTGGTCTCAGAAAACTGTAAACTGACAATCTTGAGCATTGAAGTCCTAACATATGTTTTTGTGCATATCACTTCTAACACATTAAAAACTGTCTCACTGCATTGCAGAAATCATTTTATTTCATAAGGCATAAGCATCTTTCAGTTTGGCAAGATTTGCACTCAATATTGAATGATTTAGCTTTCTCTCATAGAGAGACACGCTTTTGAGCAGATTTGGGCTAGATTTCACTTCATTTGAACAGAAGCACTATTTCAACATTACTGGTCTCAGAAACCTGTAAACTGACAATCTTGAGCATTGAAGTCCTAACATAAGGTTTTGTGCATATAACTTCTAACACATTAAAAACTGTCTTACAGCATTGCAAAAACATTGTATTTCATAAGGCATAAGCATCTTTCAGTTTGGCAAGATTTGCACTGAATATTGAATGAAGCAGCTTTCTCTCATAGAGAAACAAGCTTTTGAGCAGATTTGGGCTAGATTTCACTTCATTTGAACAGAAGCACTATTTCAACATTACTGGTCTCAGAAACCTGTAAACTGACAATCTTGAGCATTGAAGTCCTAACATAAGGTTTTGGGCATATAACTTCTAACACATTAAAAACTGTCTTACAGCATTGCAAAAACATTGTATTTCATAAGGCATAAGCATCTTTCAGTTTGGAAAGATTTGCACTGAATATTGAATGAAGCAGCTTTCTCTCATAGAAAAAACAAGCTTTTGAGCAGATTTGAGCTAGATTTCACTTCATTTGAACAGAAGCACTATTTCAACATTACTGGTCTCAGAAAACTGTAAACTGACAATCTTGAGCATTGAAGTCCTAACATATGTTTTTGTGCATATAACTTCTAACACATTAAAAACTGTCTCACTGCATTGCAGAAATCATTTTATTTCATAAGACAAAAGCATCTTTCAGTTTGGCAAGATTTGCACTGAATATTGAATGAAGCAGCTTTCTCTCATAGAGAGACAAGCTTTTAAGCAGATTTGGGCTAGATTTCACTTCATTTGAACAGAAGCACTATTTCAACATTACTGGTCTCAGAAACCTGTAAACTGACAATCTTGAGCATTGAAGTCCTAACATAAGGTTTTGTGCAAATAACTTCTAACACATTAAAAACTGTCTTAGAGCATTGTATTTCATAAGGCATAAGCATCTTTCAGTTTGGCAAGATTTGCACTGAATATTGAATGAAGCAGCTTTCTCTCATAGAGAAACAAGCTTTTGAGCAGATTTGGGCTAGATTTCACTTCATTTGAACAGAAGCACTATTTCAACATTACTGGTCTCAGAAACCTGTAAACTGACAATCTTGAGCATTGAAGTCCTAACATAAGGTTTTGGGCATATAACTTCTAACACATTAAAAACTGTCTTACAGCATTGCAAAAACATTGTATTTCATAAGGCATAAGCATCTTTCAGTTTGGAAAGATTTGCACTGAATATTGAATGAAGCAGCTTTCTCTCATAGAGAAACAAGCTTTTGAGCAGATTTGAGCTAGATTTCACTTCATTTGAACAGAAGCACTATTTCAACATTACTGGTCTCAGAAAACTGTAAACTGACAATCTTGAGCATTGAAGTCCTAACATATGTTTTTGTGCATATAACTTCTAACACATTAAAAACTGTCTCACTGCATTGCAGAAATCATTTTATTTCATAAGACAAAAGCATCTTTCAGTTTGGCAAGATTTGCACTGAATATTGAATGAAGCAGCTTTCTCTCATAGAGAGACAAGCTTTTAAGCAGATTTGGGCTAGATTTCACTTCATTTGAACAGAAGCACTATTTCAACATTACTGGTCTCAGAAACCTGTAAACTGACAATCTTGAGCATTGAAGTCCTAACATAAGGTTTTGTGCAAATAACTTCTAACACATTAAAAACTGTCTTAGAGCATTGCAAAAACATTGTATTTCATAAGGCATAAGCATCTTTCAGTTTGGCAAGATTTGCACTGAATATTGAATGAAGCAGCTTTCTCTCATAGAGAGACAAGCTTTTGAGCAGATTTGGACTAGAATTTCTCTTCATTTTAACAGAAGCACTATTTTAACATTACTGGTCTCAGAAACCTGTAAACTGACAATCTTGAGCATTGAAGTCCTAACATATGTTTTTGTGCATATATCTTCTAACACATTAAAAACTGTCTTACAGCATTGCAAAAACATTGTATTTCATAAGGACTAAGCATCTTTCAGTTTGGCAAGATTTGCACTTAATATTGAATGAAGCAGCTTTCTCTCATAGAGAAACAAGCTTTTGAGCAGATTTGGGCTAGACTTCACTTCATTTGAACAGAAGCACTATTTCAACATTACTGGTCTCAGAAACCTGTAAACTGACAATCTTGAGCATTGAAGTCCTAACATAAGGTTTTGTGCATATAACTTCTAACACATTAAAAACTGTCTTACAGCATTGCAAAAACATTGTATTTCATAAGGCATAAGCATCTTTCAGTTTGGAAAGATTTGCACTGAATATTGAATGAAGCAGCTTTCTCTCATAGAGAAACAAGCTTTTGAGCAGATTTGAGCTAGATTTCACTTCATTTGAACAGAAGCACTATTTCAACATTACTGGTCTCAGAAAACTGTAAACTGACAATCTTGAGCATTGAAGTCCTAACATATGTTTTTGTGCATATAACTTCTAACACATTAAAAACTGTCTCACTGCATTGCAGAAATCATTTTATTTCATAAGACAAAAGCATCTTTCAGTTTGGCAAGATTTGCACTGAATATTGAATGATGCAGCTTTCTCTCATAGAGAGACACGCTTTTGAGCAGATTTGGGCTAGATTTCACTTCATTTGAACAGAAGCACTATTTCAACATTACTGGTCTCAGAAACCTGTAAACTGACAATCTTGAGCATTGAAGTCCTAACATAAGGTTTTGTGCATATAACTTCTAACACATTAAAAACTGTCTTACAGCATTGCAAAAACATTATATTTCATAAGGCATAAGCATCTTTCAGCTTGGCAAGATTTGCACTGAATATTGAATGAAGCAGCTTTCTCTCATAGAGAAACAAGCTTTTAAGCAGATTTGGGCTAGATTTCACTTCATTTGTACAGAAGCACTATTTCAGCATTACTGGTCTCAGAAACCTGTAAACTGACAATCTTGAGCATTGAAGTCCTAACATAAGGTTTTGTGCATATAACTTCTAACACATTAAAAACTGTCTTACAGCATTGCAAAAACATTGTATTTCATAAGGCATAAGCATCTTTCAGTTTGGCAAGATTTGCACTGAATATTGAATGAAGCAGCTTTCTCTCATAGAGAGACAAGCTTTTAAGCAGATTTGGGCTAGATTTCACTTCATTTGAACAGAAGCACTATTTCAGCATTACTGGTCTCAGAAACCTGTAAACTGACAATCTTTGAGCATTGAAGTCCTAACATAAGGTTTTGTGCATATAACTTCTAACACATTAAAAAGTGTCTTAGAGCATTGCAAAAACATTGTATTTCATAAGGCATAAGCATCTTTCAGTTTGGCAAGATTTGCACTGAATATTGAATGAAGCAGCTTTCTCTCATAGAGAAACAAGCTTTTGAGCAGATTTGGGCTAGATTTCACTTCATTTGAACAGAAGCACTATTTCAACATTACTGGTCTCAGAAACCTGTAAACTGACAATCTTGAGCATTGAAGTCCTAACATAAGGTTTTATGCATATAACTTCTAACACATTAAAAACTGTCTTACAGCATTGCAAAAACATTGTATTTCATAAGGCAATAAGCATCTTTCAGTTTGGCTAGATTTGCACTGAATATTGAATGAAGCAGCTTTCTTTCATAGAGAAACAAGCTTTTGAGCAGATTTGGGCTAGATTTCACTTCATTTGAACAGAAGCACTATTTCAACATTACTGGTCTCAGAAACCTGTAAACTGACAATTTAGCATTGAAGTCCTAACATAAGGTTTTGTGCAAATAACTTCTAACACATTAAAAACTGTCTTAGAGCATTGCAAAAACATTGTATTTCATAAGGCATAAGCATCTTTCAGTTTGGCAAGATTTGCACTGAATGTTGAATGAAGCAGCTTTCTCTCATAGAGAGACAAGCTTTTAAGCAGATTTGGGCTAGATTTCACTTCATTTGAACAGAAGCACTATTTCAGCATTACTGGTCTCAGAAACCTGTAAACTGACAATCTTGAGCATTGAAGTCCTAACATAAGGTTTTGTGCATATAACTTCTAACACATTAAAAACTGTCTTACAGCATTGAAAAACATTGTATTTCATAAGGCATAAGCATCTTTCAGTTTGGCAAGATTTGCACTGAATATTGAATGAAGCAGCTTTCTCTCATAGAGAAACAAGCTTTTGAGCAGATTTGGGCTAGATTTCACTTCATTTGAACAGAAGCACTATTTCAACATTACTGGTCTCAGAAACCTGTAAACTGACAATCTTGAGCATTGAAGTCCTAACATAAGGTTTTGTGCATATAACTTCTAACACATTAAAAACTTTCTTACAGCATTGCAAAAACATTGTATTTCATAAGGCATAAGCATCTTTCAGTTTGGAAAGATTTGCACTGAATATTGAATGAAGCAGCTTTCTCTCATAGAGAAACAAGCTTTTGAGCAGATTTGAGCTAGATTTCACTTCATTTGAACAGAAGCACTATTTCAACATTACTGGTCTCAGAAAACTGTAAACTGACAATCTTGAGCATTGAAGTCCTAACATATGTTTTTGTGCATATAACTTCTAACACATTAAAAACTGTCTTAGAGCATTGCAAAAACATTGTATTTCATAAGGCATAAGCATCTTTCAGTTTCGCAAGATTTGCACTGAATATTGAATGAAGCAGCTTTCTCTCATAGAGAGACAAGCTTTTAAGCAGATTTGGGCTAGATTTCACTTCATTTGAACAGAAGCACTATTTCAGCATTACTGGTCTCAGAAACCAGTAAACTGACAATCTTGAGCATTGAAGTCCTAACATAAAGTTTTGTGCATATAACTTCTAACACATTAAAAACTGTCTTACAGCATTGCAAAAACATTGTATTTCATAAGGCATAAGCATCTTTCAGTTTGGCAAGATTTGCAGTGAATATTGAATGAAGCAGCTTTCTCTCATAGAGAAACAAGCTTTTGAGCAGATTTGGGCTAGATTTCACTTCATTTGAACAGAAGCACTATTTCAACATTACTGGTCTCAGAAACCTGTAAACTGACAATCTTTAGCATTGAAGTCCTAACATATGTTTTTGTGCATATAACTTCTAACACATTAAAAACTGTCTCACTGCATTGCAGAAATCATTTTATTTCATTAGAAATAGGCATCTTTCAGTTTGGCAAGATTTGCACTGAATATTGAATGATGCAGCTTTCTCTCATAGAGAGACACGCTTTTGAGCAGATTTGGGCTAGATTTCACTTCATTTGAACAGAAGCACTATTTCAACATTACTGGTCTCAGAAACCTGTAAACTGACAATCTTGAGCATTGAAGTCCTAACATAAGGTTTTGTGCATATAACTTCTAACACATTAAAAACTGTCTTACAGCATTGCAAAAACATTGTATTTCATAAGGCAATAAGCATATTTCAGTTTGGCTAGATTTGCACTGAATATTGAATGAAGCAGCTTTCTTTCATAGAGAAACAAGCTTTTGAGCAGATTTGGGCTAGATTTCACTTCATTTGAACAGAAGCACTATTTCAACATTACTGGTCTCAGAAACCTGTAAACTGACAATCTTGAGCATTGAAGTCCTAACATAAGGTTTTGTGCAAATAACTTCTAACACATTAAAAACTGTCTTAGAGCATTGCAAAAACATTGTATTTCAAAAGGCATAAGCATCTTTCAGTTTGGCAAGATTTGCACTGAATATTGAATGAACCAGCTTTCTCTCATAGAGAGACAAGCTTTTAAGCAGATTTGGGCTAGATTTCACTTCATTTGAACAGAAGCACTATTTCAGCATTACTGGTCTCAGAAACCTGTAAACTGACAATCTTGAGCATTGATGTCCTAACATAAGGTTTTGTGCATATAACTTCTAACACATTAAAAACTGTCTTACAGCATTGCAAAAACATTGTATTTCATAAGGCATAAGCATCTTTCAGTTTGGCAAGATTTGCACTGAATATTGAATGAAGCAGCTTTCTCTCATAGAGAAACAAGCTTTTGAGCAGATTTGGGCTAGATTTCACTTCATTTGAACAAAAGCACTATTTCAACATTACTGGTCTCAGAAACCTGTAAACTGACAATCTTGAGCATTGAAGTCCTAACATATGTTTTTGAGCATATAACTTCTAACACATTAAAAACTGTCTCACTGCATTGCAGAAATCATTTTATTTCATTAGACATAGGCATCTTTCAGTTTGGCAAGATTTGCAATGAAAATTGAATGATGCAGCTTTCTCTCATAGAGAGACACGCTTTTGAGCAGATTTGGGCTAGATTTCACTTCATTTGAACAGAAGCACTATTTCAACATTACTGGTCTCAGAAACCTGTAAACTGACAATCTTGAGCATTGAAGTCCTAACATAAGGTTTTGTGCATATAACTTCTAACACATTAAAAACTGTCTTACAGCATTGCAAAAACATTGTATTTCATAAGGCAAAAAGCATCTTTCAGTTTGGCTAGATTTGCACTGAATATTGAATGAAGCAGCTTTCTTTCATAGAGAAACAAGCTTTTGAGCAGATTTGGGCTAGATTTCACTTCATTTGAACAGAAGCACTATTTCAACATTACTGGTCTCAGAAACCTGTAAACTGACAATCTTGAGCATTGAAGTCCTAACATAAGGTTTTGTGCAAATAACTTCTAACACATTAAAAACTGTCTTAGAGCATTGCAAAAACATTGTATTTCATAAGGCATAAGCATCTTTCAGTTTGGCAAGATTTGCACTGAATATTGAATGAAGCAGCTTTCTCTCATAGAGAAACAAGCTTTTGAGCAGATTTGGGCTAGATTTCACTTCATTTGAACAGAAGCACTATTTCAACATTACTGGTCTCAGAAACCTGTAAACTGACAATCTTTAGCATTGAAGTCCTAACATATGTTTTTGTGCATATAACTTCTAACACATTAAAATCTGTCTCACTGCATTGCAGAAATCATTTTATTTCATTAGACATAGGCATCTTTCAGTTTGGCAAGATTTGCACTGAATATTGAATGATGCAGCTTTCTCTCATAGAGAGACACGCTTTTGAGCAGATTTGGGCTAGATTTCACTTCATTTGAACAGAAGCACTATTTCAACATTACTGGTCTCAGAAACCTGTAAACTGACAATCTTGAGCATTGAAGTCCTAACATAAGGTTTTGTGCATATAACTTCTAACACATTAAAAACTGTCTTACAGCATTGCAAAAACATTGTATTTCATAAGGCAATAAGCATCTTTCAGTTTGGCTAGATTTGCACTGAATATTGAATGAAGCAGCTTTCTTTCATAGAGAAACAAGCTTTTGAGCAGATTTGGGCTAGATTTCACTTCATTTGAACAGAAGCACTATTTCAACATTACTGGTCTCAGAAACCTGTAAACTGACAATCTTGAGCATTGAAGTCCTAACATAAGGTTTTGTGCAAATAACTTCTAACACATTAAAAACTGTCTTAGAGCATTGCAAAAACATTGTATTTCAAAAGGCATAAGCATCTTTCAGTTTGGCAAGATTTGCACTGAATATTGAATGAACCAGCTTTCTCTCATAGAGAGACAAGCTTTTAAGCAGATTTGGGCTAGATTTCACTTCATTTGAACAGAAGCACTATTTCAACATTACTGGTCTCAGAAACCTGTAAACTGACAATCTTGAGCATTGAAGTCCTAACATATGTTTTTGTGCATATAACTTCTAACACATTAAAATCTGTCTCACTGCATTGCAAAAACATTGTATTTCAAAAGGCATAAGCATCTTTCAGTTTGGCAAGATTTGCACTGAATATTGAATGAACCAGCTTTCTCTCATAGAGAGACAAGCTTTTAAGCAGATTTGGGCTAGATTTCACTTCATTTGAACAGAAGCACTATTTCAACATTACTGGTCTCAGAAACCTGTAAACTGACAATCTTGAGCATTGAAGTCCTAACATAAGGTTTTGTGCATATAACTTCTAACACATTAAAAACGGTCTTACAGCATTGCAAAAACATTGTATTTCATAAGGCAAAAAGCATCTTTCAGTTTGGCTAGATTTGCACTGAATATTGAATGAAGCAGCTTTCTTTCATAGAGAAACAAGCTTTTGAGCAGATTTGGGCTAGATTTCACTTCATTTGAACAGAAGCACTATTTCAACATTACTGGTCTCAGAAACCTGTAAACTGACAATCTTGAGCATTGAAGTCCTAACATATGTTTTTGTGCATATAACTTCTAACACATTAAAAACTGTCTTAGAGCATTGCAAAAACATTGTATTTCAAAAGGCATAAGCATCTATCAGTTTGGCAAGATTTGCACTGAATATTGAATGAACCAGCTTTCTCTCATAGAGAGACAAGCTTTTAAGCAGATTTGGGCTAGATTTCACTTCATTTGAACAGAAGCACTATTTCAGCATTACTGGTCTCAGAAACCTGTAAACTGACAATCTTGAGCATTGATGTCCTAACATAAGGTTTTGTGCATATAACTTCTAACACATTAAAAACTGTCTTACAGCATTGCAAAAACATTGTATTTCATAAGGCATAAGCATCTTTCAGTTTGGCAAGATTTGCACTGAATATTGAATGAAGCAGCTTTCTCTCATAGAGAAACAAGCTTTTGAGCAGATTTGGGCTAGATTTCACTTCATTTGAACAAAAGCACTATTTCAACATTACTGGTCTCAGAAACCTGTAAACTGACAATCTTGAGCATTGAAGTCCTAACATAGGTTTTTGAGCATATAACTTCTAACACATTAAAAACTGTCTCACTGCATTGCAGAAATCATTTTATTTCATTAGACATAGGCATCTTTCAGTTTGGCAAGATTTGCACTGAATATTGAATGATGCAGCTTTCTCTCATAGAGAGACACGCTTTTGAGCAGATTTGGGCTAGATTTCACTTCATTTGAACAGAAGCACTATTTCAACATTACTGGTCTCAGAAACCTGTAAACTGACAATCTTGAGCATTGAAGTCCTAACATAAGGTTTTGTGCATATAACTTCTAACACATTAAAAACTGTCTTACAGCATTGCAAAAACATTGTATTTCATAAGGCAAAAAGCATCTTTCAGTTTGGCTAGATTTGCACTGAATATTGAATGAAGCAGCTTTCTTTCATAGAGAAACAAGCTTTTGAGCAGATTTGGGCTAGATTTCACTTCATTTGAACAGAAGCACTATTTTAACATTACTGGTCTCAGAAACCTGTAAACTGACAATCTTGAGCATTGAAGTCCTAACATATGTTTTTGTGCATATATCTTCTAACACATTAAAAACTGTCTTACAGCATTGCAAAAACATTGTATTCCATAAGGACTAAGCATCTTTCAGTTTGGCAAGATTTGCACTTAATATTGAATGAAGCAGCTTTCTCTCATAGAGAAACAAGCTTTTGAGCAGATTTGGGCTAGACTTCACTTCATTTGAACAGAAGCACTATTTCAACATTACTGGTCTCAGAAACCTGTAAACTGACAATCTTGAGCATTGAAGTCCTAACATAAGGTTTTGTGCATATAACTTCTAACACATTAAAAACTGTCTTACAGCATTGCAAAAACATTGTATTTCATAAGGCATAAGCATCTTTCAGTTTGGAAAGATTTGCACTGAATATTGAATGAAGCAGCTTTCTCTCATAGAGAAACAAGCTTTTGAGCAGATTTGAGCTAGATTTCACTTCATTTGAACAGAAGCACTATTTCAACATTACTGGTCTCAGAAAACTGTAAACTGACAATCTTGAGCATTGAAGTCCTAACATATGTTTTTGTGCATATAACTTCTAACACATTAAAAACTGTCTCACTGCATTGCAGAAATCATTTTATTTCATAAGACAAAAGCATCTTTCAGTTTGGCAAGATTTGCACTGAATATTGAATGATGCAGCTTTCTCTCATAGAGAGACACGCTTTTGAGCAGATTTGGGCTAGATTTCACTTCATTTGAACAGAAGCACTATTTCAACATTACTGGTCTCAGAAACCTGTAAACTGACAATCTTGAGCATTGAAGTCCTAACATAAGGTTTTGTGCATATAACTTCTAACACATTAAAAACTGTCTTACAGCATTGCAAAAACATTATATTTCATAAGGCATAAGCATCTTTCAGTTTGGAAAGATTTGCACTGAATATTGAATGAAGCAGCTTTCTCTCATAGAGAAACAAGCTTTTGAGCAGATTTGGGCTAGATTTCACTTCATTTGAACAAAAGCACTATTTCAACATTACTGGTCTCAGAAACCTGTAAACTGACAATCTTGAGCATTGAAGTCCTAACATATGTTTTTGTGCATATAACTTCTAACACATTAAAAACTGTCTCACTGCATTGCAAAAACATTGTATTTCAAAAGGCATAAGCATCTTTCAGTTTGGCAAGATTTGCACTGAATATTGAATGAACCAGCTTTCTCTCATAGAGAGACAAGCTTTTAAGCAGATTTGGGCTAGATTTCACTTCATTTGAACAGAAGCACTATTTCAACATTACTGGTCTCAGAAACCTGTAAACTGACAATCTTGAGCATTGAAGTCCTAACATAAGGTTTTGTGCATATAACTTCTAACACATTAAAAACGGTCTTACAGCATTGCAAAAACATTGTATTTCATAAGGCAAAAAGCATCTTTCAGTTTGGCTAGATTTGCACTGAATATTGAATGAAGCAGCTTTCTTTCATAGAGAAACAAGCTTTTGAGCAGATTTGGGCTAGATTTCACTTCATTTGAACAGAAGCACTATTTCAACATTACTGGTCTCAGAAACCTGTAAACTGACAATCTTGAGCATTGAAGTCCTAACATATGTTTTTGTGCATATAACTTCTAACACATTAAAAACTGTCTTAGAGCATTGCAAAAACATTGTATTTCAAAAGGCATAAGCATCTATCAGTTTGGCAAGATTTGCACTGAATATTGAATGAACCAGCTTTCTCTCATAGAGAGACAAGCTTTTAAGCAGATTTGGGCTAGATTTCACTTCATTTGAACAGAAGCACTATTTCAGCATTACTGGTCTCAGAAACCTGTAAACTGACAATCTTGAGCATTGATGTCCTAACATAAGGTTTTGTGCATATAACTTCTAACACATTAAAAACTGTCTTACAGCATTGCAAAAACATTGTATTTCATAAGGCATAAGCATCTTTCAGTTTGGCAAGATTTGCACTGAATATTGAATGAAGCAGCTTTCTCTCATAGAGAAACAAGCTTTTGAGCAGATTTGGGCTAGATTTCACTTCATTTGAACAAAAGCACTATTTCAACATTACTGGTCTCAGAAACCTGTAAACTGACAATCTTGAGCATTGAAGTCCTAACATAGGTTTTTGAGCATATAACTTCTAACACATTAAAAACTGTCTCACTGCATTGCAGAAATCATTTTATTTCATTAGACATAGGCATCTTTCAGTTTGGCAAGATTTGCACTGAATATTGAATGATGCAGCTTTCTCTCATAGAGAGACACGCTTTTGAGCAGATTTGGGCTAGATTTCACTTCATTTGAACAGAAGCACTATTTCAACATTACTGGTCTCAGAAACCTGTAAACTGACAATCTTGAGCATTGAAGTCCTAACATAAGGTTTTGTGCATATAACTTCTAACACATTAAAAACTGTCTTACAGCATTGCAAAAACATTGTATTTCATAAGGCAAAAAGCATCTTTCAGTTTGGCTAGATTTGCACTGAATATTGAATGAAGCAGCTTTCTTTCATAGAGAAACAAGCTTTTGAGCAGATTTGGGCTAGATTTCACTTCATTTGAACAGAAGCACTATTTTAACATTACTGGTCTCAGAAACCTGTAAACTGACAATCTTGAGCATTGAAGTCCTAACATATGTTTTTGTGCATATATCTTCTAACACATTAAAAA